>NC_034413.1:6498669-6809280 GCF_002078875.1 Numida meleagris | reverse complement strand
AGTATGAGTTTTGGGGGAGCTTATGGCCAAACTGTCTTTATTCTGTCAGTACTTTTGCTGTCACACTTCCTCAGCTAAGAATTTCAGCAACTGTCCTCAGAAAAAGGTACCTTCCTCATTCTTTCTCCTATGCAATACGAGCATTGCAGAGCTAATCATGTATGCAGTCATTCAGATAACCTCAGTCAGAACGAAGATGTTGGACCTCTGTCCCTCTGATTTTGTCTGGTTTGGTATAAGACAGCCTGTATGCATTGAGATGTGGGACACTGTATTAAGGTTGGTGTGATGAATGTCTTCCCTGTTTTTAACCTGAAATTACTTTATATGAACTGCATAGATTTAAAAATACCATTTCAGACAGACTGATCAGCAGCAAATCTGGCCTTCAAAGAGAGGATACTTTCCCAAAGCTTAGTGGTAAACAAGAAGGCTTCAGGGGGAAGTGGGGGGAAGAGCTGCTATGCTTTTTCTAGTCCAGCAGCAGCAGCTATGCCAGCTGTGTTTTAAGTGGACCAAGACCCTTATGTCCAATATGAAAGTATATGAAATAAAAAACCAATAACCTTATTTCATAACTTTTTGTTTTCTCTTGGAAGGTTCAACAGCTGTCTGAAAAAATGTTCTTCTTAGAAATTTTGAAGAAACGTGAAGACAGCTTAGAGAGACAGAAAGCTGAACTTATTAACCAGAAAAGCATTCTTCTCAAAAACTTTGTATGTTTCCAGCTATGGTATTCAAGCAGCTCATTTGTACTGTACAAGTTTATGCAGCCATAAAGTTTGAAAAAAAATACTATAAATCTGAATAATCAATTTTTCTTTTTTACTCCAGCACACTTAAAAATGTAAATGTAGCAAAATTATTGCTTTGAATTTTAAATTTAATTCTCAGCTTAATGATCTAAGGTAATATATGCTGCAGTTTACCTACAGAGCTGATTTCACATTCTTAACTTCATTTTCTAACTTCTGCTATTGTGTGACTGACTTCCAATTGTGACATGTTACTTCCTTTCTGAACGAAAAGTAGAAAAAACTCACCTTCAATTGGATTGCCTCAACCACAGTAAAATATACTGAGAAGTATCAGAGGAAAATCTCAGGAAGGCCAACACCACATTTTAGGAATCCTGACATTCCACACAACCTCTCTTAGGCCAAAAACACTTAGCCCCCTTTTGAAAAGTATTTATTGCAACATATACAGACAACAGCATTTTCAGTTCACTGCCATGCTAACCTGAATATTGCTTTCCTCTTTCTGCATGGTGTATCCCTGAGTCTTTAAGGAAGGGCACACAAGAGTAGTCTTCTCTGCATATGTATTCATATCTCAAATCAGCAGATCTGAATTTTCAACATTCGTTATGAATTGCCAATGTAACCATTAAATCCTTACTTTAATTAAGTAATATTACTTCAACATTCAAAATATTCTCTATCTTAAATATAAGAAGGAAGAAAGAAAAAGGAATGATATAAATTTCATAGAAAAGTTATTTAGTTAAAAGACTAAATTACTATCCTCTGAAGAAATGTGAAATTTGATTAATTTTAATCGTGAAGATTTGAAATATTGATAATTGTTTCATTCTTCCTGTATATAAAGTTATTTCTTCTAATTTAATTTAGTCAGCATTTTTAAAAGGAATTTTTTATTACCCTTGTCTTTAGGATTGTTTTTTTCCAGAAAGAGAAACAGCGACTCCTTATCAACCATAGCCGACTTAATCATTATCAAGGGAAATAAAGCAAGTCTGCCTTTTGCACAGGAGTAAACTACAACTTTATTTAACAGCAGTCTAAAAAATAGCGGCCACAATGTGCTACCAACTTTAAATGGAACTTAGCTGTGGTTTCAATAATGAGTTGCACTTAAAACCAATTACACGAGTACATAACTTGACTTAGTGAAATTTAAATTTTTTTTTAAGGAAGAATAAATCCTTTGCTTTATAAGGAAAAAAAAGTTAAAACAGCAGACAGAATGGTAGAGCTTTAGGCCATTTTCATGCTCTCCTAAATCAGGAAAAATAAATACACAACATGTATAAATTTTAAGTACAAGCAACAAGTATGTTTCAGTCTGCCTAGCTTAGCAAAGACCTCATTTTTTCCACTTGAACATTCAGTTTTCCATTTCTTTTTTTTTCAGACAGATGCAAAGAGAAAAATGACTGAAGAGGAAGATAATTTTACTAGGGAAGTAACAGAGTTCAACAATGAGTATGGACTAACAAGCAATAGAGAACATCAGATTAAAAAAAAAGCCAAGACTGAAATAAATGATTTAGAGAATGAAGCTGCTGTGTTAAAAAATGGTAAATCTTAAATTATCTTATGCTACTGGAGAATACAATTCAGTAAAATACAGCTGTGCTAAACAATAATTTTAACCCCATTCTTCTGCTGCCTGAAACCACCTCTTAATGCAAAACTGAAAGAGAGTGGCCTGGCATACCACCACGTCACATAAAGATTATTAAAGCCTTTTCTACTCTCTAATCTTCTCAGACATTTCCAACCATGTTTATCTTTGTGTTAAGATACAGAATATGAGGTTTCCCAGAACTGAGAGTTAGGCTGAGAAGCAATCCTTCAGCAAGGACACAGGAGTCCTCATGGATCACAAGGCGAACATGAATCAACATCAGAATACCAACACCGTACTAAGACATATAAACATAATTCTAACCTCTAAGATATGCAAAATAATCCTTCAATGTATGTAGGGCAATTAGATTCTTAACTGGTGCTAAGATGGATGTTGCATTTCAAGAAAAAGCGTGGACTAGTTAGACACATCCCTCATCGGAACAGTGAGAATGATCAGAGATCTGGAGGACATGAGAAGGAAAAAGCTGAATGAATCAGAATTATTTAATTTATGGAGGAAGAGTGCTGGAAGATGGGTATCAGTCTTCAAATGTTTAAAGGGTTCTATATGAAGGAAAGTCATCATATTGCTAAAGTAACTCTAAAGCAAAACATTTGCAATTATTTGCATGCCCAACCAACAATATGTGTCAAACACCTTAGGAACATTAAAAATAATTTCTTTTCATAATTAGGAATTAATTACATGGCATGTAATTTCCAGTGAACTGGTTTTTAGTCAGTTACTTTCAGTTATATTTATGCTTCTTTGTCACCAAATGAAAAGATGGGTAAAAGTAGTTGATAATATTTAAAATTATATCATGAAGACTTAAAATGCATTGCCTTTTAATTTAAAATATAATCATTTATTTCCTTAGAAATGGAGTCAATGGAACATAAGAATGTTCAGTTAAATGCACTCCAGCTGCAGAAGAATGAATTAAAGCAGGAATTATTTACTCTCGAAAGTGAACTCAAAGGTGTGCTTGATAATCAGTTTTTATGATAATTATTTCTGCCTTGATAAATGATTCCAAAAAATCCTTCCTGTCAAGTTATTTTTTCAGCAAAAAGTCATAGAAAGAAGATTTTATATATTTTACATTATGTAATAAATCATTTTAGAATGCGCATAACAAGTATTGTGGACTTCATTAAGATTTATATTGAATGTCACTGATACCAAGATGTACAATTTTGCTCAATCATAACTTATAAATATGAAAAATAAAATTCTACTTTTGCTAGTAAAATGTTTGCTTAAATGGAGAATTGTTTCAAAGCGACCTTACAAACAACATAAGTCTTGTTTAAATACCATTAACTTGTAATTAAAGAATGTTACTAAAATTTAAATGTTTAACAAAGAACACGAGAGACAGATGTGGCTGTGGTGACTGATCTTTGAGCTGTAAAATCCTTAGTTGTTTTCTACTGGCATTTATGCATTATTATATGAAAGGCAATGCATAAAAAAAAGGAGTCCATGTGCAAGGTTGGGAAAAATGCATTGAATAAACAAAAACATCTATAAAAGGAACAAGTGAAAAGGTACAGAGGGAAGAAAAGTTCTGTGTCAAAGGTGCTGATGGGCAATGGGGTAATTTTTTTACAAACATGTAAATAACATGTCACAGTAAATGAGTTAGTAAAGATAGACTACGCATATGGTCACAGATTGTGTGGGAAAAGGAACAAGATTTTATAAAAGATTGTAATGAGTACATCAATTACAGTACTAAAATAATGCATGTTTTTGTTCAGATGCCTTTTCCATACAAAGAGTTTAACAGCAAAAAAATGTTAGCTAAATTTAAAAAATGCAGACCCTCTTTGAATATGGATGATTAATATATATTTATAAGATCATTATTATTTTTTTTTAGACCTTGAGAAATTAATCAAGGAGGCTGAAGGAACAATGAAAGATTTAGAAGCAGAAAAAGTCCAAGTGACTGAAAAACCTCAGACCAATCCAGAATGTTTAAGGTAAGAGTCTTGTGTTAGTAGATGCTTAAATTTAAGTTTAGCTCAGTAATTACAAACCACTTCTGGTGGTAGTGACTATTTCATCTTCCCTACAGAATATTCATTGGAAATGAGGAGCATCAGTTGTGTTTATCACAAACTACAAATTCCTGTTGTTTGTTACAGTCTTTCACCCTTACACTCATGATGCAATGAACTAAAAACTGAAAGCAGTTGAATGGAAGTCACAGTCAAACTTGGAGGAAGAGCAAAAGCCTGCTCCTTAGGCAGTAGGCAAGCTCTTCTGTTTTTGTAAAAACAGTAGGGATACACAGAATATTGATGAACTACCCAAATGCTGTATGCCCTAAGTGACTGAACCCTCCACAGAGCCTGATAATAGAATGGTTGGGCCACCATAACCTCTTTAGCTCATCTGGGTGTTGCATATAGAACTTATTAAACGCAGATTTATTTTCTCTACTGTCCCTACCATCAGTTCTAGTTTGACTTCTAATTAAGCTAGTTTAGAACAATATTTTGAAGATTTAAACAAGGTGGAAGACCTTTCACACTCTCTCCTAACAGTGAATATTGCTTCATAGGATCTAACCTGACATGACTCATTTGTTGTCCATTTGCTCCAATTTGACATTTGCATTTTCACCATACACAAAAGAATGTAATGCTCAATGCAAAGAAACTCCTTCTATAAAAGAGAAGGCCCAGATTTTTCTCTAACAAATTATTAGGGGAAAAAAACTTGTTACCATCACACGTTTTTTGTGTACATTTCTTAATTTCTTGACTATAATAAATAAATGCAAGGTTTCCTGAAATCTTTCAATGAAGAAATAAAGTGTTGCAGGGAACACTGGGAATTTTTTTCTGAATGATTTGTTAAAGGCCCATATTTTGCTGAATACCAGTTTCTGAAAGAAAATGATATATCAGCCCTATTACCAACTCTCTTTGACCTCTTACATGGTGTTGAGACATGGCCAAAATTCCTTCAACATAAAAATTAATTAGTTCACAATTCTGCTTACAGTGGCAAAAACTTTGCATTCAGAGTATAAATAAAGGACAATGTAAATAACAATAACAGTTGCAATTCTGTTGCAGTTGTAAGACAGCCTGTTATAATTCACTCCTTTACATTATTCATTCCATCATGATATGTTAGGTTTGGTGATACATGAGGTTGTCAACTTCATTCTAAATAACACATTTCCCTTGGAGTAGTTTACTGCCGTAATGCCACTTAATATTCAAATTGCCATAATTAGTTTTCTGTAATGGGTTTCCTATGTATAAGCTACAGAAGGAGCAGACATTAGATTACTTTAAATCCCCAGTTCTGCCACTGATTCACTATGAGATCCTAGGAAAATCACACCAGTCCATATACACCTGTCTTTCTACCTAGCTCTCTGTGGAACTATACTTTGGTTTCACATAGGTGGAAGACACAACAGGGGATAAAATATTCTGAATTTACAGGCAAAGCAAGAGGGACAATGAGATTTTTTTTACTTCATAAAATGCCTAATATTATGGTCAAGATAACGTGGCATTATTTGATAGTGCAAAATCTAAATAAAGTGCTACTACAGTTACTATTGCGGCAGAGCATGTGCCGATTCAGTCAATGCCAACAGTCCCTTTGCAGCAAATTCTTGAGTGAACTATCCAGTCCACTCCTCTCTCTGCCCTCACTAAGTGAACCTGAGAGTACAGAAGCATTTTTGCAGCATTGGCAAGACAAACTGGAGTGAACCCAGGACCTGGGGCAAACAAGGAAGCCCTCTTGACAGGTTGTATGCACCTTTGGCTCTTTTGAAGGATCTTCTGCAGTTAAAGTTCTAATTAATGCATTCTTAGATATACTATTGATTGTACCCACTGTGCTTGAGAAGCAACATTTTGTAGCCTAATAAGACAAGTGTTTTCTTTAATGAAGGTTTTATACCCCCTTATGAAATCTATTGCAGGAATATATTTTTTGTTTTTACTGAACATCATATTTAGCATACATTATCCAGAGGAAAATTCTTTGACATAAGACAATGTGGATCAAAAATACTTATTTTTTTCTGATAAATAAGCACAAAATCTGATTTTCTTTATTTTACAGAGTAGGAAACCTCACCACTTTTTAAATGATAAAAATACCTATGTGTTTAATGTTTCCTTAGAACAAATGTGAGAGACAGTCAGCATCAATAACCTGATATATGTAGCTCCCAGGCCACTCTGTAAGTCTGTTATTGTATCACATACCTAGTCTCAGCTTAAAAATCAATATCAAAAGTAGCTGGCAAGGCAAGAATCTTCATTACAATTAAGTATATATCTTAAAGTAAATTGTATTTCAGCTGAAGAGTGTAGCCAGCTAATTCAAATTACAGCAATTTATCTTTGATCTGAGAAAAATGCCCTATACTGTATCTGCAGTTTCATAAAATTTCTCCCAAATCCATCAAAGAATTACAAAAGGTCACAAGAAGCACACACTGTTAATTCCAACTATTGGTGCTGCAATTACATGTTTGTTCTAGTACACATATGATACTGAAAAAAGCTAAACAAAATTTGAATGTTGAGCACAGATGCAGTTACAGATAAGGACTAAATATAAAATAAAATTTGGATTTGAGGGGGGAAGGTATGCTCTTTTCCAAAAATTGTCATATTTGGAGAAAAAATAGTGGTCAGGCACTGGAACAGGCTGCCCAGGGAAGTGGTGGAGCTACCGTCCCTGGAGGGGTTCAAGAAATGTGTACATGTGGTACTTAGGGATATGGTTTAGTGGGCATGGGGGGATGGGTCAACGGTTGGACTAGATGGTCGTAGAGGTCTTTTCCAACATTAATAATTATTAATGATTCTCAAGGAAAAATATATTGTGGTTTATATGAGACATAAATTATTGTATTATATATTATGATTTTTATGAGATACAACAGTAGTGAAAGTTACACTTTCAAAATGCAGTATTTTAATAGATCTTCAGGTCTGTGGCTTCCTCTTGAGCCCTTACCTAGAGAGATTGTTTTCTGCCAAAATACTGCCAAAGACATGACTTCATTTTCTGCTGATGTAAGCTGCTAGGTGTCATATGACCAGTAATGATTCTAAAATATGGCAGTGATATGGCAAACTATGGTAAAAGTAATTAGGGCAAGGTTCATTGAACCACTACAGCAAAGTTAAGGGAACCAAATCTACCAGCAACCCCAAAATTCAAGTCGGTAATGTTCCTTGAGATCCTTGAGAGTGCTCCAACTTCTTGTTCAATAGGGAAAACTGCTGTCAACAGGACCTGCAATGGCAGAAAACACACTACCTGAATTCTGCTGCTATCATCTGCCTATCACTAACTTCTGAACTTTCAATTTTTCACTTGTACTGCCTTGTATAAATTAATCATACATAACAGGTGAAAGAAAGAACATTCTGTAACCAAATTAATCATCCCTGGCACAACTAGGAATGTTCCACATCCTTCAGTAGTTTGGTTGCTGTTTTTATGTTCTTTTGTTGTTGTTGCTGTTTAACGTGCCCCAAAATGATTTATTTCAACATTGACCCTCCCACTCCATTCTTGTAAGACGGAACTGTCCACAAATATAAGAGAAGCCACATCTTGCATATGCTGTTTATTTCAGAGAATTGCTCACTCTTGTATTCCTGTTTAGATTATTGTTCTTCAGTTTATTTTTCAGTGTATTTTATTATTGATTACACATCAAACCTTTGATTTCCTGCTATATACCAAGAATGTATGTGGAATATGCTGACTCTGTGTATATAGGCTGTATGTGCAGCATTAAAAGTGGGGTTTTTCATCAGAAATGGTGATTTCATAGGGCATTTCAAATTTTCCTAGGGCGATCTTCATCGTTAGGCTTTTTCTTGTACTGAACTACATTCTCGTGTTGCTTAAGTTATTACTGAATTGAAATGAATGAGACTTTGTATTCTTTAAACTCTTCTCCATTCTTCTTTTCATAAAAGTTCTAAAATGTTACTGAGCATGAAAAGAAAATACTAAACACTGAAATTCTGCTATTTTTGCTTACTGCTTCTTTCTGTAAAGCTAATGAGAGGGAGGAAAAAAGACTAGAAAAATAAGATACTTTAAGCCAATCATAAAAATTTAAAGAGCAATAAATATTCAAGATTTTACCAACTTGAATCTTCTCAATACTTGAGAAAATAATAATGTAATTAAAGCCTGTTCCAGGTAACAATACATAAACCAAAAATAATTTGTAATTTCCATTCATTTTATTCAGTACATAATTTTCACTCTGGAAAGTTCTGAGGTTTTTGTTGGTGATTACACCTCCATTGTTAATCTTAGATGCTAAATTTTTCATGGTTGTCAGCATTCTTCATGCAGTTCTTGACAGCACAATGTGCTTTCTTACTGACCTGAACGTAAAGTATGTAAGGCACTATAAACAAAATAATAGATTGAAAACACAAAGGCATACAAATTTCTGTTTCTTGCTCTCTCTCTTCAAGACACTTTAACCTCTTCCTCAGTGTAGGCTCCCTAAAAATCATATGCCTCATGGTATGGATGCATCATTCAGAGATATCTGCAAGATAAGTGGTCTTTTTCAGGGAAGGCATGCAATGAAAATCAAAAGCCTTGTTTTAATCATTTGTTCTGCCAACGTCAACCCTGCATACAGAACAGCAAGAGAAAACTTTGGCAGCAGCTCCCTTGAGAGTCCAATTTCCTGTGCTGGTAGCAAGTAGCATCACTTAAATAGTATAAGACAGAATCAAGCAGAGCCTTTAACTGATACAAGCAAATTCCTCATTATGGCATTAAAGTATTAGATTCACTGTAATTACTTATTGCATTTTTTTATTTTTTAGTCTTCTTTCTCATTTTAATTTTAAAATAATGTGCTGCCTTATGTAAGGCAACCAAGAAATAATTTTAATCAGAATTTATTTTGACTAAGAGCAGACAATTTCCACATAAAATTTTCACAGTAGTATAAAGGGAGACTCTTCTTCGAAACCTGAATATCTATTCTATCTCAGAAACATGGTAACAAAGGGAAATGTATGAAGTCAGCTTACTTTGTAAAATAGTTCAAGGCTTTGTATTTTGCATAACTCCCCAAAAATATAGCATTGCTTCTTATAATTCAGAATACAGAAAAAAAAAAACTCCGTTGCCAAAATTAGGAAGCAAAAAGTGATGTTTTCTTTCATCTAAACGATGTAAGAAACATGTTTGTTAGAGTTGAACAAATGTTGCATGCTAACAGTAGACTGCCTAAGGCCATGGTTCTGGTGGCTTTGAAAAAATATTTTGCAATTAAATTTTCTGTTAAATTTATAACCAGGAAATATCAATCTCTGGAGTAATATATGTTGTTTAAAATGAGTTTTTTAATGACAATCTTCTCATTGATTTTTTAAGATTTGCCTTTTAATAGCAGTGTCCAGTGAAACTATTATGGTTTGAATTACATTAGAAATGCTTCAATTATAAATTGCAGTATGGGTTTACAAAAAATAGATCAAATTTGACTAATGATATGTTTCTTTCATAGGACAGCAATTGGTTATGCAAAAAAAATGCAATGTCATCCATCTAGATGTTAGTAAAGTATTTGATATCCCACTATTAATTAAGCTGAAGAATTCATATTAAAATTTTTGAGCAAGGAAATGACTAACAGGAACAACAGTAATAGGACTGAAAAAAAAAAGTACTGAAAGATGGTAACTACAGTCACAGCTGATCTTCCTCAAATTTTTCAATAATGTCTTTGGAATAGAATGTGTTTTAAGAAAAGGAAAGAACTCTAGTCCTTACAAAGCAAAGAGAGGAGGAATGTCTTTACATACAATACTAGTTCATGTGCATAACTAAGGACTTAAATACAAGACACTTAGAAGTAAAGCAGACGAAAGGTCTCAGCATACTGTGTTGTCAGAACTCACCTATAAACAGTGAAAGTAAATACAGCTGTGGAAAAGAAAAAGTAGGAATTATTTCCAACAAAACAAAAACAAAACAACAACCACAAAAAAAACCAGGAAATTTTTGACATTGCTGATCATGACAACTTCATTTGGAATCTTTCACCTGTTTTTCAAGAAAGATGCATTCAGCCTGGAAGAGGAGTGGGGAATGGAGAGCCCATATTGCGAAGTAAAATAAGGACGTGTCTTCATCCTTTCTGTCTCTAAGAAAATACTACATTCCTCTCGAAACAAAACAGCCTAGTATAGAAATAATAATTCCAGTAATAGGATAGCTGTACTAATTCACCCACACTAAAATCTAATTTTACCTGTACAGTACAAAAGTCAAGATATTTGAACTAGAGGGATCCTTGACCATATTTATTTTCCTTGCCTTTCAATAGGAATCTTATTGACCTTGGGATAAACATTTTTGATACTTCTCATTTTTTCTTTTCTGCTGTAACCTTTCCTTACTGTTGCAATGCTAAGCAGTCCATACACGCTTGGTTTACTGTCTGTGCAAAAGAAGATCTCATTCTGAATGTGCAGCTTAATTCTGTGTATTTTAAACTTTCCA
The DNA here is from genome assembly GCF_002078875.1 of Numida meleagris. Taxonomy (NCBI): domain Eukaryota; kingdom Metazoa; phylum Chordata; class Aves; order Galliformes; family Numididae; genus Numida; species Numida meleagris. The sequence continues at coordinate 6,798,348 of NC_034413.1, read as the reverse complement.
TGTTTAATTTATTATAAAATAATATATTCCTTAAAGCTCTTCCAGTGAAACCACCACTTTTATACTTTTATACATAATGTTCTTCTATTTGTTTTCATTTACATTTAATTCCAATTGTTTCATAGCCTAGAATACTGTTTGCTTTTGTTGCATCTTCTTGCTACCATGTATTATAACTACTACATCTTAATTTTTACTCTAATTCTGATCCATCAAGCATGTATTTTTATAATTTATTTGTTCAACTCAAGTGCTTGAGTTTGTGTTTCAAGATACTAAATTCCATTTAGGGCTTGTTTTCTCCCTTCCCCAATTAATTAATAATAGTCTGAAATTCATTGACTTCTTCAATAGTATCAATAGTATTTTCTGTTTAGTCGTGTCAGCAAATTGTAGATACCCAGCAAAATCTTGTTCTTGCTTTCTTGCTCTCACAATGCACATTAATCTAGTCCCAGTACTGAACTGAGACCGAGTGGCCCCAATACATTAGCTCTGTTTTTTTGCCTGAGACTGTAAGCCAGTCTTTTATTCTTTTCTTCAGTTTAAATAAAATCTTAAAACCTTGATAAATGTTTCTCCTGACCTTTCTCATAAAATTCAGGAAAATCCACATCCGTACTCTTGGGTTTATATATAACTTCTTAGAGAGCTTCCAGTTTTGTGTCATAAATCCTATTCTCTCTTTACCAGCATCAAGCAATTTGATTTATAATACTCTAATGTTTTCCCTTGTACTTATGGTTAAAAAATGGAATGGTAATCATATGCAAGTTGGAGGCAAAAGGAAAGAAGAAGAAGAATATTTTTTTTCTTGTCTCATTAAAATATAACCAAGAAACAGTCTGTCCCTTTTGCAGTTCCAACAATAACCAGGTCAAGTCTTCATCTTCCACTTAGACAAAAAGCCTCTAAAACGTATATTCATCCACCTCTCTGAACAAAGTATTTATTCTTTGACATCTCTTTACGTAAAATTATTCTTAAATTGCAGGATTGGGCTACTGAGTCTTGATCCAGTATTACAAGTCTGTGGATGATTTTCAGACAAATCTGTCTGACAGTAATGTTTTTTTTTTCATCATACTTCAATTCATAATACCAACATCTATTGATTTCACAATTATTTTTCCTATTTGCCTTCTGCATATACAGCTAAAATTCAAGTAGAGTGCATATCAACCACAAATGCCAATGATATTTAATAGATGTGCTCATTTCACAGCTGCAAAATCGATCATCTTCAGTGATCTCCATCTTCATCTCTTTGTCACTTCTAGTATTCCAGAGTAATGGAAAATGGGCCATTGATAGCTGAGGTCAGCCTTGGGCAAGCTAGCATTCAAAAAACATTCTGATGCTATTGTCCCACCTACTTGATTTAAGGCTAGGTTTTATTATTGCCATTTATCTCGAATAAACTTTTTCAAACCTCCTTGCACAAATAAGGCACTTCGCCCAGCTTTTTGTTCGAGTCTATTACCTGAAATTCAGTAATTTAACAATCCAGTGTTAATCCAGTGCAATTACATTTTTTTTAAAGTATATCTGATAGTCTTCTAGAAGACCAAAATGCTAAAAATTAAAACAGAGGACATGTAAGGCCAAAAACTAAAATATCTTTTCAGATTTTTTTAAATAGATTTGCTTTTTATCATAGTTGTAAGGAGGGTATAATTGTCATATTAATCCTTGTTCTGGCAAAAGGTACATCTCTTTCCATTTCCGAAGGTGACAGGAAAGCTGCCCTACATCTAGACAGTATAGTTCCATGAATAATTGGTTTGCACATTCAATCTGATAGTGAAAAGATGAATATGAATATCCTGCTTATCTTAAATGTAAAATGAAAAAAGCTAAGTCTCCTTCCAGGTTAAGCATTATTTTGAATAGTTCCATTGTCTCACATTCCTTCTGGTAAAACTTCATCATTTATTCAGTAACTCAGGCGTCTCAAATGCATTAATTGTGTAGACTGTAACATAACAGACAGCCCTTGTTTTGTGAATATAATATTCCTGGCACATACTGTAATTATCTAGCTTCTAAATAAGAAAAAAGGAAGACCTGAATGCAGAATCAATTGATTAATGTAAAAATTAAACACCGCATTTGAATAAATGACTTTTATCATTGCTACCCAGTGCTCTATGAGGAGCTGTGCTGTCACCACATTTAAAAGTTTTCTAAAATATTTTAAATAAAATTTAAAAATCCATATGCAAAGCTTTACAATTGCAAAGCACATCATCAGTAGTAATTCATCCACAATCCCAAGACACAGATAAGCACCTGTTACTGCTTATCTTCTGGTTGTTCTGTCCTCAGTGTACACCTAACGTGGATGGGTATCACTCTTAGCTGACAGCCACCAAACAGGCTGTGCGTCAGTGCTGCAACGTGGAAGACAATGAGGGAACATTTTCTCAGAGATGAACAGTCTATGACTTTCCTTATAGTAAATTCAGCAAAGTAGGGCTTTTGTTTCTCTTAAATTAAAGTTCTGTTATTACACTAGCAGAAAGCACAGAGAAAAAAAAACAAGGAGGGAAGGCGATGAAGTTAACCTGATTTAACCAAGATCAGAAGCTGATCTTTGACCTCCAATTGAGCTTTTCTCAATGAAGTGGTCTGTAAACTACCACTGTACTACAGTATCATGAATATTTAATTTCTCAGAGTTCAAAATTTCCTTTTGTTCAAACACTTGTATGTGTTATGAATACAGAAGAAATATTTCCAAAAGAAAAGGCACTTCCTGCTTTCTAATATGCACAGAGCTGATACTGCTTCCATATCGGTGGTAAGATAATTACGTTCTCTAGAGAAAAAGCAAATGAAGCTTGAGGTTCTCCTGTGCTACTACTCTAATGCCACATGGTGACTAAGCTATTTCTCTTACATTGAGCCATACCTTTTGCTATTACCAAAGCCATTTAGATATCAAACACACATTTTCTTGTGTAGAACATCAAGTCTGTCTGCACTAAGAGAGCTGAAGAAGGGCATTATTTATATAATAGGGTTAGATATTTTTTTTCTTTTATATACTATAAAAGGCAATAAAAGGTTGCTACCTCTTCTTTCAACCTCAGTGGAAACAGAGTTCTGCTTTGATGCATTAGATTATCTATTTAATGAGAACCAAAACATGTACCTTTCCTCCTTTTTTCAGTCTGTCAGTATGACCCGCAATACTCAACACTGATTGCTGAAACTGTATGAATAGTAAGCAGCTTCAGCTCTCTTGTGATGCTTCCCTTCCAACAGCCATGGAAAGACTCGATGTAACGTATTCATCAGACTTCTAAAAGCTCTGGCAGAGATTTTTCTTGGCCTGCTGAGCAATAATCCAAACCAATGTAGTCACTGCTGAGCAAAGTTTTGATGTCTATTTTAGAATGACAAATGACCTACAGGTTTCTTAAACACTAATGTTCCCCATGGAATCTCTTCTTCTATAGAGGTCTTTTTTTCCTCCAGGATAAACTACATTTTTCTGGATTTCAAAAAAATGGATTTGTGACCCTGGTTTGTAGACAGTGTTGGGTAAATCAAGTCTTCCATCTTCTTTTGTTCTCTGAAGATATTTGGAGAAGGGCTGCAGAGGCTCAGTAGCTGCAGCAACTGAGAATCCTGTTGCTGTTTGTTTTTATCAATTGCTTCCATACCTATGGTAAAAATAGTTAGGCACTGTTTGTAAATACTACTTCATGCCTCAAGCAGACAAGAAAAAGCTCTGATTTTCTAACTGGCTCCATACTATTTGATTTCTTAACAGATTTTAGTCAGTTAGGAAGCTACTAAAGTTTCAGTTAATACTTTTAACAGAAAATTGTTCCTGGGGCCATCATATAAACCTGAAAGAATGAGGGAAAAGTTAATGCTCTTTTCAATAGGAAAAATCACTACATTAAAAGTAGTCCTTATTGTAGAGAAATTGGAGAATCCCTGGCTGGGACTATTGGGAAACAGACAGTAAGGGCTACAGCAATAGGGAGAGAAGAGCAGCAAGAGCCAAGGAGCCTGTGGATGGGTATGGAATACTGACTGCACAAGAAGCACACTGGGTCAGGCAAAGAGCTTATCTAATCCAGTGCTCCTTCACTGGCATCAACGAGTGGATGCTCAAGTAAATAAGAACAGCACCATGTGGTATTTCCCAAGTATCAACAATCATACTCACAAGTTTAAATAAGGAAAATGATAACTAATGAGGCCATAAATCTTTTATTGTTTATAACAGCATAGTCTAGAAATTTTTCTAATCAAGCACTTAGTCAAGATACACTTTTTAAAAACCCAAACTGTCATTTTCTGAAGTTCCCCACATTGTCACCTTAACTGGCAGTGGTGAATGATAATGTGTGAGAGCAGCACTTTGCCAGTTACAAAAACCAGCAAACTTAAATCCTGATCAATAATCAGGATTTAAATCAATGCAACAAATCAATGGGAGTTTTCTCACATTAGTCAAATTGTCAACTGGGAATAAAACTGAACAAAATAACCCAAGCAGCAATGTTCTGCTGTTAAAAAAAAAATGATAATTTCTTTGGACACAGGCTTAGGAAAGAATTGGAAAACTACAAGGATGATGACTGGGAAAGCATCTATGAGACTCTTCGAACGGAAGTTGAAATTCTGCAAATGGTATGCCATTCTCACTACATATTTTAAGTGCTTGATATTTATAAAGGTGTAATTTAAGATGATTAGCAGTGGTTTTAAGATAAGTATTTTATACTGTGTACAAAGCCAAACATCCTTGCAACGCAGGTGCACTCAATTCCCATCTGTTTTAACCTATTATTTCCAAGTGTCCAGGAATATAAGCAAAGAAAGAGAATTTAAAGACACATTGTTAACATAAGAAAGATCTTTATGGGGTATAGCAATAATCATTAATATCTTGGAAGCTGCAAACTACTATGCATTTAGGAGCTAAATTAATCTTTAACTCCAGCTGTCAGTTAAATGAAAGATGGGAATATGGAGAAATAAGACTATAATTGCATCCTTTTAGGGAAACATTTTGTTTTGCCCACTCAATAGTTCTTCACAAAAATCTATTAAATTATGCTTCTCTCTAGATGTCAGTCCTAACTTCAAATTTTTTATTGTCAGTCTGTATAACAACACAAAGAGAATAAATGTTTTGAAGTCTCATTTTTGAAAACAAAGGGTTTTTAAAAGTTCATTTTAGAGCCCCTGATTGAGTTGCATTAAGATGCAGCTGTTATTCTGCATCAATAGCAGAATATCAGTCATGGAAATTTTGTATTACTGACTCATGATCATTTTCAAATTCCTGTTGGAGGAATGTAACTTCCTTCTGCTTCATCCATTAATTTTATTATGCCTGTCAAACTTCAGAAACAAAAACAGTGTAATGTTTAAAAGCTTCTCTGTAAAGAACACAGTGAACTCATTCAATTTGATTTTCTATAATTCAATTCTTTCTGTTTTCCAGAAACTATCACAGAAAAAGTCTTCAGACAAGTGAATAATGTGTGGCACATCTTATGAAGTGTCATAGAAGTTAGGCTTTGAGTACTGTAAAACAATTTTATGCAGGCTCTCTCAGGATTGCCTTTTGTGTTCCTCATTTGGTTAAGCCACAGTTTGTATCTGCCTTTATTTTACATTAAAATTGATTTTTTATTAATTTAAAAGTGGGGGGAGGAGTTTTTGTTTGTCTTTTCTCTTTTTCTCTGTGTTTACCCTCCCTCAAATTATCAGCTGTCCATCCTTAGATTCCTCTGTTGCTCATGAATGGACAACAACGTCACCTACTACACGTACAGCCGAGTTCCCATATTACAAACTCTATTCCCTATGCACTGTTTTTTAGAAGGAGCATTCTCCTTTTAAGTTAGTGATGTGGTCTCATTTGAGAGGAAGACTGCTATTGCCATCAATAAATACTTAACTGTATTAAACAGCTGTGGCTATTTAGTTTATTACTTGACAACGCAGCTCTCTACCAAGCTCTCTGAAACAGCTCAACTCTAGTAATACAGGGTGATTGTCCAGAATAATTTACAAATCTACTGACCAGTAGATGTCTCCAGTTATTGTAAACCGGTCCACTACTTAGCATTTGTTTTCTGGTTGTATCATAAATCTTATTCTCTTCTCCCACAACCCGTGAGATACTGAATGCATTCATCACTTGGTAACAGACTAAACTGCATTTAAATGAAAGTCCACATTTCTGGGGAACCGGTAAAGAAATTCCATTGAGTAAGGAACCCTCTTCACTCAGGAATGTACGATTTTTTTCCTACATGGGTGAGACGAATAACTGTTCTGCACTGGTTTTTCTACACTCAAAGCCCTCAAAGCTCTGTTACACAAAAAACTGCAAGAGGTGTTTTATTAAGAGGGTAGGAATCAATCTTTGTTGGAAGCTGACCGAATTCTGCCTGAGATGCAGAAAGTTGTTTTCCTGTTCAGACACAGATGCCTTTTCAAATCTCTGTCAAGGTTTGATCTGCAGCATCAGGATCAAAGAGCATTCTGATTCATTTTTTTAACTAGGATAATTCCAAGAGGTTGGAACTATCTGTCATAGTAGCCAGTGCTGCTGGAGCAGAATTCCTTGTAAGTTTTGTCTTTTCCCTAAAAGAGATCCTCTTAGGATGTGCTTAATTTTTAAACAACTTAGTCACTCTCGCTTCTATGGGACTGCCTGACTCTGTAAGTTAGGCAGCTACTGCTTGTGGATTTTGGTCAGATTCAGGGCACATTGCAAAGTGACACATTTGCATATTAGAGTGTCTACAGACAGCAAAATCAACACTACTCCAGGTTTTAGATGCTGCAAGCAGTTATAAATTCATGATTTGCTAGTTTACACTGGTCATTTTTTTTTAATCTAAGTGAGCTTTCCTACATTAAGTATATTGATTAATCAACCAGGAAAAACTTACTTTTAAACTTCTGTTTTTTCCACTTACGATTTCTTTATTTACAAGAATCCCACGTGTTTCTTTGGAGTGAGCTAATGTTTATATAGTTATGCAGTCCATATAGAGGAGAAAAAAACAAAAACCCTCAGGTATTACATAAAACAGAACTCAATGGCTTAGATCACAATTGCAAGTGTATAACTTACAGGTAAATGAAATGAGCAATAGCGTCCAATAACCATATTCAATCCATAAATACAGTAAATAAATTAATGTCCCTAAGTGGCCTGAAAATACACCTAGGGAAAAGAAATACAGTGTGCCCTTTTTAGAGATATTTCTGGTTCAACAAAACGAGTTGCAGCTTCAGATTTATTTATTTATTTTAAATAGTTGTGAAGGTCTAAATTTTTCATTATTTTAGCAGACTTATAGCATAAGTACAGCAAAAATTGTAATAACTCAAATGGCTAAACCTCTCAGAATCAATAGGACAACAAACTAGGAATACAGCTCACCAAAAAAAAAAAAGTGAAACAAATCAATATAAATCCCATCGGGTTGAACAAATCCCTCAACAGCTTTAATGAAGTGTGTATTGTTGGACTAACTCAGCTGTTAGAGGGTAGAAGTTAAACATACTCATTTCTCCGAGTATAAAAATACATGTGTCATCACTGTCTTGTGATTAATATAACCTGGGACCAATATAATGTTTCTGTCTGGAAAATTCAAGCAAAAAGTGAAGTAAAAAATGCACTTTGTGGATTATCTTTAAAATTCTTCAATCCAGGAGTGACAAATCTTTAAAATAAAGAGTGAAAAAGAACCAGAACTCTTCTTATAGTTAATTAATTTGTCAAAGAACAGAGTATTGCCAAACCACTATGAAAGCAGGCATAGAGTTATTTGGAATAGCTCAATTATTTCACAGATGACACTGCAATAAATATTAATTTTTTAAGTATAGATTAAATATTGACTTGAGAACAGTGTTTATTAGGGGAACAGAGAAATAATCCCTCATTTTTTAAAGTGGCTAAAGAAATGCTTAAGATTCATATATTTACCTGATAGGGATTGAGATATGACAAGAGTCATGTCCTGCGTGCTTTATAAACGATGAACTACAGCTTTATCTCACATGCTGGCACCACAGCACCTCTGCTCTGTGGCCACGTCCCTTTAAGACACAGCTGAGCAGACTGAAATTTTTTAATCATCAAACCACAGCTCCGGGTCATACTTCCTAAAAGGTACTTCCAAGTAGCAGCGCAAAGCAAACAGGTGATTCCAATGGAGAATCTTGGGGGAAAAATAATCCAACATGAAACTAGTTATGCAAGGATATAGACCCGAGACTTGTCATACAACTAAATCTACAAGACTAGCTGCTGGGGAAACCTGCCCAGGAAATTGTCAGCCTATGGAGCCATGCCGAGGAGCAGGAGACTCAAAAAGCAGAATACCAAACAGGCCAGAAAACAAGACAGAAGCCACAGGAAAGATGATAGCTTAACTATACCAGAAGCTCCCCGTGTTACTTACTTACCCAGATGTGTCCCTATTTTTAAGCAGCTGCAACTGGGAGAAAAGGGGAGAGACTACACGACACATCTATTTTGATCCTTATATAAAGTAGTTAAACCACCACATTTTCCTGTTCTTTGTTGATTATTAACAGCCCAAATCAAAGACTGTATATAAATGAAAACCACTAACATATCTGACCACAGAATAAAATTGCAGTTAGCTAATGCAACAGTACCCACACAAATTATCTCTAATTGGCTGATGTAAATACAATTGAATTCACAGTACTGCCAAATTAACGTTATAAACTGAAGACAAACAGAAATAAAGAATATGCCATGTATACACGTGCTTAAAAAGTAACTGAGTGACACACCGAGTTGGTGAGAAAAAAATCATACATATGACGTGGGGCAAAATGTCAATTAATGTCCCAAGGGAAAGGAAGATTTGTTTTTAACATCTGAGACTGAATTATACTTATAGAACAAGAAAGGGTAGGAAAAGTACCTGCAAGGCCAACCCCTGCCACAAAAGTGTAGTGGGGAATATGAGTGCAGGTCACTATAGAAGTGGAGCACTGAGAATTGGGTTTGTGTCCTAAGAAAAAATACGTATCTAAATTCATAAAGCATCTCACTTTGATGAAAAGCACAGAGGAGACAACAGGCAGGTGTAAAAGAGAGACACAGATCCTGCACTAATGATTGCAAAGAACAGAAAGAGAAGAGTGAGCCAACTGGCTTACCACTCCTGATCTGAAGTAATGTCCTGAAACTTTTAGCAACAGAAAACGGCCCTAGCAGATTTCCATGAGAAGATAACGGGTTCAGTAGGTGTGCTGTACGCCCATTTTCTAAAGTTGACAATGCAATAAACAGCTATTGGGTAAACAGGACTAGCAAAACAGTTCCGGTTCTCTGCTCTGAAAAGATATGCGATACTACAGTATGTGATCTGGGTAAAGGATCAGATTCAATGTCTAATGATCTATGCCTTGGCTGTCAATAGAGCATTTAAGTAGTTGCTCTGCTTCTTTTGAACTGTGTTCTAATCAGAGCTGACATGAATTGCTGATATACCCCAGCAGTAGTCCAGCCTTCCAAATTCCCATAATTCTCACTGTATCTGCTGGGATTTGTCAGTCTCTTACACAAATGACTTTTGTAATTTTTTGTGAAAAAAAATTTTTGAAATTTGGTGAATTTCGGGAGGGGGCTGATTTTTATCAAATTTCTATATGCTTTTTTAATACTCTAGATGTCAGACTAATATTAATAGCTCCTTTTGTATGAAAATATCTATAGTCTGTGCTGAAAAATGATTAGGGTTTGAAAGTAATACCTACAGAAGGACAGTTTTCTAATGTCTCACAAGTAAACCTGAAGACCAGATTGGCAAAAAAACATCCACTGAGTTGCTGTTCCAAGTAGGTTACAGACCTTCTCCAAAGGGCCAAATCAAGGCACCATCACAGTCACCTCGAGTTCCCTGCTGACACACGTAGGTTTTAATAGTCTTTTCAGCATGGAATTGTTGTTGGCAGAAAGCTTGTGTTTCATCAATTGTTTGATTAAAATCATACCAGAAAGTGAAATACAACATCACTTGCATCTTCTAAAACATTGGATGTGTTATGCTAAGCTATATGCTTTCTGCATTTCTTTACAGCCAGACCCATGCAGGAAATCCCAGGTACAACCAGCTCTCACTGTTCCTTTGGTTGCTCCCATCAGCCCACGTTTGTCAGCCTGGATAGCTGGGAAGCCTAACAATTTCTCTGGAAATTACAAGTGTGACCTGATCCTTTCTTCCCAATAGATGTCTTGAGTGTTTAAAGACACGTACACTTGTTAGAAAAAAATTGCTTTAGAGTGGTAGATTTTTACAAGCAAACAATATATTAAATAGATGAAATGCCAGAAATGACTCTTTATAAGCACAAAGCACATTTGTTGTGTTTTATTGAAACAATAATTCCTGTTACTGTGTACTAATTTCCAAGTGGTCTTGATATCATGTCTTAGTGAGAAAGGAGGCCATAGCCTCTCCTTCCCTTTAGAATAGAGTACTATAATTTATTTAACTAAATTTATTCTAGCAAGAAGAGAGCAAGATCTATCCAGCAATCAAACTGGAATAGAATGGCATTCAATTCTCAATTAAAGGGAGCATTTGATATAATTTGATACTGATTAAGTTCTTTTAAACAGTCTCCAAACAAATAAGTGCATGAAGCTAACTCAGTCATAAACTAAACAGTGAACAACATATTGTGTACATCAAACAGAAACAAAGAACATTCATCCTGTCTAATATCAGAGTGTTACGTCCCTTGGATTCTTCATACTATGGTTCATAAATTCCTTTTAATCTTGATTAAAAAATACGGATAATCAGGCGATCATGCAAAGTGAGAAGACTCGTAAAGGGATATTCCAGTGCCATCTAGTGGCTCTTTTATATACTACTAATAAATTTTCTCTCCTGAGCAACAATTTTCATTTTAGATTTGCAACTAGAAAATGCTTATTGTTACTGAAAAATACTTACTTCCTATCTCATCATTTGTATGTAATGATGTTGGACACATCAGCTTTAAAATAATTCTATTGACTCTATGTATGGACATATCACCTCTGTGCAAAAATCACATAAATAACATGCAGAGAGGGAATATACTAAACTATATTACATACACAGAGCAGACATCCCACTGTGAGGCCATCAACAACCTACTCAGGCTAAAAGACATCTTTTGGAAAGGGGCACAGCTTCAGTTTGAGGATTTCAAAAGGGGGAATGCGCCAGACCTATTCTGCTGCCTAATTGGCACGGTAATCTTTGTATAATTCATAGTTCAAATGTGTTGGCTGTTGCTTCTAGAGCTTGTTTTTTCTTAAGCTTTTGCTTGTGAGATCAGAAAGCCTTTTAGTATCGAGCATATTCTCCTTGTGCTAGTACTTCTGCGCTGCAATCAAGTTACGTTTCAAACTCTTTTGTTAAGCTTCACCAATTGCATTCTTCCTTTCTTTCGGAGTAAGGCATTTTTCCAGCGCTCAAATAATGTCTGCGGCTTTCTTCATGCACCCAGTTCTTACACTGTTAGAAACACTGACACCCGACTTGCAAGCCATATTCTAGAACCCATTTCATCAATGCTTATATAAACGTAGAATTGCCTTCCCACTCCTACACACTGCTTTCCTGACTAGATTTCCAGATTCCCATTAATCGTTTTTACCTCAGATGTCACATGTCAAGTTTGTGTTGACTCAGTTGTTCAGGCTGATTTATAAGCACTTTTCAAAGTTGCTGCTTTCCCGAATTCTTTACCTCCTCAATACTTATAACCTGGACTTTTTTTCGGATGTGCAGCTCTGCATGTGACTATATTACCACGTTAGAAGGGTTCTGCTTGCCAAGCTCTCCGTGTTATTCTATGCAATCACCTTTTCCAACCATGCTATCAATCTCAGCATCATCTGCATATTGTATCAGCAGTAAGTTTATATTCATGTCCAGGTTATGCAAAAAGCCGTAGCATTACCTTTGCTTGAGCACTCTTCTTTGGAAGACAACTGTAAACAGCCACATTGGATGATTATTTGTCTCTGAAATTATTTCTCAAAACCACTGGCTTCAGATTTCAGTCACTGATTATAGATTGTATGTGCTAGAGTGCTGCTTATTTCAGAAAAATTGTTTTCTGATAGAACTCGAATGACACCAAAGCAGTAGAAGCACACTAGAGATCTTAGAGATTTACTGTGGTTTTACACACCATAGCACAAGGGATCGAGACAACCTACTCTACTTTTCCAGATAACCCTACCAGTACTAACAGGGTTCCCATACAAGCCAGCTGCTTTTCCTTCAGGCAAGCCCACAGCTGTGTGGTTCAGCAGCAGTGCAGGGGGTATTGCGGCCCTAGGGGAAAGGTTACTGTCTCCAAATTACTGTGTCCATGTGAGAAAAACTGGTAGACAGCAAGGAAGTGAGTACACTATTTACAGAGCACTTAGAGGCAGAAGAATAATTACAAGGGATGCTCCAAAAGTAATGCCTCCCATTTTATTATGTTGGCCCACAATGTCAGAAGCAGATGTTGGTGATATGGCAGTAGACACTGAACATTCCCATCAGTATTCCATTACATTTTGTTGCTGTGTGACAGATGGCAGCAGAGGGGCAGTCTGACAAAATGCCGTCTGACATGGAAGTGTGCAGGAAGCAAAGGTGTGTCACTGAAAGCCTCCATGCAGAAAAATGGCACCCACTGGCATTCACTGATGCTTGCTGAATGTATATGGAGACCAAACAGCGGATGTGAGCACGGTGAGGCAGTGGGTGGTGCATTTCAGCAGCAGTGACAGGGACAGTGGTCACCTCCTCTGAGGCAGATTTTTGTGAGTACAGCATGCAGGCTCTGGTTCATCACTGGTGAAAAAGCATAGCTAATGGCGGAGATTGTGTTGGAAAATATTGTTTTGTAGCTGAGAATTTGCTCTATTAAATAGTGATACTTTGTATCTGTTGTGGTTTCCATGGAAATAAATAGGAGGCATTACTTTTGGAACAACCTATGTATATTTTGTTTCTGCTGTTAATAATGAGTTATTACTATCATCAATAAGTACAACAGCTAGACTAATCATTTAGAGGAATTCATTAATAATAAAGACACTGTATAATGCTGATGCATTCAGACACGAAGTGCACTAGGTGGTAGTGTGAGCATGCACCTCATTAGAAAATGGTTTAGGATTAACTGCAATAGTTGTGATATTCATTAAAAAATCTGCAGTGCTTTTTTCTTTAACCAGAAATAATTTGCCTAAAAGAAGGTACTGGGTATAAGAAGTCAGCTTCCCGAAACAACACAGCCTTGTTTCTTATTCATGACTGTACATCTATAACCAGATACATAAGGTGTACCTTAATGCTTCCCAAATACTAATAGGCTAAATGCACACGGAAGAGATCAAAATATAAACTAGTTGTATTCCTTTTCTTTTTTTTGTTCCAGTCTCTTAATCCTTTTTTGCTTCTTCACAAAATTTTTTTCATTCTGAAATGTCTTAATTTGCCCAGTTATTTTAGGGATCTTTGCCTATTCACAAGAGTTTTCCCAGGTAGCTCACAGCTGCTCCTGCTAACCGCTTTTTCACTCTCGCCCAGTAGAGAGCACCAGCTTCAAGTTCAGAAGAACACACCACATTCTGAAAACCTGTATGATCACCAGAAAGGCTCCAATTGGCCTCCCTCACAATGGCAGCCCTCCTGGTGAGGTCCAGACACTTTAAAGCAGAGCTCTGGATGCTAACCCTGTGCATACGGCGGCCAGTGCGCTCCACTAGAACAGGGCCAGGCTTAGATCGATGGGCACAGATGTAATCTTCATGCAAAAATTATCGCCTATAAAATGAGAGCACTCGTATTTATTTCTTTATGGCACCTGGGAGTGAACTGTTGCCTCGTGGCACATAGCATCACAGGAGAGCTAAAAATCTCATTTCAGGCAAAAGCAAGAAGAAACTGTTGAGAGGAGGGAGGAGGAGAAGAGATGCCCCTGCAAGGAGGCTGCAGGTACACCGAGCAGAGCTGAGGGCATCGTTACGATGCTTGCACATGAAGTGGAAGAATGTTTTGCAGGAACTGTGTAGGAGGGAGGCAGGTGATGGGAGCAGACATCGAGCCCTAGGCCTAGGAGTGGCTTAGTAGGAGGAAGGGCACCGCAGCAGGATTGACAAACAGATCACAGCTGAAGTTATTGGCACAGGAGTGGCTGGAGCAGTACAAAGAGTGTTCTGAAAACAGGTAAGGAGCTCTGTTAATTTGCCTCTCTTAGGATACCAGCTGTAAGAAAAATCATTAATTCAAAAATACCTGCAGACTATTGCTGGGAGATATTTATGATTACCAGCTGTCATCCATCTCCATGTCACACTCAGAGATGTAAGCCATAGCTCTGGCTGCAACTATGCCAGAAGCAGATAAAATAAGCACTCATCCAATCAGTATATACTCTTATGCATTTTATCAAACAAAATAGCACAAATACTAAAAAAAAAAATAAAATAAAATAAAAATAAAAAATACTGCAGTGAGAAGGAAGAAGGATCCTTCTCAAGTTTCCAGGGAAACTACCTTAACCAATGGGCTAGTGAAAATCCTTTTAACACAGTTGTCTCCAAATATATCTACAATCCAATTACGTAAACCAAGTGATTCATCCTAGTGCTTCTCAGAAAATACTCAAGCAAATATAAGAAAGACATATTTGAAAATCGTGTTACTCTGAGTCTGATTTATTCCTGTTGAGCTGAATGCACATAAATAGAGCTTTTCAAACCCTTTGAGAATTCAAGTAACACAAATTGCGATTTTCTACTCGGACAGAAGATACTGGCGTGTGCCACTTTCATATGCCACATCGAAAATCCCAAATGTACTGATGCAGGTTTCTATCCTAAACCCTAACAGCAACATACAACAACCATTTGTGAATATATAACTCATGGCTGTGTGCAAATATTGCTATTTACTTGCCAAAAATCCAAGATTTTATTTTATTTCTAATATGAAGCTCTGATAGACCTCCACTGCATGGCACTGTTTTGTTTTCAATCAGGCTGTGTTTCACTACTAGAAAAGTAGGTTTCAGGGATTTCTCTTCTCCTCACTTCAAGTTAACATATAGCTTCTCACTATAATTTCTTCAAGGAAATAAGGCATCATAGTTTTTTTATCCAGTCTTTTTGAGAGGAAAAATATTACTCATCTACTTGAAATCTACTAGTAACTCTCAAAAAATTCCACCACTTTTCCTATGTTAGAATGCAGGTATAACCTAGAATAAATTTCACAGAAGGACTATCATAAAGTAGTAAATATGAGGTGACAAAAAAACCAGGCCAATTGTCATCTCTGATTCCTTTTAAGCCTTCTAAGAGGCACAGTAGTAGTTTCATTTATCCCTGACTGCTAACAGGGAAGGCAGCAGCGACTGCTGTCAGCTCTCTCCTGCTTCCTTCTCTACTCCTTCATCACCACTGGTCTCTGCTTCCTCCTTTCCTCCAGTTGAAGTCAGCTTTTGATGCACCAGCATCAAGATCTTTCCATCCCGCGTTTGAGTAGTGCTGGCCTCTAGGTGCTGCTGTGATGCAAGTAACTGGCAACGGGATGATGGACGTGATGTTATAAATTGGAGCTGAGAGGCGAGCGCAAAATTACCCTCAGTTTCGTGACCCTCTGTATTACCTTCTGAGTTTCTTTCTGTATAAACAAATACAGGCATTTGTTTCTATAGCAGGAGGTGTTTCTACAACTGTAATCATGCTTATTAGCTTCACAGGAAATGTCCAACACATTTCAAGACCCAAATGTTTGGGCTTTTTTTATGAAAAAGGCTAGTGCATATTGGGTCTCATTCACATAGAGAAGGAGCACATTGCCAGAGCACAGACCCCAGCATGGGAACAAGGACACAACCCTCCCTGGGGCTGATAATATGGATGAATCGTCATGTGTAATTAGGGATCACAGTGTTTTTGCAAATAAACTGCAACTGCGGATAAAGATGCTGGTATTCAGACATCAACCCAGCGAATTTTGGGTAGATGTCTCAGCCATTCAAGGGGCCCTCTAAGAAAACGAGGCCATGACTGTTTACAAAGGAATCATTTCTGAAACATATGATCTTCATCAATTCTCTGAAAGTCTATATTGCTTCAGTTTGAGGTGTATGAATGTTTATAGAAGACACAGGCAGAACTACAGTGTAAAAGAAATAATAATTTCAATCATTAAATTTTAGAAGTTTGTAAAGTTATATTGCAAAGTGGAATATGAGAATAGTTTCAGTAATGAAATCCCCGTGGGATAAAGGGTGCAATTGAGAAGATCTATAAAGGACAAACCAGAGACTCTAAGCTCCCATGGCTTGCCCTGTGCACAGCTCTTATGGCTGTTGATAATTCCAGCTTTGGCCACTGGATGTTTTACATTAACCTTAACCTACCCAAACTGCAGTCGGACTGGTAGTGACACATCCCAGGTGACCAACACCTCCAGGAAATGGAATGTCCAGAACCTCTGAGCTACGTCCATCATGAGACAAGACAACTGAGGGCCTAGGAGGCCTTCTTTGCCACTGGAAGATTTTATCTGACACACGATCTAAGTCTAAGCAGCTATTTCTTTCATAATATTAACAGTCAAATAAAACTAAATCAGACACTGCTCTACAAAAAACAAGGCCTGCAGGCTGCAATCATTTACAAACGTTTGCAGACTGCCCAACTGGTTTCATAGAATCATAGAACAGAGTCATGGAATCATTAAGGAAGAGACCACTAAGATCATGTAGTCCAACCATCAGCCCATCCCCACCGTGCCCACTGACCGTGTCCATCAGTGCCACAGCTCCACAGTCCTTGAACACCACTGGGGACGGTGACTCCTCCACCTCACTGGGCAGCCTGTGCCAGTGCCTCATCACTCTTTCTGAGAAGAAATTTTTCTTAATATCCAACCTGAACCCCCCCCCTGGCACAGCTTAAGGCCATTACCTCTTCTCCTCAGCAGCACGAACCCACACACAAACCAGCCCTAGGTGCTTTTACTCCTCAGTTCTTCACACTTGGTATTTAGTGTAACAGATCTCTGAAAAGACATCTGACATCTTTTTTCAGACATTTCTGTGCACCTCAAATACAAACCACAACTGTACACACATGGAAATTGATGCTGAAATGCTGGTTCGGCCCTCACTTATTGACAGTAATGGCAAGAACTTCAGCTGACTGCAAAAAGAGGCAGAGCAAGGCTCACGTTATGAAATATTCCAGTTAAACGTATCCAGATCTAATCGTTGCGGTAATGCCTCTATATATTGCATGCTGGGCTGATTGCAGCATTCCACTCCCACATTCCTTACACATAAAATGACTTTGTGATCATGCCACACACCACTCATTTGGGATAGCCTTTTTCAACACCGTATTTAAATAACAATTTTCTCTGATCCTCATGGCTTCAAAACCAAAAGGCTTGAAATTTAAATGGCAATGCTCAATTTTTCTGAAATTGTATTGAACGAGACACTGATCCAGCTGGCATGTAAGGCAAAAAGATGCCATCGTGCAGCTCACTCAGCACGTTTACAGGAAGATAATGCAAATTACTAACTTTTCTTCACAGCCCTCCCTATACTGGCTGGCCTCTCTCAAATAAGTGATGAGAGCCCTTCCAAAAACAGCAGAAGGCAGGAATGCTTCTGTGAAAACCTGATTTAATTCTAATAGTGCTCCCAGTCCAAACTTCCTCTCCAGAGGAGAGGCAAAACAGGGACATGCACAAACCCACAGTGCAGGATGAAGGATGCTGACAAAAACAATAGACAGTTTTATTAAATCATTACATGGATTGCCAAACCACAAGTAGTTAAGAACCTAAAGATAGTGAGACAAACATAGCAACACCTTTACATAAACCTGTGCTGGACCGAAGTTAGAGGAAGTGCAGAGGAGCAAAAACAGCGCTTGTGAAATAGCAACCAAACCCACATAAACAAGGCCATATACAACATAAAAGGCCTGTTCTGAAGCCACATAATTATTATACTAGTTGTTTCTATTTAAGAGCAGCTAACGGCTTGTATAAATTAATATCACTGCTTGGCACTATCATACTTTATTCAGCATGGAGCATTCTGCTCCAAAAATTGCAAACAATGGGAAAAGTGAGATGTAAGGATATTTGAAAATCCAATTAAGATTGAAATATACAGAAATCTGGCAAGACACTAGAAAGTACCGATTGATTGTGTCTTTACCTTTAGTCTTTGTCTTCCAGAAATAAATAGATAAGAATTTCATCGAGATACAGAAGATATGTCAGCCAACCTGCAAGCTATTGTTATTTAATATCAATATGACCTCCTTCATTTCAAGCAAACATCAATTAAAAAATAAAAGTCTTATACTGTTTCTAAAGGCATAATGTTTCAGTGATTGTGCGTGCACATCAAGTTATCTCATCAAGGATAGCCTTCTATGCTACTAATAACGATCAAGTTTAATTAAGACATTTTAAAATTCAGAAATATAAATTCAAAGGCCTTCAGCTAAAGCGTCCATTCCACCACTTCACGTAATCCTTAAAGCATGTAACAAAATTCATCATGATCAATTACAATTCATTTAGCATAGCCTTCTACAACAGGGCTGTCGAGAACAGCTGTGGCTTTTCCATTAATCTGTGAAATCCATTTTATATGGTATTTAACTGTCTTTTCTTGAACTAATTTCCAACTTCAAAAAGTACAAATACAATAATTTCAAGGTAAGTGGCTGATGAGAGAAAGAAAGAAATGCCTGTTTGCACAAAAGTTACGGATGTCTTTCATTACCTTTTGCACTATAGATAGCTAATCTACCTTTTGAAATTTAGATCAACACATACAGTGTCATTATGCCTTAAAACACTTGCTAGAGGAAACACCACTTTTTTTATTTTTATCACATTATTGTTTCCTATTTTGTGCTTTAAACTCAAAGATGTCCTCAGCAGAACAGTGTTTTAGCACAGAAATGACAAAAAGCTACCTCACTTGTAATTCTTTTTTGCAACAGAGGAAGACATAACTGCAGGAGGAAATTTATTGAGTTTAAGACAAAAATTTCAAAACTCACTTGGAGTAAACCAGTCTAACTGGTGAATGCAATCAACAAACTTCTGCATCTTTTCCAAATATGAAGCCTAGGCTCTTGCAGTCTGCAAGCAGCTGCTGTACAAGGGCAAACTGTTGCTAATCAGTGACCTTCACATTACTGTCACCATTAATAATAAAAACTATTCATACACTCCCCAAAACTGAGTTACATACCACACAGTGTGCAGAGGTAGACAGGTAGGTACCTGCCCAGAAAGTTTACTCTCTAGGCTAAGGCATGACAAGTGGGTGCAATTGCAATTCAAGAATAAAAAAGAAAAAAAATTGCATAAGAAACTCTGCACAATGACTTAGAGGATTTATCCCTTTAGTCCTATTTTTTAAGTCATATTATATGCAATGCCCTAATCACAGAAGTTTCCCTTTTCCACATGTTGCGACAGAAGGGAGCTTTCAGGAGACTGCACAAAGCTGGATTTTAGATGCAGAAATAATATTTGGCCACTTGTTCCCTCAAGAAAGCAAAAATTAATGGATAAAACTTTGAGACAGAAAGAATTTTCCGTACTGGTTTTGGTAATGGAAGGGAAAAGACAGATGTCCATCTACTCTGAGTGAAACAAGAAGATTGTTTCCCAGCTCCTCTGGAACAGGAGGGAAAAAAATAAGTTATCCCAGAAATAAGACGGATGAATGAATGAGTTCTATAAAACTAAGGCAAATAATATTGAAGTAGTTAACCCAATTACAGTGTAAAGTCTTCTAGAAGCTGACAGGGAAGTGCCGACAACCAGCAATATTGCTGAGCTACGAGCTTTCCTGGCATTAGTAAATGAGCATGAAAAACCCATTTCATGCTTGTCTGCTGGATACAAATATGAAGATGCCTTGCCCTCCCAGCAACCTCTTCTCAAACACTGGAGGAGAGCTGTCACGTCTGACTGCCTGCCAAAAGGCAGATGAGCTTTGTTAAACATCCACTTCATGTTCTGAGCAAAGCCTGTAGCAGTGAAGCTCCTATTGATGCTCAGCACTAGCTGGAATGATGATCTACAAGGACTTTGTGGTGCGCAGCTTTGCATCTAGGAGTACAATAGTGATGCTACCATCCTAAGTAAAACCAGGAGACCTAAGCATTGTGTCATTCTAGTGTTAATTTGGCAAAGTCACTAAATCTTGTAAGCGATATGAAATTTTCCCCATCAGACTGCTGTTAAAGTCCACACAGCAGCAGGGGGTTGAGGTAGGTTTTGGTTACAGAAAGGCTTCTTAATGTAATGGAGCATTCAATTTTCTTTACTTCCCCAGAAAGCATATGCACCAAAATACTCTAGTTATAGGTAAGATTTATGAGTTTGAAGTAACAATAATAATATATTGAACTAAGTAGGCTAATTTAAAAGTTTGAGTGACTTGCTCCTGCAGTAAACTTCTGAAGTGGGAAGAAATTGTGAGAATGAAGTGAGGATGATAGGTGAATAGATATAGGTAAATTATTACATGTAATAGAGTTAAATCAGAAGCAGATTATGTAGATTAGATACTCATTTTTTGGGGGGGAGGGGCTTTGTGGGGTCTAACGAATCAGCCTTTATGACTTTGTCTGTAATTGCTTACAGACAAAAACACAAACATCCACTCCCTTTAATTTGAAATTATATCACACATCTGAAAATAGCATACACTGCAGCATCACAGATCTGAGCACTTACAGCTATCATCAAATTCAGTTTCTACCAAGATGACCTGGGATAACTTAGATGTAGATTTTTTTGTATGTCTGCTTCATTTAGCCATTTCTTCTAAAAGACTGGTTGGGATTTTTGCTTGCTGAACCCTATTGATGAGTAATTAACAGACCCATTGACACCCTATCAGTAGTTTTTAATTGTGTAAAGAGAAGACAACGCAAATTTTAACATGAATCATTTAACACTTTGCTGGAGTAACTTGGGCCTGAAATGAGAAAACATCAGCTACATAACAACCTGCTTTCTTAATTTTCTGCTAAGGTTATGGGGCACAGGTACTGATGGTCTACTTGCTTCTACAATCCGTACCTCAAGAAATTAACCTGTACCTAGGCTAACTAAGCAAAAAAAAGAGGAAGAGGAAGAGGAAGAGGAAGAGGAAGAGGAAGAGGAAGAGGAAGAGGAAGAGGAAGAGAAGAGAAGAGAAGAGAAGAGAAGAGAAGAGAAGAGAAGAGAAGAGAAGAGAAGAGAAGAGAAGAGAAGAGAAGAGAAGAGAAGAGNAGAAGAGAAGAGAAGAGAAGAGAAGAGAAGAGAAGAGAAGAGAAGAGAAGAGAAGAGAAGAGAAGAGAAGAGAAGAGAAGAGAAGAGAAGGAAAATCCATTTTTGACCCTAGCACCCCTTAGAATCACTTAAATCCCTTTCATATCTCTGTATGTCAGATAGGAGATGATAAGAGTCATCAGTCAGTGGAAAGGATTATAAAAAAGGGAGTCTCCTCATCCCTTACACCCTTTGCTTAGGAGGTGCCATAGTAATCCAATAAAGGGTTTTGCATTCAAGTGCTGAGATGTGAGTTACTCATTGGCACCTACATACAGGAACAAAGATTTCTAGGAAGGTCTGATCAGAAATGTTAGCATAATAGTATGACAATACAGTTCTCTGTGAAAAGATGTTATAAATCTAAACACTAAAAACTAAATTGACTGCAGTTAATAAAATTTAATTGTGATGATCCATGGCAATTGGATGTGGTGACAATCTGCCCAAGGAACTGTTCTCTCTTGGAAAGCATTCCTGTCATCTTCTCAAAGAAGAGTCAGGTAATGCACCCACTAGCAAAATTATATATGAAATAACTATAAGATGAACAAATAACAGAAGACAGAGCATGCAGTTACATTTTTAACCATTTTTCATACTTGTCTCTTTGATTTTTCTCAAGTTACAGCTTATACTTTGCAAACATACATGCTAGCTGATCTCTCCAAACATTTTTTGCGTGCTGATGTAATCATCTGTCACATACAAATGTGAAAAGTTTACTGAAGACTGAAATATTTAGGGCAGCGAACAGGTCCGAGTGGGATGGTTTTGCTTTTAAAAGTTTGGAACAGGATCCTGAAGATTGGGACGTAGTGTCATGCAAAAGGCTGTAGCAAAGTCACCTGAATCCCAACTCAGCATTGCAAGGAGATGGGGCACCCAGCAAATGATGGGAACCCCACTCCAGATGCTGAAAGGCTGCATGCTTGTTCACTGTTTATATCCCACTGCCCTGTACTTTTTAGCTTTAAATGACCGACAAATGACAGTAACACCCTATTTGAAACTTTGCATTAAACAGGTGGAGTCTCTCAGCAACTGGTCTAAACTGGTTCCTGACATCTTGGCATTCCTGACACAACGATAGCTCTGCTGGCACCAGGCAGCGAAGCCACAGATGCTGCACGGTGGTAGGAGGGTGAGCATCCCGCTCACCTTTAGGTGGGCTTAGAGCTGTCCTGCTTCTTGCTGGCCACTCTAAAGGGCTCCTACAATTGCTGCAATCAGCCAAAGTGGACTCCAAGAACTCACCTGAGCCTTGCCAAGGTAAATGGGATACGCTGGAGCCAAGAGTATCTGAGGGACTCGTGCGCATGGGGTATTTTGTGAGTGGTGGAGTAGAGGAGGTGGAAGCAGGACATGCACAAATGAGTGAGTCCTGTGAATCCTACAGAGGTGAATTCTTGGCTCCTAACAGCAAATTATTGACTTCAGGGGACTGTGGTGGGAGGAGATACAGGACTTACTGTAGGATCAGAGCCTGGTATTGGAGTTTTCAAAGAATGAGCTGTTAACTTCCACAGCATAGTAAGCATGCGCTTCTTATTTTTCTTCTTTTGCCCATGCTATATCCTGCACGCCTAGTTAATACACAGTGTTTAGAAAACACATTATAAAGTCAAACTGAATATGTGTTATCTCACTGACTAATGGTACCTCAGTAATTCCTCATCTTCCCTTGAAAGAAAGATTTCCTTTAAAGAAGGAAAACTAAGTTTCCTTTAAATCTTTAAATCTTTAAAGCAAGATTTATTTACATGCCCTACTTTACCTCAAAGTACATGGCTGGTTCCATGTACTCAGATGCTTACGTAGCAGATAGAGATTAAGTGATCAAGTACTGATAAGTGTGCAAGGCTGATAGACTTGAAAATTCGTTTTGATCTTCGCTATTGGCATGGTTTGGAATTGCAGATTTTGTGCCTTGGTTCTTTTAAAACACAGTCACTGAATAGCACTTCTGTGAGTAATTTTCCTATTAAAGCCTAGAAGAAACATTGCTCCGTAAATAAATGCTGTAGCAAATGCCTTAAAAAATTGATTCACTTGCCCACAAGTTGCAGCTCTACAGGAAAAAAAGCTTCTGTTTGTCAAGGTCAGGAGGAGAATCTTTAAGAGATGCTGAGAAGATATCCTCTATACTCAATAATTCCATGTCCAACAAGGAATTCCAAAGATATTCCCTTGAAACTTTGCTATCGTTAAGGAAATGTTGATTCTTTTGGTTCCAGTTCATTAAATGTCTGAAGTTCTCCTATGGCCACTATTACTTCTATTAACGGATCAAGGAAACTCCTAGTGAATTCTGGATTTATTTTTAATTAAGCTTGAATTGTGTTGTTGTTGTTGTTGTTGTTGTTGTTTGCTTTAGATGCTTGCAGTATGGATCACTACTCTTTTTCTTCTTGATGCAGCCAAAGGTAAGACACATAGCTGATAAGGTCCATAAACAGCAAAGATTGTTGTGTGCAGCTTACACCAGAATAGCTGCATTTTAGAAAAAGAACATACTTGGGAATAGATATAATAGACTTCCTCATTAGCAGTAATGAATTCTGTCATGCCTTTGACACATTTAACCTATCATTCTAATTCTTTAAAGGGTTTTGCACCTAGCAAACAGAAAGGGAACTAGAAAGGTATTTTTATATATTAATGGATTCTGAAATTCTTCAGAACTGTTCCCTACCCACTCCAACTACACAGGAGCATATATGGCAGCTACAACACTTGTAACGCCAACCAAGGCACATACTTTGCACAGCACTATGCAGAGAACAAGGAAATAGTCCTGGTCTCCAACATCTCCTTACCAATAGGAAAGGATAATTCCATTGGGATGGAGGCACAGGGATAAAAAGGAGAAACAGTGAAACGCAATCCAGAACTTCCCTAGCATCGGAGGAAAAGAACCTTTGAAAATGACAAAATCTCTAGTGAAGTCCTAAATTACAACTCCACAATCAAATCTCCTCCTCTGAATGTATTTCCAATATAGAGTGCCCTACCCTGCATTTTGTACCAAGTTACAAATAGTCACGGTCTGACGCATTCTGGTTCTGTCACCCACGCACAGTAACAATAGCTTCTCTTTGTCTTCACTGTCTTTTTAATAACCATAAAAATGACTTGCAATTCCACAACTGTTGTGCTATCATGGTGGATAAGGATGGCATTTAATGGCAACACCCATATGTCATATTTACATTATTACTTTATTAAAGCCACCAGAGAAACTGGGAAACTCTCACCATATAGGCACAGATCACACTTCCCTGGGCTGTGTTGTGCTCTAGGATTGCACTTAGACTCACAGAATCATTAAGGTTGGAAAAGACCTTTAAGATCATCACGTCCAACCGTATATTTCTCCACGTCCACCAATATTTCTCACTACACCATGTCCCTCAGTGCCACATGTACCCTTCTCTTGAAAGCCTCCAGGGGCGGTGACTCCACCACCTCCCTGGGCAGCCTGTGTCATTGCATTATCACTCTTCCAGAGAAAAAGTTTTTCCTAATATCCAGCCTGAACTTCCTCTGTTGAAATGTGAGGCCATTTCCTCTCATCCTATCGACTTCATTGCTTCCACTGAATCCTTATGATAAAATTTATGGGAGGTGGTTTGCATAAGTGGTAGAGCAACTAGTAGTGCGTGTTTTTGTGTTTTGAGCTTTTTTTTTTTTTTTTTATCTCTGTCTTCAATTCTTGCACAAGAAGAAACAATTTACGTAAACCCCAGAGCATTAGCACTAAATGAAGGACTACTCCAAGCTGGCAGCAGAAACTGGTTTGTTCTCAGGACACAGAAAGGATCCAGAACTTTTTGTCTTTTTTTCTGGTGGTTGTTTTAACAGTATATTAGTCAAACAAATCATGCTTTCTCCTGAGCTCACCAAGCTGAGTTCTAGGCTGTGCACAATGCACAGGAACACAACAGAGCCCATAACGAAAACGAACACAGGTGCCATGCTGATCTGACCCAGCCATTTTCCACTTCCCTGCTATAAACACTGTCCTGTCAGCTTCTTGTCAAGGGTCAGCAGCCTGGCCTGCTGCATTCCTAGAGCACTGACGCTGTTCTTTGTGTGCCCCAGGAAGGGAAGTGTGCTATGACAGGCTCGGGTGCTTTACCGACAATCCCCCTTGGTCTGGGATCCCGGGCAGAGAACTGGCAGGCGTGCCCAGCTCTCCAGCAGCTGTGAACACTAATTTCCACCTTTACACAAGAGACAACATCAGGAAATACCAAGTAAGAAACTGTTTCTTTTCTCCTACACCTTTACTCGTAAGTCTCCCAGAAGAGGTCCTGATCCATATTCTGCAATACATACATAGTCCAAATTCAGTTTCAGTTTTATCGTTATAAATCCAGAGGCAGGCAAGGCGGTATAAAAGGAAAGCTCAGTTTTGGATCCCATATGTCTCAGGTGGAAAATATATTTCAGGCCCACACACAATTACCAGATCCTTTTAACAATATATGGTTGGTCTCAGAGGCTCTGCTCACGTGAGGGTCAGCACTGAGCCCTAAGACCAAATAGGGAAGATAAGGGAAGATTGGGAGAGAAAATAACACTGTTCATCAGAGATGGGAAGGAAAAGTGGATGAAAAATTAAAGGAAAGATTAGAAAGGAGAAGAGGAAACTAAAGGAAAAAATGGAGAATGACCATCACTGCGAATTTTACTTGGACAAAGCATAAGGATAAATGAAGTAATTTAATATTAAAAAATGACAAGGGGCTGCTTTGCTGTTGTTCTCTTGAAGAAAACTTTACAGTTGCTTTGTTTGCTTTTTTTTTTTTTTAATATAAATGGCAGTCACAAACAATGGAGGCGTTAGTAACGTCTCCTCTTTGAGTCACCTCAGAACAAGTCCAACATCTCCAACTGAGAAAGCCTGTGAGGTTTTAACTTGAATCAATCTTTCGCTGAAGGTCATGTGTGTGCTAACTCGTGCATGACATTCTTTTTTAGCTTACCAACCTATAACAAAAAATGCCTAAGTACCAAGTTTCAAACTAACACATTTTTCAGAAATTGTTGCTAATGAAAATAATGTTTTCCCTCTCTGTAAAGCCCCAAACACCCACAGCCTCTGTTGTACTCCTGATGGCCTTTCTCATGTTGTCTGGGTTATCGTTAAGATAAGATATGTTTAAGATGAGAGATGAAAGTCCTATGGAAGGAAGGAGGGAGGTTAGGACGGAGGGAGGAAAAGATGTGTACAGATTCAAAGTCAACCTTGCAGAAGATTTCTGTTTTTGTGACCAATTTTGATAAAATCTCATATTTACACAACACATTGTGCCAATATATCTCAAAGCATTGAGCAAAGGATGCCAGTATCATTAGTTCAGTTAACCAGGAGTTCATTTTGTTGAAGCCATTAACTGACATTCCCAAGCAAAGCAGTTTAGGATCAGGAACAAGACCCATCTGTTCAGATTTGAGAACTAAGCCTTAACTATGGGGTTACTCTGCCCTGTATCAGCGTGCACTGGCACAGAACATTCACGTTGTTGATGGTTTTTTTTGTTTTGACACAGAAAATCTCTGCTTCAAATCCCTCAACTATCAAAACTTCAAACTTCCGAGCACACAGGAAAACTCGCTTCATTATACACGGCCACCTCGCTGGAGCAGACCTGCCCTGGATAGCAAGCCTGTGCAGAGTACAGTGTCATCATACTTGTACTTGACAGTGCAAAGATCCATACACGCTCCCAATTAACTGGCTCATGATTCCCAGCTGAAACTTACTTCTGTGTTTTCTTGTTAATTCTGGGGATACATGAATGGAAACCTTAGAAACCAGTTCAGCTTCACAAGACTGCCCTCCTGTTCCTAGCTATGAGCATAGTGCACTTTAGCCTCCTGCTAAATGCCCTTTTGCTGCATTCACCTCCATGGTGAAAACTGTAATTGACTGTTTTTCAATTCCTTGACAATCCTAACGGGGGAAAAGTCACTTTCTCACCTGAGCAGAAGTTCAAAATAAACATTTCAGATTGAGTGAGGCATTTGATCTACCAAAGCCAAAATGCTTTGTTCAGCAGATTGATTTCATTTTATTTAGGTGTACTTCAGAAATGAAATTGTTTCAAAAGAAGCCATCAGAAAGTTCCCTTGCCTGAGGTGTCTAAAGAGAATAGTTTGTTTAAAATGGATTTGGAGGCTGAACATTTCAAGTACATGAGCACAAATTGGTAAATCCCATTAAATGATCCAAATGTATAAATTTTCAAGACTAGAGCTTGGACAATAATAAAAAAAAATCATCCTGTTCTCTTTTTCTAACTGGGACGCTAAGTTAAGCTGAGCCCCTATAACCAACAACAGCAGCTGAGATGGAAAACAACCAAAACTGCTGTGTGTGTCAAACCTGCAGCATTCAAATCTGCCTCCACTCTGCCTCCTTGTGTTGATTCTGCAGCAGTAAACGGAAAAGGTGTATCTGTACCAGTCTCTCAAACATAGCAGGTGTATATGGCATCATCTTGCAGTGCAACTTTCTGAATAAGAGCATGATGCAAGATATGAGTTTCTAGAATATTATCAGAAAAACGCACTCCTAAACAGAATCCCCTAAGAGCAGAATAATTTTCTTTCAAAATTAATGACCAGCCAAGTCCTGAAGGTAAACCTATCCTCAGCTGGGCCTATCCTCAATAGGAGTTAGAACTGATGATCCTTATGGGTCCTTCCGAACTCAGGATTGTCTATGATTCAGTTTATCCTCACTACTCACCAGTGGGGTTCAGCCACACTGTCAAGAGCAACCGCTTCTCTCTGAATCTGCAGACTGGTGCCTACTGATGCCCCACAGGCTTCAGTAAAGCCAGCACCAGAAAGGGAGCAGGAGAGCAAGGCAAGAGCTAAAAGAGCCTCATGACAGGAGCAGTATGCCAATACTGCAAGGGTGGGGTGCAAAAATCAGAACTAAAGGGAGATCCCCACATATAGTAAAACTGATTATCATTCGTGTGTAACCTGGATGAGTTGTACTTCATGATTGTTTCCTTCTGTTTCTATCTCTGACAGTTCATGTTTCATGTTGAAGATGTGAACTGCATTCTGACTGACTGGAGAGGTGGTTCCAGTGGTTTGTACACAGATGCAGTCAACAACGTCCGCATTGTGGGGGCTGAGCTGGTGTATCTTGTGAACTTGCTTGAGGTACAAGTGGAACATGAATGCCAGTGGATGGCTGTCATCTTTAGATTTGATACAACACAGTCAGAAAGTACAGAACTCAATACCGCAGCTGAAAAGGTTATAAAAGGTCTCTAATCCTGCACAAACTGAAATGCTCCACAGGACCTGGGTAGTAGAGAACCTCAATAGCACAGAGGCCACTATACTCACCCAGAGGGCATGGCATAGAAAAAGGCACTGAAAACCATAGATCACTGTAGTCACTGAACAGACGGGGTCAGGATGAGGGGTGTAGGCTGCATACAAAGAGTCAGAGGAGTCATTCACCTTCTGGATAGGCATAATGCTACTTATGGGAGCTATGTGCAGGACAAGGGGGAATGGCTTTAAACTAAAAGGGGGGAGATTTAGGTTAGATGTTAGGAAGAAATTCTTTACTCAGAGGGTGGTGATGCACTGGCAGTGCTGCCCAGAAAAGCACTTTTGTTTTTTCCTTTCCTTACATCTTCACAGAAAGACTATGGATATTCTCCGGCCAACATTCATTTCATTGGCCATAGTCTTGGAGCACATGCTGCAGGGGAGGCAGGGAGACGAAAACCTGGCATTGGAAGAATAACAGGTACTGAGGCTATTTCAACTGCAGAAGATTTGTATTTTAATGTAACTTAAAAGAGAACCAAAGAGTCACTGCTACCTAACAAACACGTTACAGACACTGTGCTGCTTCACAGTAACTGTACAGCCAGCATGACAGCACCCAAAGGAAGCCATTGAACATCCTATCCCAGCCACTCATTTCACTCGTCACCAGTTATGGCCCTGAGAAAGGCTGGACTACAACAGGAAGGTTAATCTCTCCCTACTGAGACTAAGAATATGTTACTTTGCAAATGTCACGCTGAGTTCCCCAGAGCACACTGCGATACAGACTTCAGCAATATCAAAGAGCAGGACGAAGATATTGTACAACATGTGAAATAACAGACTTGTAAAACATTAGCAACTCTTTATCATATTTGGATTTAAAAGCCCACTCTAACATGATATTTCAGTAGGTAAGATTGAAAATCTGAAATGCAAAATTAAACCCCTATGTCATGATGACACAATAAACAGCTGCGGGCACCCTCAAAAAAAAATTACTATTAGCTGCATAGCTGCACAGGGAGGTACAGCATCATGGCACAGTCCCACGTCACAGTTTTCAAAGGTGCAGAATTTTCTGTTTTCCTTTCTCCTCCAGCCAGTTCTTGGCTTTGCATTATTCCCCAGTAGTAAGCCAACCATCCATCCAATTTTTACTGCACTACAATGCCTCTAGACACCATTCTATTAAAACCTGGCTTGTTTTTTCTCTGGCTAACAAAAATACACATCAGCACAAAATAGATTTTTACATGAGGACTTAAGGTAGAAACGTAATGACATTTACATATTGCATGTGATGAGATATTTACACAAGTTATTATTTGTATTATTATTCCCATCTCCTTTCATTTAGGTTTGGATCCAGCCGGACCTCTTTTCCAGTACACTCCCCCAATGGTCAGGCTGGATCCTTCAGATGCAAAATTTGTTGATATAATTCACACTCATGCTGGTCATCTCTTCTTTGACTTTGGTAAGTTTTCACATAAAGGCCAATGCACACATAGAGGCGGACCACAGCATATCATAGAGTGATCAGTCTTCATTCATTCTTGATGCCCCATCCCTGGAGGTGCTCGAGGCCAGGTTGGATGGGTCCCTGGGCAACTGATCTGATATGGGGCAACCAGTTCACAGCAGGGAATTGGAACTAGATGATCTTTAAAGTCCCTTCCAACCGAACTCATTCTATGACTCTGATTTTACATATTTCAGCTCCTGGGATTCTTCAGACTTGTGGCCATCTGGATTTTTACCCAAATGGTGGGAAGAAAATGCCAGGATGCAGGCAGCTTCGTGTACCTCCAGCAATTCGGAGCGTCAATGACCTTATGAGAGGTATGTTGTAAAGAAGTAATGCCTCATTACAGCTGCAGCTTGAAAGGCGAGTTTGCAGGCTGAGCTAAGGCAAAGCCTTTTGAATGTATCTACTACTTATATAACTTAGATCTGGATATTCCAAAAATGACTGTTTTAAAATCTGAGCTTCCCTTCTTGCTACCAGGACATCAGTCCCAATACTACTGCGTTCAAACATACTCAACATTAGCAACTCTAGTGTCTTCAAAGGGAACAGGAAAACTTGAAATCATAGAATATGATCAAGTGACTACTGAACTGATAGCTGATGCTCTCCAAACAAAGCTGGGTAGTTAATAAGAGTTATTCTGGGATAAAGCAAAGTAGACGCCCCAAATCCTATCTTCTAACCCTAACCTATGGAAATAAGAATACCTGTTATCCATAGCTATACGTTTTGAAACCTCGACCACTAGTAGGTAGCTGGCTCTTGAAAATGCTTGGTATCAACTGGTTTGAAAAGTTAGGGACCAAGACAGAAAGCTGCTCTGCACAAAATCATTTGGAACCAAAACGCCTTCAAAAGTGACAACATAAAAACGTCTCCATTTTCAGCAAAAAATTAAGAGTTTCACTAGGCTTCTTGCCATGTTTTGTGGTAAAAAACAAACCCACCTTTACTGAACACAAGCAGATGGAGTGGGTTGTTCATGCAGCACCTAAAAATAGAGACTGTTAACTCCTGCCTCTCATATAAACCTTGCTTTGTGCATATCTCTTCTGTTTGATAATATTTACATGTATGAAGTCCTTTTATGTAAAAGCATGCTTTAGAAATGCTATTCAGTAAGTTCTTTATACAGCTTTTGATGCAGGAAGGAGAGAGGTATTACGTTCCCTTTGTATAGATGTTAAGTGAATTTGGCACTAGCACAAAGTAAGCTTACCATAAGGGCTGAGAATTTTAAAGTTACAAGCACGGACTCTTTAGAATTAGTTTTAGAGAAGGAACTATAAAGAAAAAAATACTCAGGAAACCTTGATGATCCAGGTTGTTTTCAAGAAACACAGATGAAAATACCTTTTTGTTTGTTTTTTTCTTTCCCTCTGTGTAAAGAACAAAGGGTTGACCTGTTGATACCTGGTCAACATTTACCAGTTTGTCTTTAAGATGCATAAATATTGATGGGCAACCGTAGGTGAAATTTTGATTTCACTAATAGCTGTGCCTCCTTGCAATTACTTCAGTGCCTCCATGATGTCACCCTATAATTGGGCAAAGTCCCCCCACGCTGCAGCAGAGTGGAGCCTATTTTTATAGCTTAACGTTGGTATATTGTGCTTCGATAAAGGAGAGGCCTCAGAGCTAATAAAGACAGTACTTATAACAAGGAACACAAATTGCACTTTCTTCTGCTCTGCATTAACAGCTCACAAATTTCACTCTCAGGGCAAAATGCACTTATTTCAAATAATTCTGACAAAATCGAGGACACGCTGCCAAGCATCTTGCTTTTCTGAGCATTTCACAGAATCACCAATGTCAAATGACCGCAGATTTTTTAGAGCTTAAAAACACTGAAAGCCGCTGAAGTTAAAATAATTACTATAATTATCTTTAATTCTAGAAGTGACTGGAAACTGTGGTTTTACAAATTACCACGTTGTGATAATGGTAAGCAAATGAAAACTACTTCATTGTAACTACTATATGTTTTGCAAATGCTGCAACTATGAATTATTCCAGTCTTCGAAATATGAAAGGGAAATTCTGCTAAATCCTCCTCTGTTCTCATGTAAAGCCCAGGCAGTCAAGTGTGTGCATTGCAGGACTGGGGGCTGTGAGAGGGCTGCCAGGTGCATCTCCACCTCTTCCACATGGCATACACATGGGCAGCACCTTGCTCTTCTCCATCAGAAATACAGACGCAGCTGCAAGAGTGCTTTGTGCCATAAAGACCCACATATGCTGTTCTGGCATGGATTTTATGGTTGATGTGTAGCTTTAATCTTTTCTCCGTGGGGTTTTTCCCAGCATATAGATCTCTTGGATGTGGACATAAAAGAAGCCTCCGGTATTATGCTGAAAGCATTATCACTCCAAATGGATTTGTTGGCTACCAGTGTGAAACATACCGAGCTTTTATATCGGTGAGTATTGGGTACGTGTTTATGAAGGAGGTAAGGTTATAGCCCTGCTCTTCTTTTCCTAGCAATTTCTGAGATGGCTTCTGGACTCCAGGTGATAGAATCAAGGGTGGCTCTGCAGATCCACTGACTGCCCTCATCCTCACAGCCAAAAAATGGGCAAATATAAAAGCAGCAAACCCCAAAACAGATCCAGAAGAAAATGAAGATGGTAAATGTACATACTCTAAGCAGTTACAAAAAGAGATGAAGATTTAAGAGGGCTAGCAAGGGCTGGATTCAGCTGTGTAGGGCTGCAGCAAGGGGCATGTTCTTGCTGAAGGCAGCCCACTTAAACTAGCACCATACAAACCAGCTGAAACCCATCATCAAGAGGACAGGTGCCGGATTTTGTCAGTGTCTAAACATCTCTAAACAACAATAAACACCCACAGCATTTAGAGCAGAGGAGACAAATATTTATACAGCACAGCAGTGCCACACACAAAACAGCCCTCATGTGCCACAAGGCAGCAGAAAGTCCTGGTGTTTCATGCCTGCTATAACTGGGTAGCCACACTTGGATTTACTTCCAAATAACTCGTGGGTTAAGACAAAGACAGTTTAATAGGAAAGAAAAGAGAGGGGGAATTAAAAAAAAAATACATATATATATGTGTGAATGATGCACAATGCAACTGGTTACCACCAGATGTCCCCAGGCGGCAGCAGCCCCAAAACTAGTTCCTCCAGACTTATTGCTCAGCATGACACCATACAGTACAGATACAGTATGGGGCATCCCTTTGGTCAGTCCTGGCTACACACAAGCTCCCTGTGCACCCCTAGCCCTTTGCTGGCAGGGCAGCATAGAAGCTGAAACAACCATGGCTGTGCATAAGCACTGCTCAGCAGCAATGTAAACATCAGTGGTATCAACATTATTCTCATCCTACATCCAAAACACAGAACCATACCAGCTTCTAGGAAGAAAATTAACTCTATCCCACATGAAACCAGGACATGATGAGAAGCTGCCATTGCCTGCAGTGATTTTGCCACATAACTTGAAAGACTGATGTAATTCAGGACTTGAATAAAAACCAGAACCCTGTGCAACTTAGCGATGAGAGAGAAATGATTTTGTCAGTTGAAGAATAGACAACAGATGATGCTCATTTAGTCTTTCATTCATCTAATGCCCAAATAGCCAAGGATTCACACATCCTACTTCTTTCAGAACCTCTAACTAACTGAATATCACAAAGCTTTTTTTTTTTTCCAGCTGAAATTGAATGCATGCTTACCTTCATCTTAATGTTCAATCCACATAGTCTGATTAATTTCACAGAAAAAAAAAAAGAAGCAGACAGAACAAATAAAATGCAGACTCAAGCTTCAGCATTCATATGTTTCAATATCATTGCCATCTGAGTGAGACACTCAGCTGGAACCTCCTTGCCAGTGTGGTTACCCACTCCACAACAATTATGAGGCCACCTCAGTGGATCCTATGGCAGATAAAAATGTTACCTGTATTTCACAGATCAGGCAGTAAGGTGCTGCACACAGTAAGGCATTTACTCATGATCTCTTGAGAAACATATTTAGGCCAGATTTGCAACTCGTTTTTTTTCTAATTTTTTTTGACCTGATGAAACAAGCAGATTGTCCATCTCAACTTCTTTTTCCACTACTCTGATAAATACTGAAAACAGAACATGAATTCAGAAACGAGCACCTTTTCAAACAAACTGGGGAAAAAAGACTGAAATGCCCTATTTCGTTGTACTTTAAGCGTTGGAATTAAAATTGATAACATCTTGTAACACATATTTATTTTCCTCCAGGGAGCCTGCTTCCCATGCCCGAAGGGAGGATGCCCACTGATGGGCCATTATGCTGATGTGTTTTCTCATAAAACTGAAAAAGAACAGCAAAAGGTTTATTTAAACACAGGACCTCACTCTCCATTTGCTCGTAAGTGCTGGAGTCTGGCGATGAATTAGGAGTGGCAATGAAGTCTACAGTGAGAAACACTTTACACTTCTACAGAAATCCAATGGCATAAGAGATGCTCAGTACAATATCTGGAGTTTTATATCTGTTAGGATTATGGAATATCAGCTCTGTTTGGATAAGGCTGAGATAATTATGGAATTGATGCCGACCTATGATTTAGAAACCCTGCCAAATTTTGTTAACTAAATAGTGGCTTCAAAAGCTCTAAAAAGCTGGAGGTGGGAGGAACATTATGCTGAAAGTGCAAAATTTCAAAGCAAAATAGTTGTGCTGCCATCATTGACAAAACCTTATAAACGAGATAATTTTAAGGGTATTTTTGCAAAGCTCATCCAGTCGTAATGACAAGGAGTAATAAGGAAGTGTAATTTTAATTGTGATTAATTCCAAAGAACTGGCAAATAAGAAAATTTGTAAATAAGATGTACTCCATCCCAGAGGATGAACTGCAAGGGCGATACATGAGATAAGGTCTTCGAGGACATCGTTCACTAGGCACTAGAATACAAAAGCAAAACTAGGTACAAAAAAATCTTATGTTGCATCTTCAGAGAAACAAAAAGAGGAAAAATGAATTTGAGTGCAGAGAAAGTAGGCATTTCTTAAATCTGAGTGTATACAATAATGCCAACATCTACACTGTTAGGTTTGTAGAAACCATGGCCTGAAGTGGGTGAAGAGATTCTCCTTCATTAACTCAAACTAAAGCCAGCACAAGAGCTTCCAAGCGTGGTTACTTGAAATCAATGTGCACTACTGTATGTGAGGCTATGCTTCTGCCTTGGGAAGGCATGGATGTTGCAGGATCTTCTACCCGAGGTTAAGCCGGTTTAAGAAAACATTTAATTCTTCATATTTCAGAGCTAAAGCGCTGCCTGTGAGACCCCCACCCAGATTGCTCCAAAGTGCAAGAAATAACAAAAAGAAAACCGAGGCTGTGTGGAGCATTGCCCAAAGCAAATTAAATACTTAGCATGACTAGGAGGCTAGTAAAGGTTAGAACTGTAGTTACATCGCTGTCAAGGAAATTAATGTCACCAGAATGACACAGAACTAACATTTGCCTTAATAAGGCAGAGGCATTTTGTTTGCTTACACGCACATCTGTGCAAACATCTCCTCTCCCTGAAAAGCACTGAAACGCATGAGGGAAAGAAGTCTCTTCACAACCACTGTTTATTTCCTTTTGTTTTCAAAGGCTGGCGAAAAGAGATACGTGTCAGACTATCTGCAACAGAAACCATGAAGGGAAATATAGATGTAGCCTTGACTGGAACTAATGGGATCAGGAGAAAATACACAATTGACAAGTAAGTGCAACATGACTGGTGGAAAACTTGTTATTATTCGGAGTTTATAATATCTCTTTTTAGCTCTCATCTTGTTCTTTGTGATCTGTGACCTACAGTGGTAATAAAAGCAGGTGATAAGCGGTCCCCGTGCTACAGATTATGGTCAAAATGTGCTTGCTGCTCTCTCTTGCTCTGTGTTTTCCTTTCTTTCTGGACAAAGCTTAGCATAGCAAGGTGGGCAAGAGCAAAGAGTTCTGTGGCCTGAGGGGAGGCTGCTGCTGGCCTCAGACATGTCTTCGCAGCTCAAAGATGACAAAGCTGAACGATGTACAACCATGTGATCATTGCAGGTTAGCATCCAGAAAGGCACAGGAATTTAAACAACTAACTCATTTGCATGCTTCATTTTTGTGCTTTGCTTTTGGTAGGGGAACTTTCAAGCCAGGCAACACATACTTGAACTATATTGATACAGACATTTCTGGGAACATTTCAAAAGTCGAGTTTCGCTGGAAAAAGCATCTAGGTCATGTACACCGAGGCTGCATGGGAGCAGAAGAAGTCACAATAATATCTGGGGGAGACGGAAACGTGTGAGTATACAGCCTAATTGTGTTTTGTTCTGCGGCTCTGGGAAAAAAATATAAATAAAATAGAAAAAGTCCTACTGTGCTGACAACCATTTCCTCCCATTTTTCTCCCGTTGCCAGGTCTGCGTTCTGCGGGCACGGCTCCGTGCAGCCGAGCACATGGCAGACCCTGACGCTTTGCTAGGGCTGGAGGAGGAACGCCGCAGCTCTGGCTATGGAAAATCACGCTACTTCAGCCAGACTATTGGTGAAGCTCCTCCAGCAGAGATGGAAAATTTACACTGCCCAATACAAAATCTCTACTTCAAAATCAGTGTTGTCGGCTTGTATCCAACCAGGGGAGCTACAATGCCCTTCCTCCCTGAAGAACAGCATTTTAGCAACACATCCAAAAGACTGCTTAGGAGCTAGGACTGCGTACCAAGTTGCACAGTATACCCTGAGAAACTCAAGCATCGCAGACTGCCACCTGTCAAGCAGGACAGCTGAATGCACAGCAAAACATGTCGTGGTTGCCATTTTCATTCACCTGATCTACTGAGCTCTGCTGAACTCCAGGTGAGCTGAGGCTCTTTCTCTGTGTCTAGAATAGGTACCTTCTTTATGTAATTCTAATAAGGCACTACTGAGGATATTAACTTTTCTGGCAGCCTTCAAAGTAACAATTTTCTCTTTACCAATGAAGTTGAATTTTCCAGCTGTACTTTGCCCTTCAAAAGCCAGAAAATCTTTAAGACGTCCCATGGTTTTCAGGAAATTATCTTGGAAAAATATTTAGGATCACGGTTATTTTCCCTGTGTAAGGAACATAATATATCCTTTTCTAAGATACAAAACTTCCCCAGGTGGGAATTCTGATGATGCCTGAGCTGCAGTGTTTGCATTACTATAACCTTGCCCTCCCAAATTTGGGAACATTTTGATTATATTACTTAACAAAACCAAGCTACCAGGACTGCTTTTGTTTCAATATAAGCTCCCCACAAAAATCCTTTTGGATTTTGTTACCCACTGTGGCACAGAAATCCTATGTGGGAATCATGTTGGGCAACGCTGCTCTGTCCCATCCCAACAACTGGCTATTCCAGAATAGTTCCAATGAGGTTCACCACAAGGTGTTAATGAGATGAGTTACACAAGGCTAAACATGAGTGATAAACAGGTGTGTTTTAAATTATGCAGCAATAAGTTTGAGATAACAGAATCCAGTCACCTCTCCTGAGATTTGCCAGAGAAGATTGCTTAGGAGGTTTGTGGCAAAGTTCACAAATCATCTGCCCACCTTCTCAGGCTCCCTGCCTCGGTACACTCACCATCTCCACCCACATGGGGAATAGGTAATCCAGAAACTATCCAAGCAGGGAACTCATTCTCCTCTTCCCGTTAGGCAAACTACCCAAGCAAAATCCCCTTCTGGTCTGTGTGGGGACTCTCCTCCTCTGCACTTCCCTGGAGAAGTACAAAACAAACCCCAGGTACTCGTACATAGCTGGGAAATAGCTACAGTCAATAATTACACCACCTTGGACATCTGTCATAAATCAGGCATGGCCCTCTGCCCGAGTTGCACAAATAAAGAAGATGGAGGGGGAAAGGAATATTTATTATCCCTTTCTTACGCTCAGGACCTTAAGCAAAAGAAACGTAAATGTTTTTCCTGGGGTCACAAAAAGTGCATGCAGCAGGGCCAGGAGCCAAGTGGAATCATCTCATTTAATGAGGGCCACGGCTTCTCACAAGAAGGAGACAAAATCCTGTTGAATTCAAGAGTTTGTAAAGCACAAGTCATCCCCCTTCTGCCTCCGTACTTGGCTGTGCCTTCCTAGCAGTTCTAAACATTAATTAGATGTTTTTATGAATAATAAAAGATTCTTCCTTTAAAAAATACAACCTTTCATTTTGTTTAATTTTAGCTGTTGATTTCAACAGCTTTCTGATGAAACATAGCAACTCATATGGGCTGATTAGGCCACTTAAAAATAGGCATTTTCTCACCCAATCAGTAGAGCTAAAAATAAAACAAATTTCCTTCTTCTCCTTGTCTTGTGCCACTTTGTATTTATATTATAAACGCTATCTTGAGTTAATTTTCACTCTTTGGTACAGTAAACATCAGCACTGCACATTTTTACTAACACATCTATAAGCAGAGCAAGAAAGGTTTACTTTTATGAGGTAAAGGTGAAAAACAGCTGTATGTTGCTGGTTTAGTTTAGCATTTAGTTTTCCTCCCCTCAATTTCTTTTTGTATTTTAAAATTAAAATTATTGCTCTGTATGGAAAATTTTGATAGTTCCCTTGTGTTGTTGGAGCCAGTCGCTATAATGCAAGGGCTTGACAGTTCACAAAACACTCTGCCTTTAAAAACAACTGGAAGAGGCAATAGTTTCATATCTTCACAACAAAGTAAGCCAACTTTTTATAACAGCTTAAATTGCATCTTTAAAATGTCAAGTGAGATGTGCAGTTTGAAATGTTTGACTGTCAATCTGAAAGGTGAACGTTTTTAATCAAACGTACTTTGTCTAGGGCTTTTAAGGACGTATGATGAAAACCACTGTCTTTTAGATAATTTAAATATTCTGTAAAACTGTGAGTGCTTCAGAATTACAATAGAGATTTCATTTAATTCTCAGTAAGTGTTTGTTCACTACAAAAACTATGCCAAAGGTAAACTACTAACAAAACCATTGTAAAGCACTCATCCATCGTCCATCTTTTGTCACAGGAGTAACGCCAAAGAAATAAACAATCCAACAAACCTCTTAGATCTTGTACAGAAGAAAGGAACAGCAACATATGTAGTCCATAACACTAACTCTCAGCTCCGCTTACAATCATGTGCATTTGCCTTATAGGTAACATGAGAAAAAGTAATTTCAGGAGAAACTATGCTTATCAAAAAGTGATGAAAACAAGAGCCATTTGTATCAGAGGTCTCCATTAACATGGAATACAGTAGAATCCCAGAGTTATTTAAGCTGGTAAAGACTTGTAAGATCAAATCCAATCACTTCTAATGCTACAAGTCCAACACTAATCCACGCCCCTAAGCACCATGTCCACACATCTCTTACTTATCTCCAGGGATGGGGACTCCACCAACTCCCTGGGCAGTCCATTCTAATGGCTAACCACACTTTCTGTGAAGAAATTCTTCCTAATATCCAATCTAAACCTTCCCTGGTGCAACTTGAGGTCACGTTGTGTCTATTTCAAGCACAGCAGAATTCCTCTTTCCAAAAACTTGAGTTCATCCAAAAGTCCCCCATAAATACAGAGGTCACTACAAAAGTAATGCCTCCTATTTATTTCCATGGAAGCAACAGATACAAAGAACACAATCACACTATTTGATAGAGCAAATTCTCAGCTACAAAACACTATTTTTCAGCACAGTAACCACCATTAGCTGTGCATTTTCACCAGCGATGAACAAGAACCTTCATGACACTTGTTAAAATCTGCACTGCCGTCCAAAATGTGACTTGTCTGTCATGTCACTGTCACCACTGCTGAAATGCAGTATCACCCACTGTATTTCCCTTGTTCTCATGTTATTTTCATCTGTTTTTGATGTTCTCTTTAGGCTTGTTTTTTCCCCCAAGAAAAAAATAATTAAATACAGTTCAACATAATTGTGCTTTGATAGGTTTTTCTGGTTTCTCTCTAACAATACTATTATATTAATAATACTATCTCTTGATAGTAATCAAGTTAGACTACATTTTTTATTTTTGACATATCAGAAATGAGTGAATGATTTCAATGTCTCAGTGTCTAAGAACTTGCATCCTGAAGGGACTTATTGGTAGTTCTCAGATTTGTTTTTTCCGTGTCTCAGGTAATGTCTATACTCCTGGTTGTGTTCTATCAGTTACTAACCCACCCATAATATAGCTACTCTTGCACCCTGCTAAGTCTGTCTTCCCAGATAAGCATTCCTGCATGTCCATCATCTCCTCACTCCCTTCTCTTGCAATTCCTCATGAGCACTTTTACAGTGAAGTTATTTATCCTCACTTCCCCCCTACACTTCCCTCAATGATAATTAGTGAACATTTCTTCTCCTACAATAGGCTCCAACTGCCAAAGATCATAGAATCATAGAATAGAATCATAGAATTAGCTAGGTTGGAAAAGACCTACAAGATCACCTAGTCCAACCATCCACCTACCACCAATAACCCCACTATACCATGTCTCTCAACACTATATCTAAACGTTTCTTGAACACCTCCAGGGACGGTGACTCAACCACTTCCCTGGGCAGCCCATTAATGTGCCCATTAAAGCCCAGATGTGCTTGTTATATAGGAGGTAAAATAAAACCTTTGGAGCAGGATTTTGCTGAGACTTTCTGTGTAACCCATGGCTCTAATGGGGACATTTGGCATTGTTCTGGAACACAAGCACAAAGCACAAATCTTTAAATGTGCATTCCCAACACTTACTTCAGTTATCCTTCCAAAACCAAAGCTGGCTGGGATTGATATTGTCACTGGGAGCTTAAACAATTGTTCACTGACCCATTGCCAAGTTTATCTACACAGGCTGTAGACAGACTTCCTCCTTTGCGTTAAGACAGTATTAAGGACTTGGCAATTTCAAATCTGCTCCAGGCTGCTTCAAGTTATGCTGATTCCAATCATTAAGGAGCAGATGTAGATAGCATGCCCAAATCCACCTTTGACGGCATTTTTCCAAGGTAAAACAGAGCCAGGAATATGTTCTTTATCTTTCACTATCAAGGATCTAAAATATTCCAGAAGGAGCACACCTCATCACCAGCTTTGACATGAACAGAGCACGCCTACATTGCTGTGTTACCTAAAAACATAGCTCTCCTCCCAGCTGCCACAAGATTGGATGGGGCACGCACCTTGAAACACCGGAAACGTAAGCAGTGTTTGAAAATACAGGTTGGCATTGGTGTCAGTCCTCTTTCATCCCATACATTTTTGTCACTAGGGAATCTTGGGATCTAATGTCCAGAGTCCAAGACAAAACCTACAGCCATTCTATTTCTGCTGCTTCCATCAAATAATTTAAATATTTCAGTGTCAATAGGAAATCAAGCATTCTGAAAAAATGACTTCATTCTTTTCTCTTTTAGTTCTGCCCATTAGATGGAAAGAAAGGCTCTCTTCTCTCCCTACTGATTCCCCCTCTCTCTGTTCTTGGTTACTTCCATCACCATCTCTAAAATTCTCTCCTGCTGC
The DNA here is from genome assembly GCF_002078875.1 of Numida meleagris. Classification (NCBI taxonomy): domain Eukaryota; kingdom Metazoa; phylum Chordata; class Aves; order Galliformes; family Numididae; genus Numida; species Numida meleagris. The sequence goes on along the minus strand of NC_034413.1, from coordinate 6,756,562 downwards.
TATTTCCTTAACAAGATACTATGGTCCATAAGTCTTCATCTAACAAACACAGAAGTTAACATTATCTCTGCTTGCTTTGTCTGATTCAATGACAACCAAGCATGTGTTATGGAAGGTCAGAAATATTTATCATCATCTCCAAAATATTCCTTTTATTGCTGCTGTGCATCATTGAAGGGGATGAACTAAGGGAAACTGGTTTTGCAACTATTCAATATAAAGTTTGTTCACTTGACCAGAACGAACACATCAGAGTTAAACAATAGAAATATCAAGAAATTCTTTTATTCATGGCTCTGCCACTCAGAGACTAAAGGTAAGATTCTCCAAGAAGAGTGCTCTTTGTCTATGCATATTAGCAACTCCCTAGGGTTTGCAGTAACAAAGTACTTCCAGGTGACCTCCTTTCAAGCTAAGAAATTCATTAACCAGCTTCAATCTAAAATTGAAATAAGAGAGAAAAATGTGCTTTTAGAATTTTATTCACTTATCTTGCTATGAAAGCCTTGGTAATTTATATATCACTGCACTTGAAGCACAGATGCTGAGTTTCCTTTGGAGAACGTGATTCGCTGTGAGTGTTTTGATCCTCTTTTTCCTACTAATGTGAAGGCCACTACTATCAGAATAAATGTCCTTGATAATTTTCAGGCTGACATTTATAGAACCATCTGGATGTATTCGCTTGCATGTTGTCAGAAGCACCTGCAGAAGCCAGAATTTTCTTGCCATCCGTAAAAATCTGTTGTTCCTCTTAACTCATAAAAACAGACCAAGAAAAACTGGCCATTCCAAAAACACAATCGATCTCCAAAATGCTGTAACATGGGCTATAAATTCTTCCAGTATTAACTCCAGCTTGTCATGCTGGGCTACATTAATTTAATCTGTACCACTGCATATTCCTTCTGAAATTCACTGACAGTGAGACTGTGTGGAAGTGACTCTCCCGTATTAGCCAGGCTACCTCTTCTCTACATACAAAACAGATAAAAAAGCAAACAGAAGAATGCAGTTAAAGAACTTAAATTCTTGCCAAATGCTGCTTGCAGTCATTCATGTACATTTGTCCCAGGAGGAGTTGTATCTCCTGCTTCTTATGGGCCCATACCTCTGCTCATTTGTAACTGTGGTCCTGGCGGGCTCTGTGGCACCAGTTAACACGCACAGAGTGCTCACTGTAGAAATTACAGCTAAATATCTGAGCATATCCTGCAGTTGTGGTCTTCTAACAATGCCTCAAAGGGGTCTGGATTTCACACAGAGATGTTCAGTAATTTTGGAAGGTGTTTCATCATTAATAGAAGCACTAGGTGCACTGGCTGCTTTCCATATAACCTACATGCCAATATGTTGACAAATGGGGCACATGACAGTCCTTATCTCTTTTACATGGTTCCCCAACCTTATGCCTTCCCAGACTTATCTAAAGAGCTATATCTGTCTGATACAGGTCCCATAAGTGCTGCCTAATTTCTATCTTCCAGTCAATGTGTATAAATTAGACTGTAAATCATTTCTTATTAGCTAGATCTCTTCTAGCTAATTTCTTATCTGAAATTACATACTTGTCTTCAGTCTGAGTGGTAATTACATATGAGATCCCAGTACCGACCAGCCACTGCTTCCTCAAAATTCCTCTGATAATTCTTTCTAATATTTATCATGTACATGGCATTGGTTTGCACCATTTCACCAACAAACAAGAATCAAACCACAGTCCAAACCTTCACGTAGGCTCTGCAAAGAGTGACACATACTCACAATATGTTTTTTTATAATGAATGTTAAGTGTGTTATCGCATGGAAAAAATGCATCTTTGGTGATATATCTGAATTTATATCTTCTTGCAAACAATGCACCTATCTCGAGGCCACAAACTGGCTTTTCATATAAACCTTAGGTTCAACTCAAGTTACTTCCTGCCCCTGAGAATTTTGTTGAATCACTGCCTGTATAAGGATGAATGTCACTAGTTCAGTTGCGTGAACAGGTAGGCGACTATTGCAGCGCTCATCCTGTAGGTAGCAGTGCAGTGACTTGAGGTCTTGCCCAGGAGCTGAAAGACATGGGCTATGACACTCTCCTTTGACTGAACTCATTCAGACCCACAGCCTTCAGGGCAAGAAGAGAAACTGGGACTTACATGATGGACAAGGCATCTAGTCACTAAGCCATTACAGAGAAACAGATGCACATGATTATCACCATCCTCCCTTTCTCCTCCTGACACAGTACTGAATGAAAGCGTGGTTTCACAGCTCTATGCTGATCACAACGGTATCAATAGGTGCCAGTTTTGTTCACCAACAGATGAGAAAGCTTGGTGCCTATTTTGTAAATCCCACATGTTCTAGAAGGACACAGATTAGTCAAAATGGTAGTGGGTAGACAGAACTCAAGTAAATTTACTAGCAAAAGCTAAAACATTGTCAGACACCTATACTCTCCTTAAATTGTATGACAATCTTTCCTACCTCCCCCGATGAGAAGAAGCTATGCCTCTCTCTGTAAAAATCATCAGCAGGCTTGGTTATACAACAGTGCACAAGGGTTTGTCTCACAGAGTATGAACATCAGCTGGATAACAGATGGCTGGTTGCTTCCACTGGGTAACACACAATATCAAAATTAAGCTCCTACTCTGAAATGCTCCACATTGGAGGCTCGGTCCATTGCCTACAACAGCAAACTCTGACAGCCAGCCTTGTCATGGGATCATAGGATATCCTGAGTTGGAGGGGACCCATGGAGATCATCAAGTCCAGCTCTTGGCTCCACAGCTGACCACCTGAAAATCAGACCACAAGACTGAGAGCATTGTCCAAATGCTTCTTGAACTCCAGCAGCTCAGTGACATGACCACTGCCCTGAGGAGCCTGTTCCAATGCTTGACCATCTTGGTGAATAACTTTTTCCTGATATACAACCTGAACCTGCCCACTGCAACTTCATGCCATTCCCTTGGGTTCTATCACTGATCACCAGAGAAAGAAGATCAGTGCCTGCCCCTCTGCTCCCCCTCGTGAGGAAGCCATAGGCTGTGATGAGGTTTCCCCTCAGTGTCCTCTTCTCTAGACTGAGAGGCTTTCTGTTATGAATGTCTCATATAATAAATCTCTTTTTAGTGTTAAATGGCCTCATGTTTCTTGTATTCAAATCCACAGCAAAACCTTTAGATGTAAAATTTTGATGAATTAGAAACAATGAGAGAGCTGGAGAGCCAAGAGAAGGCAACATCTATTACATCCAGCAATAAGAGTATCACCCTGACAGAGCTTCTTGCTCACCCACATCAAACCAGTAATTAGGCCCTGTGTGGGCAGGTCCGCACCCGCGGTGGTGGGACAGAGTCCAGGTGAAAAGAGCCGGGAACAGCCAGGGCTTGGCAGGAGCCATCTGAACACAGCATACAAAGCAGCAACACAGTGTGCAAGCCAGAGTGGTAAGTGGCTGAGAAACTGGTAGGATTTGGGGCAACTTACTAACAGCTGCCTAGGGCTCACGCTTACAGAAAGACTGAATGGCTTGAGCAGCAGTCCTCAGAGCGATCCTGAGGTGATCCTGGAGGTAGCTACAAGGCTGAAAACTTTTCAGTTCTAGGAAATCTCAACGGGACATGATCATTTCTGGGCAGCTAAGAAACCTGGATAGGGTCAGTAGGGCTAAGGTAATGTAACAGAGAATGTATCTCTGTGGTTTTAAAGAGAGCTCAGATGATGATATTTGTACATGGAATGGGGACTTCTTTTTTCTTTTTAAAGGAAAAATACATGAGAATACAAATAACAGCTGAAAATAAATAGTAAGTATTATTAGCATTATTCTAAATTTAAAGGGAGAAGGGAAGTGAGGAAGAATTACAGAACTGTTATATGGAAGAATGAGGCAAATAAGACATGTTTTAGCAGACCACCATGTATGGAGTAAGTTGTTAACAGCAAAAGTTATCCTGGACTTTGGAAATGGCAAAAGACCAATGGCGTTGGTCTTAAAGCTGAGTGATATAACAGTAACCTGCTTATAAAGAACAGTGAAGTCCTGGAAAGACATGCAAGTGGCTGGCAGTCAGCTGGAGGCTCCCTAGTTAGCATAGATTTGGCACACTCATCTCCCCAAACTGAATCATAGCTTTGTCTCTGCATGTTTTACTGTTTGAACACCAGTTTAAGGACGAGGTGAGAACGCTTATTTAGGTAGTCAAAGCAGATGCTGTATTGTGAGAGTATTTTAATAGCTTTTCTTTATTATTATCTTGCCATTTCTTAGGATTGTACACTATTTCTAAGTGACTGACAAAAGCGCCCTGAAAGCCCAAATCTTACTGCAGTTGCTAGTGATGAACAAATCTGTGTACAACTTTGTGTATATACTTCCCTTTTAATGAAGTGCTTTCCACGTTTAACGACTTAAGAAAATAACAGGTATCAGCATTCTGTGTCATTGTTGGAGGTTGATGCCCTAGTTCACTGTCTCAGATTCATTTTAAGAGGTCAGTGGATACTCACACAACTCTACTACCCAGACCAGACGATGTATATGAACGCTGCCTCACCTCAGTTGCTGCTGTGATGTCCAGTGGAGGAATGAGAGGGTTCTTGGACATCTGTTCTCTACTATGATGTTAAATGTGTGGGTTTCAGAGCTATTCATTTAGGATCAGTTTCCTCACAGAGAACTTAGCTGAACCTAAAAGCTGGTGAGCCAGCTAGAAAGGAGGCTGGCTAATTGCCCAGATGCTCTTTTACTTATTGCTACTTGTTTGTACTGAAGCAGAGCCAAAGTACCTTCATCTGGAACCCAACTAGGGGCAATTAACAACCACATCTGAGGGATGGGGAGGAGACGGAGAAGAAATTAAGTCTTCTACCAATTACGCCAATTATGCTGCTCACCTCAGTAAGTTCACTGCACCACCAGCACTTTGCCCAGTGCTGTGCACACAGGCTTTCAGCATGTGAGAGGCTCAAGAAACACTCTGCTGTGTGTGAGCTGCTGAACAGTGACTGTACCTGGAAAAGGTGGCATTCCTTGTACACTTGTAAAGGATGGGCTGGACCATCTCTACAAAATATATATTAAAATACAATAAGATAGAAAAGATAGAGTATTTTCAGGTATTTACATACAGTTAAATACATACATGATAGCTCTTATCAGGTCTACAGATACTGTTGCAACATTTTTATCCTCTACTTCTTTTATCCTTTTGTGTAACACTACAATGTTCAGGCGTGCAATTAGCAAGTGCTATCTATATGCCTCAAATCCATGCAGAAATTTAACATGAATCTCCTATAGTCAAGGCTTGCAAGCTAAATTCTGGATGTTGCTTTTGCATTACTGGCTGATTGGTACACAAAACTACCAAAATGTATGAAAGGCTAGAATAAAACACTGGAAAGACAGAAATTTAAAAAATATTCCCTGTTTAAAGATAATGACAGAGTATAGGATGTACAACTGCCATGGTAAGGCAGGAAAGCTGGAAAAATAGAAACACAAATGGTGGACACTGAAATGAGTTGAAAGAAGATATAGATACGGAAGGGGAAAAAGTAGACAAATTGGAAAGACAGCGTGTTACTGAAAGGAGAGAAGATGCCGTGGTTAGCTTTGTCTCCAGATGAGAATGAGCCAGCACTGCACATTGTCACTGCAGAGCTGTTCCTGCTCTGCCTCTGCTTGCCTTGAAAGCAGTGACATTAGCAAAGGCTGCTCCCCACCTCAGCACAGACTTTAACTTTCTGCTTGGCCGTAGGATGAAGAAGTGTAATGCATTCTCTAGAGCTGTGCCACTTCTCACTGTCACATTAAAATCTGATAAAACTCTGTCTTAAAAGCAGCTGTGCTTTTTGACTCTAGCTTTTTTTTTTTTTTTTTTTTTTCCTCACTCCAGCTGGATGCTATTTCAGGACAGCACAGTAGCACACTAGACTTCATTATTACCTTGGGTAGTTCCTGTTCCACCACTGCTGCTTTTTCAGAACTGTGTTCACGTCCAGTGGTAATACCAGTGTTAAATGTTCACATGCAACATAACGCCGAGAGCTAATTCTCTTAAAACCCTAATTAGTAATGATTCATCAGGAGCATTCAGTGACTCTAGTGTCAAAAGCCACAGCTAAAAAACACGATCACATTTTGATCATGATGTTACGAGATCATGCACAGGAGCAAGAACTGTAGCTGCAAATCCAGGAACTGACTTCTGGTTATTCGCCATTATATTCTGTGTCGCAATAGTTATTCAAATTTTAATCTAGTTAATCCGCACATTCAACTTTTAATCTACTTAACTGTTCTAATAACACACGTATATCATTTCAATTTCTTAACTAAAATATCAAGTAGCAGAGCATCACATTGGAATTCAAGTATCATGAGACCACTAATACTGATCTCATAAGAGTGTCATATTAGGTTGTCATATCATATAATGGAATTCAATTACACAACTTAATCTTCTAACAGTTTTTTACGCATTTTCTTTCCTAACTGGGTATTCAGTGGAAAATCCCATTATTCTGCCTCAGGCTGATATTGGACTGAAACTCTAGCAATCTGAGATCTGAAACTCCTCAGGTCATTCTTATTCTTCTTATAATTATTATTTTACCTGTTAGGATATCTGATTTCTTCAAATCACATAGGTGTGTGCTATGGTAGCTATCTGGCATCTATGAGCTACTAAAATCCAATGATTTAAAAATATATAGCACTCACAGCTGTTCTACAGGCCTCGAGTTACTGTCTGAACAGAGTATCAGCATCAACACTTTTCTTTTGCTGTGAAGAACATCAGCTGGTTTTGGTAATAAGAGAAAAAGAAAAGCGTAAACATTTCAGTTCAGCTGCATCATTGTATTTTGCCCAATTTTTTCTAGTAATGAAGCAAAATCATGGCATCTTTTTACGTCCTCCATAAATATTCTTTCCTAATTCACGTCTTCATTCTACTGCCCATAAATGCGTATGTTGGCATTGCTGCTTTCCTACAAAATTTGTGTGATTTGTAACTTCTAATTCCCAGCTACCCACATTCCCCTTTTTTGTTGTCTCGTATTCTTTCACTTTACCGTGTTCACCTATTGACGGTTAACCTCCATCTTTTCTATTTTTTTAAGCACGTAACTACCAGATCTGCACCAAAGAAATCAGAAACCTTTTTGTGCCCTGTAACTGCTAAGCACTGAAGGATATAATAAGTGTGATAAGAGAATGGTGAGTAAAATTCTCAGTAATTACGTAAACAACATATTTTGTTTTAAATTAAAAACAATTTTCTACAGTAAGATTATTAAGTTAAAATTGCTGATAATTAAAAAACCTGACAATTGGACTTGTCTCCCTTGAATGGACTGTGTGTCTGTGTATGTGCACACGTCCTGGGAGGTGTGTGGGTACATGTGTGGGACAGTCATTATTCAGCCTTTTTCATATCTCACAAGCCATGCACTAGTGGCTCATGAATCACAGGTTGAGCAACAGCATCCAGAAGGTGACACCATTGTGAAGGATAGCTACTCAGCCAGCATGCGTTTTATAGATTACAATCTCAATCTGTGAACATTCTTTTTTTTTTTTTTCCTCTGAGCTGAACAGCTGTTTGGAAATGGCTATTGCTGCTTTTGGCAGTGCATATCCCATTTCTTTCTGAGTAAAACACCTGAGTTGAGCATTTGAGGACCTTTCTGCCAGCAGTGCTGGGCCAAGTATACATGCACAAACAAGTCATTCCTGTTCATCTCGTTCAGCTCTAAGGCTCTTAAGTGCCTGGTGAGGAAATTTTCCCCCATTAAATTGTATACTGCCTCAACTCTTTTAGAGGTAATATCTTAATATTCTTCCAATTCCTTTGCTGTTAGGTGAAGATAAACCAATATAGAAAACCTAACTGCTAAAAAGTTGCCACCTATTCAGACTACACAACTAACAGAACGAATCAGCTTTCCACACACAGACACTAAAAAAGTTCTCTGTACCTTCCATTACTCACCTAGCTATCTGTTTGTTTCCACTCTCTGCTTTCACAGGTAGAATCTCTGAAGAGAAATTGATCACTCTTGTTTGGCAACAACCTCCCACATTATTTAAAATCTTTATTCATTACTCAACCATTTTCTTCCTAAGCTTATTAATTTTCAAGCTGCCTTTCAGATTTCAGGTCTGAAAAAAAAAATACAGCTCAAAATTTGTGCTTTATAAGAAAAGCAGAATGTGGAAAATCTGAGTTGGGTGCCATATAGAACACCTGGAAGAGGAAACAGTGAGGAGACAAATGTGGGGAGGAGAATGGTGAAATATGTGGAGCGCCTGCCATAGGAAAGCCAAGGAAGGAAAGTGTAGAGGAAAGAAATCTGAATAAAGAAGGAACACGAAAGTGCAGAAATGCAAGGGACCTGGGGTAAAAGTAGAAAAACAATCCAAAGAAGCTGCCAGGTACTCAGACCCATCAAGTTACATGGATCAGTGTTTGTTTGGCCACATCTCCCACCTATCTGCTCTTTGCTGGTAGTCACTACTGAGGTCACTCCCTCAGCAACCTACATCCACCAGTGGATGTACAAGAAATGCAAAAAACAGAAAACTGAATGAGTAGGAAAGTTCAGCTGCCTCATCTTGCTGGCGGTGCTCCTCCTAATGCAGCCTAGGATTCCCATAGACCTCAAAGCACGTTGCTAGCGCACAGTCAAGTTGGTGTCCATCCAGACAGCCAGATCTTCTGCAAAGCTGCTTTCCAGCTGACTGTCCCCCATGGGTATTGGGTTACTCCTCTTCAGCTGCAGGTCTTTGTGTTACAAATAATTATTTGTCTTTGCAGGACAAATAACTAAATAAAATGCCTAACCTGTATATTCAATTTGCTTTAGGTGGTTGGAACATGGATTATTGCATTTTATCTCCTTGGCACAGCAGCAGGTGAGATACATTTTCCATAAACATTCTCACTAGAAGATGATTTTTGACAAAATAATATACAGGAGATAATGACCAAAGTCTTTGTTTAAAATTAAGTTGTGGTATGATTTGTGTGTCATTGTATGGCAATGTCTATTACTGTGTACGGAACAGATGCTAAAGGCTCCACCTCATTTCAATTTATTAAGAATAAAGTACACAAAACTTTGTGCCCAAATTTCACAGAGTAGAATTGCACAGTCACATGCCCTCATTCTATCAAGACAGTGCACAAGTTGCCTCTACATATTACGGCTGTTAACAAGGAATGGGTCAGCAACAAGGTGCTTAGCACAACAGACGGTGCTAAAAGAGAAAAGCTGAGCTTAAGGGAGCAAGAGACCTGTTCAATCAAGAAAATGCTAACACACTGAAAGAAACAATCATCTCATTCATTATACAAGGCTGCTGCATAGATATCTGTTCCTACAATGAAGCACAATGCTTCTGGGCAGGAAGAATGCAGGAGCTATTCTAACACACAGTTCTTAAAATATTGTTTTTTTAAATTTTTTTATTTAATCCTTTACAAGACAAGAAAATCTGTTGCGACTTGATGACCTTTAAAGCTCCTTTCCAACTCTAAGGATTCTATGATTCTATGAAAACGGTGTCTAAACAGTATCTGGATCCTAGGTTGGATTATCTTCAAATTATTTAACTCCCCTTCTGTTGCCCACCTCAGGCTACATCCACAAAGGAAACAACAAAAAAATCTCAGTTTCAGAATTAATCATAAAGTGAAATCCTAAGTTTCCCACTCTTCAGACTGTTACGGACTCAAAAACACAGACCGCAGAGTCACCATCCCTGGAGGTGTTCAACCAATGAGTAGATGTGGCACTGAGGGATGTGGTTAGTGGGCATGATGGGGATGGGTCCATGGTTGGACATGATGATCTTAGAGGTCTTTTCCAACCAGAAAGATTCTATCATTCTACATTATCTGTCTGTAAGTGACCAACATACAAACCAGATCTTTCTTCTACTCTAGGTAACGAAATTTGCTACCCCAGGCTTGGCTGTTTCTCAGATGACCCACCCTGGTCGGGGATACCAGGGAGACTTCTGACAGGTTTGCCTGAATCTCCTGAACAAATGAACATCAGCTTCTCTCTCTACACGAGGGAAACAGGAAATAACTCCCAGGTGACATTTATTTTTTAACATCAAGAAATGTCTAAAGCTACAAATGTTTATTAACTTGTTAAAAGGTCTACAGAACTCAACATAGGAAAATGAGTCAAAATGAGAAGATAGTCTAAAGGTATAGTAATGAATGAACACTGAGGTTCTTGGGGATAAAGCATGATAAGAAATGTGGTGAAGGAACTCTGAGGTTCAACAACTTTCCTGGAATTTTCTTGCGTAAGGACATGGCAATTTTCGTACAGTGTCCAAGGCCACATTCTTCCTTGAGGTCTGAGTGATTGTACACCCTTACCTACCTCTCTCTATGCTGAAGTTAAGACAGAACCACTCAAATTGCCTATGCCCTGAAAATCTGAACAAAGCGATGTGTAGGAATTGTAAGATGTGGGGCTAGGACCACATTAATTCATCAAATGCATGCAAAGCCACTGAATCCCTTGCAGGCTCCCAGAGCACACATCCCTTGTGCTGTGCAGGAATGTTTATGATTCCTCTGCCATGAACTACAAGGCCTGAACTGCCGCAGGCACCACAGCTCTCAGCAATCCTGGCTGTCATGCCAAGAGTCCAGCTCAGCTTCTTTAAAGGGGAGAAGTTAAACCTGTAGTAAATTTTTATGACTTGCAGAGTAGTGACGCGTGAGCACATGGCACGCACTCAGCAATGGTTACTCATGCATCTTGGCTGTTGATAAAATAAGTCAAAATACACCTTGTTCTACTTGCCAGCCACTGAACTTCAACATATCTCTGATCTAGGGCACAGCCCATCCACACCCAGACTCCCTGAGCTAACACCACGGACACTGTATTCATTTGGATACAATACAGACAGTCAGAGATCATTCAGAGTAAAAAAGAAGATGCATAATTAAGCAGCTGGCAGCAATGTGTGGTGGGCCAAGGTCAAATTCACCACTACTGCATGCAGTTCTTGAATGATATTCTTTCGGCTTTCCTCAACTGACAGAAAAAAAGAAAAGAGGAAAAAAAAAGAAACAGAAATAACACTACACAGAGAAACAAGCTGTTTCCTAAGTGCAGAGCAGCACATGAAAGCCAAAACTCAGGTCATTAAAGGGCAAGCTGAACCAGGAGGCATGGAGCTTTCCAGAACTCAATCAACTCAGGCCAACAGGCACCATGAGATACTACAGCACTTTGGGCTGTTTCGTATGCCAGATGCGGGGGTTCTTGCTGCACTAAGGAAAACAAATTAGAGTAACAGAAACCACATGGGCACAGCTTCTTTGGAAATGTAGTGGTCTGAGAAAGGTGAGATAAGAGGTCCCTCGGACTCTGCACATTCAAAGCAGTCGTGAATCCTACTAAGCATGACTCAGATGGTATTTTAAAAGTATTTAAAAGCATACGTAGAAGAGCTTGATTTTTGTTTGCTTGTTTACACACAGGTGATCTCGGCAATAAACTCCTCAACCATCCAAAACTCACATTTTTCTTCACGTAGGAGAACGACCTTCATCATTCATGGATTTAGCAGCACAGGAAAAAAAGGCTGGGTGGTAGAAATGTGCTTGGTATGAGACAGCATCCTCTCTTTTCCATCAGTGGTTGTATCTACATTCTGTCATTATGACTTAGACACTAAGGTTAATCGCCTGTTTTGAAATTCATTAAATAGTAGTAAATACCAACAAAGAAATTACCAACTAAAGCCAAAATGTTCCCATTCTGGGTGGTGCTGCATTGCCAAGGCTTCTTGGTCATCTCTGGCACTGTGGTCCTCTAGAGAATTTTCATCCCCTAAACCCTACAAATGAGATCAAAGCAACAAACTGAAAGCTTCAGGTATATTCAGATGAAAGTTAAAAGAAGGAAGGGGAACAAAGGGTAAAGAAGTGGAAAGAAGGAAAATAAGCATATTTCATATTCCAAATATGAACTGTGGAAGCTACAGCAAACCAGAGCTGCTGCAGTCTGGCCAGCAGAGGGTACAGTGTCAGAGGGTACAGAGAGTACAGTCAGTCTTGGCTCTGGCAAAGAAGCAATGTCTTGTAATTTCTTCTTTCATAGCAATGGCAGAGAAAAGGATAAGAGAGAAAAAGACCACTGCGGAATGCTAAGTCACAGCTCTGCAGCACTATTTTTGTTCATAAATCTATGAAAACTTTTAATCGAGAATACTAGATTTCCAAATTTTTCAGTAGAAAGTAAACAGTAATTCTATCTGCCTCACTAGAAACCATTTCATGGTATGCCTAGAGGAGAGGATGGAGTCCAGGACTGAATGTCCTAGCACTCCAAGGTTCTGCTTTTCTAGTCATTCACCTTTAACTGCTTAGCGCAGATTAATTTTTGTTTCTGCTCCTTGTTCTTTCTAAAACTTTAAGCAAGCCTTAATCGTAGAAATCTACAACTGCAGACTTTATTACAAGATTCTTACAGTGGAAAAAAATCAACCATTTCTGCAAGATTGTGGCCACTGCAGAAGTGCCCAGTGCATTAGCAGTCTGCTTACTTGGAAACTTTCTAGTTTGCTCTGAACCATTCCAGTCTGACATCCCTTTCTCAGTGTTAAATACATTTGGTAAACAAGTTGACTTCCTATACTATTTAGTTAAGCTACTGATGACCCTCAAAGAACTGCTCATAGCACCTACTGTGTAGCTGTGTGTCTTTTCCAAGTTATTTTAAATATGTATATCAGTAGCTTATATGTATATCAGTAGGTTATAAGCTTACAGCTTATAACCAATTATTTTTGGTTATAATCTTTCAAAATTGAGACTTTGGGAATGAATGGTTTCTTATATTCTGTTTTATAAGAAGACTCGTTTCAGTTTCGCATAGGCTAATATATAATGTAATAATATATAATAATTCAGTTCAGTAAAGAATGAGAAATTGCGTGAATATATTACCATTTAATGTTTATTCTGATATAAGCTTAATCCTTGTTTGCTATTTTATGTTTCTTTAAATACTTTACTTTGTGTGCTCTCACATCAGCTGCTACTGGAAGTAGAAAACATGAACTGCATTGCTGTCGATTGGAAAGAAGGTGCAAAAGGCACCTATGTCTGTGCAGTGAACAACATCCGCGTGATCGGGGCTGAGGTTGCTTATTTCATAAGCACTTTACAGGTAAAAAAGTACAGCTTCACAAGCTACAATTCTTAAGTAGATGTAGTGGGGTGAAGATGCCTTTGCTTTGATTTCGAACTTTGCCTAGTATGGCCAGGCAGTACTTCAGGAAGAGCTGTACAATGCTCACAGCCGAGATCTAGCTAATTCTACCAATTATCGACTCCGGAAGGAGTTCTCTCGGCCACAGAAGTCTCCAATGCAGCTCAGTGCGGTTGAAAAGAGGCGCCAATTGACTACAGACCAGTAGGTGGCAATATTTCCCCATTTCCACACGATGATACAGGTAAGAGCATTCAGTGGAAACGAGGCAAGATGCGTTCAGTGCTTACAAGAGGTTATGCCAGAATAATATGCTTGGCTACACGTAAATTAGCATCTCAACAGCACTGAAACGAGCAGGAGCTAGAGGCACCACAGAGAACCACTTGCTTATGCCATATTTGCTGTCTACAGGCACAGTAAATGGTCCTGTTGCTTTCTGGTTGTGAACGTCATGTTCACTTTTACACACACAGCACAGAACTGCTCAATTGCAAAGTTTAAGAATACCAGCATGTCCCTCTGACTTCAAATTGACTTAGGACTGCTGAGATCAGACCCCTGCTTGGCTGCATTCTTGATGCTAGTCAGTAGGCATTCATCTCAGGTTGTAAGGGATACTTCCAGAGACCGCAAGGCAAAGTGTTAACTTCACCTGAGTATCTGAATTCACCCGAATACCTGAGTACCACAAAACACTTTTCCAGAGGCCACTGACAGACAGTCTACTATTTCTACCTGGGGAGCTCTAATATCTAGCCTCACACCTTTGTTTCTTAGTCTTCCTTCTTGGTGTAAAGTCCCAACACACTTGAAGATGGGTTCAATTGCTCACGGCATCTCTCCATCTGTCCCTTTTCATTTAAGATCTCCATTACTGCACCACTTGCAGTCTAGACCTCTCTTTCTTCCACTAAAAGACTGCATAAGTGAACCCTAGGTTTTTTTTTCCTCTTTTCCTAAATTTACAAACTTCTGGAGCTTGGCTTAGGAAAATTTAAGCTGCATTGTAAATATACGAATATATTGAAATGATTCTGTCATCTGATGATAGGCATGGATGGACTGATAGCAAAGATCTGCTTTTAGTTCAGTACATACATTACAAAACAAAACAGCGTAACAAACTCATGCAGTTAAGCAGCCAATACTTGTTGACTTTGAACGTACAATCCCAGCATATGCCTGTATGAAATGTGCTCCCTGCAGGCGGCATACATGCTGATTATCTTCCATTTCTATCTTCAAAGCACACATAATACACTGGAAGTGCAAGTATTGCACAGGTGGCACTTGGCAAAGGGAAGAATGCATGTCAATCCCCTAAGTTGGTCAGTAAAAATCCCACTGAGTGATATGATCACATTTTCTGGGCAGACACACGAGAGAACAGAGGTTTAATGGAAAAGAGCTCCATAACCAAGTCACTGAAGAGAAAGCAAGATCATACTGATGGAACTTAAAATTAGGGGTTAATTCAAAGAAGAAAGGTTTGTATTTTGTTACCAAGGGTGACTGAACATATAACTATAGACCAAGGCTGTGATAGCGAATTCATCATCACTAGCCATTTAAAATTCTAGACTGGACCTTTTTCTAATAAGTCTTGCGTAATTAAAGCAGTAATTATCTCAAGGAATTCCCACACGGTTGGCTAAGCAGGAAGTCAGCCTAGTGGTTCCCAAAGGCCCACAGTGTCGGACACCTCTTTACTTGCTATTAAAAGCCTGTGTTCTTGTCTCCCCACCACCACCTTATGTTCAGAAACTCTTCAGATACTCCCCTCGTGAGATCCATTTAATTGGGCACAGCCTGGGTGCACACACAGCGGGAGAGGCGGGCAGAAGGGTCCAAGGTATCCGGCGGATCACAGGTAGGCTGCTCCTTGGGATGCACATCTAATGGGGAACACTTCTGACAGAGAGAAGCTGGTAGCACGCTGGTCTACAGACCAGAATGAAATCACTGGTAGCACTGCAGGCACCATATGTGAGTAAGCAGACTTCACGCTTCTCAAAAACAAGGGTAATTATTATTCTTTCTTAGTGAGGCTTAAAGCTCTTTAGGAGAAGGGCTCTTTGTTGGTATGTTTGCAGCATTGCTGTCATCCACTGGGTTTCATCCAGCACCACACAAAGACAAGCACCACATCAAAAATCTTTAGTCTTCCTATTCAGTATGCTCGGCAGGCCAGTAATAAGACCACTGGTAATGGAATACTTCCTTCTGAGTAATATGATGCCATTATGTATTCTATTGGGAAATGTTTTTGCTTTTATTGGGATGAGTTTGCAGGAAGGTTCACAAACCTGTTACTGCACAGTTGGTTCAGTCTAGCTTACAATTCACATTATTATTACTCAACATGCCTTGTGTAAGGTTGAATGTCTGATGTTGTAAATAGTCAAAAAACATTTTAACATGCAATATCTCTCTTGCAATAAATGTGGGGTGTTTTTAGGCTTGGACCCTGCTGGGCCATATTTTGAAGGCACTCCTCCCGAGGTGAGACTGGATCCTACAGATGCCAACTTTGTTGACGTTATTCACAGTAATGCTGCTCACTTTCCTGCTACAGGTAAATGCTCACATGCAAGTATCTGCAGAGATAAGAACACCACAGAGGTATCTTGAGACACTGACACCATCATGTCTGCTTCTTAGGGTTTGGAATGTATAACACCACTGGTCACCTTGACTTTTACCCAAATGGAGGAACTATAATGCCTGGATGCAATGATTTACTTCTAGAAATGAAGCGAAGCGATTTTGAAGCTCTAATTGCAGGTGAGCACACGTTCCCAACACACTGAGTATTTTATTTTCATGAACTGTGAAAGCCTCTATTCTTCTGGGAGAAAACAAAATTGAACAAAATTGATTTTTTTTTTTTTGCCTGTTTACTCATAAGAAAAGGAAATAAGAAATAAAAGCTAGATCAGAATGGTGCTACCCAGGGAACCCTGCAGGGCAAGCATAGTCAGAGGTACCACACAAGCCGGGGTTTTGCTTCTGCAGTTTGAAATCAGACCTGCAGAGCATGTAAAAGTAGGGACTTGGGAGTACACAAATCCAGCACCCTGATGAATTTTCCAGGAGATGCTCCCCAGGCTGAGGGAGGTGCCATGGCTACACCTGCATCGTGACTCTGCCTTTGTCAGGCTTTCAAGTGATGGGCAGAGGAATTCTTTGTTCTACAAAGCTTTTTAAAACTGTAGTTAATGTAACTTGCTGTGACATCATATAAACACAAAGATTATATATATAGATAAATATATAAAATACATGTATAAATATATACGTACACATTACTAGCCCACACTGCTGTTCTATTCCATGCTTCATGGTGAGGCAAGTACAAGTCTTGTACGGGATAACAGGAAGTTATTTCATGGATGCTCATAAATTTTGTCCCAACAGACACTACAGTCTTTGGGAGCTGCCATCACTCACGCAGCCATGAGTTTTATTTTAAGAGTATCCTCTATCCTACCGGTTTCGTTGGATATCCCTGTGAGAAGTATGAAGACTTTACATCAGTAAGTATATCAGCCTAGGAACAGATGAAATGTAAAGAAAATGATCAAGATAGATTATTCATGGCACACTTGAATGTGAATAATTCTGCTCTTGCGTCACCTAGCTAACAGAAGACCTGAGCTCAAACACCAACTCAAGCAGTGCAGGCCAGTAGGAGGAGGCACAGCACACAGCAGCTCTATCCGCTCTTCCACTTTGGAGAATTAATCTTAAAGTATAGCTGATACCACCAGAACGGGGGGGGGGGGGGGAAACTATGCAATTCTCACCCTACATGCAAATAGCTTAGAGGCTAAATACATGGGTTGCTCTGAAAATAATGTCGACTATTTATTTCCATGGAAACTACAACAGATACAAAGAGCACAATCACACTGTTTGACTGAGAAAATTCTCAGCTAGAAAGCAATATTTTTCAACATAGTCAGCACCATTAGCTAGTTCACACAGATGAGCATATGAAGATGCTCTTTATTTTGTGGTGTGACAGCTGTGCAAGGCCATCTGGAACGTGGCTTGTCTTTCACCTCACTGCCACCACTGCTGAAACACACCACCCACTCCTCACTGTGCTCACATCCACTGTTTGGTCTCCAGAAGCGTTCAGCAAGTGTTGATTAATGTCAGTGGGTGCCATTTTTTCAGATTGAAGGATTTTAGTTCCACTCCTTTGCTTCATATGTGTTTCCATATCAGAAACCATTCTGTCAGACTGCCCCTCTGCTGCCATTCATCACACAGCAACAAAATGTAATGAAATATTCACGGGAAGGTTCAGCCTCTACTGCCATAACCCCAGCATCCACCTCTGGCATCATGGGCCAACATAGTACAATAGTAGGCATTACCTTCAGAGCAGCCTTCATACGTATGATCCTTTTATCCCCCATATAGCAGAGTAGATAGGTTCTCTTCTACTAGGAAAGGGAAATAAGGCTTATATTTTGTCCTATATTCTAGCTGAAAAATAAACTATCTGAAACATTCAGACCGTCATGCACACAGCTGTCATACCTACTTATTCCACGTTCCACTCGTGTGTAAGTGCAGACCATGTTATCTGGCTTTATCAGGTTATAACAACATACAGCAGTGCCCCAGCTTTGCAAGGTCAGAACAGAATCTTGACCCTTCATTTTATCACAGCCAGAATGAAAGATGTACTTACTCCTCGTTAACTGCTGCTCTTATTTTTCCTAGGGAGACTGTTTCCCATGTCCCAAACAGGGCTGTCCAATGATGGGGCACTACGCTGACAGGTTTCCATATAAACTGAAGAGAGTAAACCAAAAGTATTTTTTAAACACAGCAGCAGACCCACCTTTCACAAGTAAGTGCAGAACATTTGTTACAGTTGTTCATGCTGGAAAAGTGATTGCCTTGGCATGAATCATAGTCATGCTCTTTTGTCACTTCCATATACATCGGCTGAAACCTCTGACTGAAAAAAATGCTGTATTATCAAAATTCAAGTCTTTCATTTGCTCACATGAATGAATTCTGGTTAGGAAAATAAAACTTACCAGGATGCTAGCACTCTTAGATCTCTCCTATCAATGACAATCCAGTTTTATTCTGTTGGGTTTCTTTTGTTTGTTTTTAATGCAGCTTGGAGACAAAAAGTATTTATCAAACTGTCTGGTGTAAAAAAAATGAGGGGGGACATAAACCTGGTATTCCATGACATGGAGGGAAATACAAAAGAATATGAAATTGCCAGGTAGGTTAAAGTAATATTCTTCTATAACATTGAATGCTACTAACATTAATATCTAAGCAGTGCAAACCCTTATTCTTTGTTGCACAGTCTAGTTAGCATTAGGTATGAAAATAAGCTGTCATGTAGATAAGATCTCTAAGGGCAGAAGGATAGCTGTGACAAGAAGTAGAATTCACTTTCTTTTTCATAAGTTCTGTGATTTTACAGTAAAAAAGGAGCCTGACCTGACAGGAGAAGGGTTGTGTTTCTCTGAATGGCTCATAAAAAGAAGAAAGAGATGGCACCTTCTCTATTCATGTCATTCTGGCCGTGATCACTTGTTTGATAAGCATGTTAGCACAACAGCTCCCAGACTCACTTGCGCTGCATCACATGCTGACGTGTTCACCCCACGTGCCAATAAGACTTTCCACACTGCCAGTGGCAGACTGCAGACTACACAAACTCAAGCAAGGCAAAACTGTTCCTGAGCTCATCAAACATGCAAGGTGGAGATGTCCTTCCTCCCTAGGATGTACTAAAAGCTATCGCTTTCACCTTGATATAAATGGCATGTTTATGTGCCATTATTATTATATTTTAATTATTATGACCACTACGGCCATCCCTGGATCACCTCCTGGTGCTCTCCTGACACATGCCCATTGAAGCTTTTCAGTACTGCTTTTTGTCCTCTCCCTGCTCAGAGCATGCCACCACGGAGACCTTGTCCAGTGCCCTGTGCTGCTGGAAAGAACAGCAAATGTACAAATTTCTGTTGTAACAAAGGGGAAAAGCTTAATCGGGTGGTGAATGCAATTTAGTCCAGTAGCCCCTATACCATTACATCATTGCTGTCTGCATTCTATTTCTAGCGGAGTCCTCTCTGAAGACAAGGTTTATACAAAATACCTTGATGTTGAAATTGACCCCCAAAAAACTAAAAAAGTTGAATTTCTCTGGAATAAAACTATATTCACTCTGCTCTGGGCAAGAATGGGAGCAGAAGCAGTCAATATAATTCACGGAGAAGATGGACATTGGTAAGTATGTCCTTTTAACAGATCAGAAAGAATAGGAAAGGATCTCAGAACTCTGAGAAATAGGATTTAAAAATGGTCTTGATAAATTGGACACGTGGTTTGCAATCAACAGCACAAATTCCAGTATTTTCAAGGACAAGATACTACTCTTTGGACAGAAAGTGAAATGCTCAAAAGCAAAACAGTGAATAACTGTCTGGAAAGGAATCCAGCAGTGCACAATCTAAGGAGTATGCTGTGCCACAGCAATACCATTACAAACCAGCAAGTCTCATTCCCAGGTGCCTTACTACACAGTATAGAAGATCCAGAGAGTAATTATTCTAATTTAATTGGCTGGGCTGAGAATGTAACCAGTAGTAGGATCATGTATGATGCAC
The DNA here is from genome assembly GCF_002078875.1 of Numida meleagris. Taxonomy (NCBI): domain Eukaryota; kingdom Metazoa; phylum Chordata; class Aves; order Galliformes; family Numididae; genus Numida; species Numida meleagris. Next base: position 6,736,640 of record NC_034413.1, on the reverse strand, counting down.
ACAAATTGAAGTTCAGATAAAGAGCAAGAGGAAGAGATTTAGAAAAGACAATCTGCATAGAGCAGCTGGAGGAAGCATACAACTCAAGAAAAAGAAGTTGGGAGAGAGGCATAAAGATAGATGGACAAGTTGTTTGTGAAGAAGCACAGTGTACTGTTTCACATGGCTATGGGTTTCGGTCAATAACTGATTGGTATATTTTACAACAGAAAAACTAAACGTTAGATGTTGGGAAAATCTTTCTTATCATTTGGCATTGGCATGGATTATTTAGATAAGCTCCCCCCAAAAAAGCTAGCAAAGCTGTGGCTGGGACAATCTAGGGAAACAGATGGCCTCAGTAAAAGAGACTTAACAAGGTGGTTTTCTGACTCCTTACCTAGAGCTCTACTTTTGTAAATCTAGAGATGAATTACATCTTTCTACCAAAACCCAAATTTTACAGCTTTTCCCCAAAAGAAGGAAATTCACCTTGTCACTGCTAATATGTGAATGCCAGTCAGCTTTTAGGAAGGCTTACGTGGGATTATGGAGCAAATTAACCTCAAGGTGAGAGCTGACGTCTTTTCTCTGCCTTTCCCTTGATCAAAGTTATTTTCCTTCCCAGGTCAACTTTCTGCGGCCGTGGAACAGTGACATATGGAGTTCCCCAGCTTCTCACACCTTGCTAGAGGTCACCAAGAGCAGCTGTTCTGTACACTGCAGCTGAGTAAACGACCAATGTACGTGGCAATGACGGTGTACAAGGCTATTAAAGCAAATTCTTAAACTGACTGTTGCTTCTTTAATTTTGACAAATGCATTTGGAAATTCTGATTATTTTCACGTCAAAGTCAAGTTTATTGCACTTCTAAGTATGGAAGCAACTGAAAATCATGTCCACTTATAACACCAACACAGTCTTACTCAAATAGTGTCCCAAGAAAAGTAGGTAAGGACTTCATTTTAAATGTATTTTGGAGGTTGGGAGAGGGAGTAGGAGGATACTCCCTCCATGCTGTGAACACCCTGGTACTGCAGTGCCTCCAGGAACGGGGACTGCTTCTCAAACTTTTGGCTAAGACAAAGTATGATATCCATTAATTTGAATTTAGGTTCATATGATACTGTCTCATGGTCAAATGTTTGAGAATAACAGATGAGCTAGTTCAGATTCATGCATATATTTATACATAAAAATAGAGAGAGGGAATACATAATTTCTTCCAGGAAGTTTCATATTTAGCGTATGTTTGACCAAGCTATTTTTTCCTTGAGAAGTACCCAGTCCTAAATGGACTCTGAGTAACAAGACTGAACAACTCCAGGCTTTGTAAACACTGAGACTGACTATTTCACATTGAAGCAAACATGGCAGTTCTGCAAAGCACAACATGCATGAGCCACCTGGGGCTTTAGGAGACCAAGGCAGTGGATATTTTTCCAAGTACAAAAACTCTAACAACTAGGAAGAAGACGAGTTAATCTTTTACTCCCTCCCATTTCCCCATGTTTGAGAAGTGATGCATCAGCTAGATAGACTTCCATGAAATGTCAATAGAAATACAGTATTTTGAACATTTGCAATGAGTATATTTGAATGAAAGCTTGAAAAAAAAAAAAAACTAAACACAACCTCGTAACACTCAGTATAGTATTCTTGCCTAAACACTAACCAAAGAAAATTGAAAGTACAGTTAAACACAAGCTCAGCCAAGACAGATCTGCAGCCACCAGTGCTGCAAGTTCCTCAGGACTTGCAGGTGGCAAAGGAAGCATGAACAATGCCAGGAAGCCCCACATCACGTTGCAGGAGAGAGCTGTGGCCTTCCTGCAGCATGTGACATCCATTCCTCTTGTGGATCTGCTTCAGGCTCTCTTCCTATTTTAGATACCGGCATCTTCCACACTGAAACAGAGCTGGGTCCTTATTTGCCGCCTGCTTTCTCAAAAGCCATCCTTCTTCCAGCAGCCCCTGAACTGGGTGGCCCCAAGTGCCAGAGCAGCTACTACAAAGAGCAGTGGCTGGGCCACAAGATATAGGTTTGTCTAATTTTTGAGTTTGTCACATATTTTTCCACTGTGTTGAATCAGAGAAGCTGACTACTTAGCCTACAACCTAACTCAAATCTTTTCCATTTGCTCTTACATTGAATTGGAAAGACTGTTCCCACCTCATTTTGAGCAAGTATTTAATTAATTAATTAATTTAATTTAATTTAATTAATTTAATTATTTAATTAAAAATAAATTGCTTCTTCAATCAAATATGGAACAGTGAGATCAAAATGAGTATCAAAAGGAATGTTTTGGAAAAAAAATAAAAACTTCACTACTATTTAAAGAAATACAACCATAGAATTGTTTGAGTTGGAGGTCCAGCTCCCCTGCAATGAACAGGAACACCCATAGCTCGATCAGGTGCTTAGAGCTCTACCCAGCCCGACCTTGAATATCTCCAGGGACAGGGCTTCCACTAGCATGGACAATACTGTGATACACCTGCACACAGCTGGTATCCAGTTGGTCTTTCCCTGAGACACAGATTAGGGAATGTCTGTTCTTGAAAGATACGTGGTAACATATGAAAAAAAAATAAAAAGGACACTTGCTAGGTGAAAAAGCACTCATTTGTTTCTTATTTTTGGTCTGTTTGTTTTTGTCCACTTACGCCCTTTTCCTATGAATGAACAATGAACAAGCCTAAGGGGTTCCCAAATCCAAGTGTGCGCACTTGCCCAGGCTGTTTTTCACCTTTTATGAGGTCTTTATGAGATTGACCTACTGAGTTCTGTAATACTGCTACAAAACACAAAGCAGCCACATCCCAGAGTCTGGGTGAATTTTGCGTGTTATTGGTATATATTTGCAGCATGGTTGCCGGAAGTTCATTACTTAGACAGCTGCTTTCTCAAAACTTGGGTTTTAATGGGAGTATATGAAGGATCCGAAGGGGCAGACACCTGTCCTTCTTACATCCCAGAATTTCAACATGGAAACGAAACAGACACCAGGAGAAGATCAGACTCTTTCATTAGGGGAAGACCTACTGACAAATTTTTCTAATGGAACAAGGCTTCTCTGAACAGAGTTGATATCAGAAAGCGGGCACGAAAGACCCTGAAGGACAGGAGCATTCCACACACACAGTCATTTGACAGGGTTAGAGAAGAAGTCTTTAACCACCTCGTAGATCCCCACGTCTCAGCTGCACAACACTAAAAACAAAAGCCTTCCCAGCTAAGAGAATCCAGTTCTTTCCAATATGAGTTACTGCTTGGGAATTGCCCTACATCTGGAGCGACAATCCCATTCTGGGTTCCAGCACATCAACTCAAGAAATCTACGTCCATCAATTTTGGACTTCACAGATAAATCAGCCACTAAAGGCATTTTCTGGTTTAGCTATAAACTATAATCTGTAATAAACAAATCTTACTATCTTTCTAGGAACACTTCCAAGGATATAGCAAAGTATAAAGTACATGCGAAGTTTGCCCATTAGCGCATGAACTTTCCAGGCTGCACCGTAAGTAGCTCAGGTTTGGTGGAGATTTCTTTACCTTGTCAGGTGAATGGCTTAAAGGAGAATGGTAGCACATGTAGGCGTCCTTATGTTAGTTCTAAATTATCTGGCATATAACTTAGTAGTAGGACTAAAACCACTCTGGACTTGAGGTATGCCTTTGGTAGATTTTGCAGCACCACAAGCTCTGCTGGAGCTAGGTAACATAAAGCTGACTCACGTCTCACATTTGTGGCAGTCACAGGTATAGGCTGTAGGGAAGAAAAATCAGGGCCCTTTTCACCATGAGAAAAAAAATCAGCTCCAGAAAGACAGGTGGGCTTCCTAACCAAGCAGGTTCGCAAATCCTAGCTGCTTCTTTTTTCTACTGTTCTAGATGCTTGGAATCGGGATATTCGCGCTATTTCTCCTCTGCACAGCCAGAGGTAAGTATACAGGGTTATTGTTTATAAAGCCTTTCTATGATGCTGGACCTTGTGAGGTATTTTTCTGCACTACACAGAATGGGCAAGCAACAGGGTGGCTTCTTTACTTGGGGAAAACTGTAGCCTTTGAGAGCTGAGACAGGACAACACCTGGACTTTGCACTATTTAAACTGTAATATTTTCAACAGGCTGAGAGACCTCTAGAGTCTATATGTTATGACCACTAGTCTGCTCTTTACTCATTCACATATTCTTGGTCTGATCTGTGTGCTACAGGCGCTGAAGTTTGCTATGACAGGCTGGGATGTTTCACAGATGATAGACCATGGTCTGGAACTGCGGAGAGACCAATTTATAAGTTACCCTGGAGCTCAGAAAAGATAGGTGTACAGTTCTTGCTGTACACAAGAGAAAATTCCAATAACTATCAGGTAAGAACTAATGTGGTTTAAGTATTGGTAAATTACTTTACAAAACTTTTCAGTGACTATACAAATGAACAGAGTTCAGCTCTTCACACTTTTGATGCACTCTTTACAGAAAAGAGTTTCAAAATTTTAATAATTTAACATCTACAACAGGAGATATCTGCAGTTAATTCCGCAACAATTGGGAGCTCAAACTTCAGAACAAGCAGGAAGACGAGATTTATTGTTCATGGATATATAGATCATGGAGAAGAAACCTGGCTCTCAGATATGTGCAAGGTATGTACCGCAGGGAAATTGTGTCCCTGGGAAGTTTCTTAGTTGCCATTTATAAACATATTGCTGTACATTGTTTGCTTTCTCTATTTCTAATCAATTTCTTTCATACTACCCGTAGTGATAAGAAAGGTGGAAAAGGGGACGTATTTTCAAATTGTTAGCAACTTAAATATGTTGTACAATACCTTGAGGAAAAACATTAAGTGAAATGCATGAAATTCTTCACTTTAGTGAAGTGAGTGACAACAGGATTTGGTTCACTGTCTTCTTCCTGCTCAAAACAGCTCAAAATCTGGAGCTTTTTGCTTTCTACTGATTTTTGCACTGACTCTACAGTTTCTCAAGATGTTTCCTAATCCCGCCCTGAAACAGAGTTACCATTCACATTTGTGGTCTTCTCAAATCCTCTAAACATGGTTTCTATTGCTGCTGCTAAAGAAAGCTACTAGTCATACAGCACACAAAGCAAAATAGCAGTTCATGGCATAAGACATTATTTGGACAATGTTTTTAATTAAGTATTCATACAACTCCAGTTTTCTTTAAATTATGTATTCCTATTTTACTTACATGAATTTTATTAGGAATATAGTTAAATTCCACTAGAATCAAGTATTTCACATCTATTGCACCCCTATTACCTGCTTCTCTTTGTTACTAGCTCAAAAGAAATTAAATTTATTTGACAGCTTCTCAATGGAAAATATCCATGTTGATTGTCACTTTCAGAACATCTAGGATTGACTGTTGGACTCGTTAGGTTAATAATTTGTTCCAAGTATCAGAAATAGATCGATGTTTTAATAACTTACTAAGGTTTTGATTCTTAAAATGTTCCCACATATATTCACGCAGCATTAACGAATTTGGCCCTATTAAGCACTATGAATCCATTTTAGACTGTACTCCTGCAGGACTATTTCTGTTTTATTTAATTTGTTTTACAAAACAGAGGATGCTGACAGTGGAAGATGTGAACTGTATCTGTGTAAGCTGGAAAAAAGGCGCAAGATGTCAGTACTCTCAGGCTTCGAACAACGTCCGTGTTGTAGGCGCTGAAATTGCGTATTTTGTCAACGTGCTCTCGGTAAGAATCTCCTCATGATATAACTACATATATGAAGCTGATTTGGAAACTTTCATGAATGCGAATGTAACCAGCAAAATCATTTTCTTCTACTCAGTGATTATTTTAGAATTTCTGCTGGAAACTACAGACTTGTTTCTGAGTTGGAGAACTATGTGATGACAGAAGGGTTAGTCAGCTGAGAGGTTTGAAGTTCTCCAAGACAGTTGAACAGTAATTCCACAGCTGTTAACAGGTGTAAAGAGCTGTGCAGTTTTAAGTAAAGTTTTAACTGCCTTTTCATGGTGACAAAAATCTCCAAAACAGCTCTTAAACATGACTGAAAAACAGCTTGTGGTTAGCAGTGACTGCAGAACAACTGCTCTCAGGTGAGCAGGAGGACCCAGGGCCAACTGGGTCGCTCCCAGCTGCCTCCAGGAAAGCCATCATGCAGTGCCTGGATGTACAGGAGGTGCCACATGCCCCCTCCTTCTCAGACAGCTTTACATGGGAAGCAATGATTGGTTTGAAGCCTTCTTTTAATCCAAGTGCTTTTGACACATATTCCCCATAACAGAATTCAAAATTACTCTTTGTGAGTCTAGGATGTAAAAAAGATGTTGAGCCTCTCAGGACTTGATGATAGAGGTGTCTAGAGTTTTAAGAACATCCAAATGAGGGCAGCAGATGAATAAGAAGCTTTGAAAAAAAAAATCTGTATTTTGTATATAAGTACCTAAACTGGAAAAATGTGCAAGAATCCTACAGAAGCCTCTACTGGATGAAGCTGTAGTCAAATTAAGATTTGGTTTTCAGCCCATCTTTAATTCTCTCTGTTGCTGGTGAAAACTGAAGTAGTAAATTATTTTCTAAATTGCTATTTTCTCAGGATCAATATTCATACTCTCCAGCCAATGTCCACATCATTGGCCACAGCCTTGGCGCACACGTGGCAGGAGAGGCTGGCAGGAGGAGGCCAGGGATTGGCAGGATAACTGGTAAGGGAGGGATCTGAGTCCCAGTTCGTACTAAAGACACCACTGCTTAATGAACAACACAGGAGCAATGCTGTAACACAGCAGCATTCCACTGTCACTGCTACAAGTGAGCTCAAAATAACGAATGCACAACTAGAAGTAGCTGTAGCTGCTATGGCTGTTGGGCGTTATTTAAAAAATAATAATAATAATTTCTTCAGCACTCCTACAGTAAAACACACCAAGCGAGTAAACCCTTCTTTGTCCTGGAAGACTTTCTCCTCCCATTTTCATCTTTCATTACAGTTAATCTGGCCTCTAATACAGCAGCACGTATGATGCACAGCCACTGTGTGATCACAGCCACTGCTTGCAGGTCCTCTTTGGAGTTGTTTTGTGTGTGCTTCTATATCTAAGGACTTCCTCCACAGACAGGGCTTTAGATGTTGAATTTCGTATTAAAAAATGCCACTCTCGGAAATTCAGTGTGCAGTGGCTCCATGTGTATAGAGACCCTCCGAATGCTCTAAATGTTTGCCTGACAGCCCTGGGTAACTATTTGTTTGCCTTACCAAGAGTGATAAAAAGATTTACCTTTTCCATAGAACTGTATTGGATGAGCTATTTATGCAGCCCTTTTCTTTTCTTACATTTCCTCGGGGATTTCATGCTTGGTGAACCTTGGATTAATAACCTGTAAAGTTCAGTCTAAAAGCCAAACCAAAGCTGCTTCCCAAGCAAAAACCAGAGATGCAAGTGTAGGATTATATGCAAGATTTTACAGGCTCCTAAAATTGCTGCAATGTGGGAGGCAAATGAGTGTTATTTTCTGCTAGGATCAAAAGTAAAGATCATGACTTTAAAACTAGATGCTTTCCCAAAATCTAACTAGAGCCAAAGGTAGGCATGCTTATTTCAACAGTTCCAAGCACATGGAGGTGCATTCAGCATCAATTCCTATTTCAGTACACTCAGACAAAGTACTCGAGTAATCATGCAGATGAGCAATACAGGAAACTGACACTGAAAACTCAATTTGAGCAACATAGCTTCCTTTAAAATAATGACCAGAATCCAGGTGCTAGGACTCATTATTGAAACAAACCAGTAAACTTCAATAGGTTTCTCACAGGTAACCTCTTCTCCTACCCAGGGTTAAACCCTAATACCTCTGGTAAGTGAGAGTGTGTACCATCATTTTAAGTGGCCTATGCCACTTAAACATAAGGAGGCAGAGACAGTTCTATATGCAGCATTAATTGTATACAATCTTACTGTTATTTTATATAACACATCTAGATCTCTTCTTCTGTACATGACACAAACATTTTTATTTCAGGACTGGACCCTGCCCAACCTTATTTTCAAGACACTCCAATTGAAGTCAGGCTGGATAAAAGTGATGCAGAGTTTGTTGACGTTATCCATACAGATATAGCTCCCACAATTCCCAACTTAGGTGAGTGTTCATCTTTACTGTATTAGGACCTCATTATCTGTGCTCTGCGCACTTGAGTGTCCTAATGAAAACTCTAGCGTGTTGGTCAGTACATAGACAGAAAAACACACCATCATGGTGACTGAGAACTTAAGTCTTAAAACATCACAGATAAACTTTAAGCCAACAGTTTGAAGAACTGTATGAGAAGTGTATGACACAAGACGAATTTTAAATGTACTTACCCCTGTTTTGAATACGGCAGGTTTTGGAATGGCCCCAGCAATAGGACATCTTGACTTTTATCCAAACGGAGGAGTGGAAATGCCAGGCTGTGATAAGAATCCTCTTTCACAGATTGTAGATCTTGATGGCATCTGGGAAGGTAAGGATGTTGGTTACATTACAAATTCAGAGGAAGGTCAGCTTCAGAATGTAATGATTTAATGTTCCTTCATACATGAAGGATTTTGTATTAGCTTTTACTGTGTGCACCATCAATAGCAAATGCAGTGAAATTGTTAGCGTGTTTAAACATATCACTTTGCTGTAATCATTCTCATCCATGGATCAAAAAGTAAACAAGGCAAAGGGTTTGATCTGGAAACCTTCTTTAAAGTAGCTAGAAGCAGAAACAAACACTACTTAAATCTTGCTAAAAATTGTGAAGGGTCTGTAACAACGCATACATCTTTGTTGGTGGAGAGGGGCAATAAGACTCCCACTTCTGGTTTGGGACCTTCAGCTGCAATTCTTCAGTGTAGAGCAGTACATTCAACTATTATTTTTGTTAATTAGCTATTACAAATCTGCGTTGCACTGAAGCAATGTCATTGCATCTATTTTCAGTCACCTAAAAGAAGACTGGCAGGTGGCTGGTCGAATGCATTTTTCTTCGTTGTTTTCTAGAGATTTAATTAAAAAAACTATTTAAAATTTATATTATACATTTAACTGCACATAACAGAACATTTAAAAAGAAAAAAAAATCCACCTCTAGAAACTTTTCAGTGTATAATCCAAGCTCTGTCTTACATTGCTGCAAGCACGTTAAATCCTAGGAACCCATCAATTTATTTGCAAATCCTGGCCTTTCTCTCTAGGTTTTATTCAAAGCAGCTGGAAGCTTTTTTTTTTCCCTTTCTCCTCCGAAGAGTAAACCTGTTATCAATAATGAGGAATTAAAGCACAAAGAATTAGCAGTGTTTCCTAAATCCAGGAAAATCAAAACAAAACAAACTAAAAGCAAAGGAAAATAATTCATTCATTATTTTAAGAGTTTCTCTTCTTTACACGCCTCCAAATGACAAAAATTTTGTTGTGAAGTCCTCAGCTGGAGTAAATCAGAGTGGCCCTAAGAAGTTCACTGTTAGATACTTGTCATTTGGTTTTCTTTTGTTATGGTAATATAGCGTTGCCTACAAAAGACCTGCTCCATGCAGCTCTAGTTTCTATTGTGAAACTCGGTCAGCTTATTTCAATGAGCCTGGGGTGCACAGTCAGCCCTTGCAAAGCATTTCAGGTTCCCACCTTGCACCTGTTGGGTCAACAACATTCCTCAGAACATCAGCTCATTGCAACAGCAAGGTTCACACCTCAAGTTCACAGCTTCAAGAGTAGTGATGAGGCTTCTGAGAAGGAATGACCCATTCCAACAGCACAGCGAGTGCAACATGGGTATCTTTCAACAGAAACTAAGAACTAACCTGAGAGCATCTTTTCACAGGAACTCGGGACTTTGTGGCCTGCAATCACCTGCGCAGCTACAAGTACTACTCTGACAGTATTATCTACCCTGATGGATTTCTGGGCTATGCTTGTGCTTCATATGATGCTTTTAAAGTAAGTATTTTTCAAAGCCTCACTACGGGCCGTTTCAAAAGCAGTGCACTTGTCAATACATCTGAAACTCTATTTACACTAGCTTGCACCCAATGGGTGCATGTGTAAGATAAGTGACAGACATCTTGCAGTGTCTTAGGTGGCATGAGCTAAAGTAGGAAAAGGTAACAACAAACCAGAGATGGCCCTGGTACACTGCTGCTGCCTTAAGGTATTACTGGGGCTGATGTGGCTTGCCCAAGCTTATTCTAGTGTGTCAAACAGGGAACAGGTAGGAAGGAGAGCCTGCCCCAAGCATCATCAAGTCTATTTGTCAAACAGCAGCAAGAGGGATCTCATACTATAGTAGGTAAGCTTTCAAACATAGTTTAAGTATCTTCTTTTCAAAATGACAAGAATTATAATAATATGTAATGGCCCTGATGGGGTCAGTCCATGGTGCAAGTACTTTGGTGACTTAAGATGGCTACAAGGACAAAGCACAATAGTAATGGACCAAGAGCAGGGAACCCTTCCCTGTCTCAGAATGGGAGGTATTGAACTACTTAAGTGTAGCAGTGAGGCAATAGGCTCATCATATCCCACAGACAGCACAGAAAGAAGGGAACAGAGCAAGGAGCAGGTATAAAAGGAATAAAATTGATCTCTTTACTTTCTGAGTAGATGATAGAGGCTTTTCAGATCACTCTGGGAGAAAGCAACCACCTGTTTCTGTCATCAGGATAGAAAGCTGCTTTCAGGACAGAAATGAGCTTTGTTTCCAGCACAAAGCCTTTCTTGAACCAATCCAGAGGTAAAAAGAGACATCGTTCTTTCTCATCAGCTGCAGAGAAAGACAGATGCTCCTCCTACTCCCTGTTCCTGTTCAAGAGTACTCAAGGATATCACTTGTGCAGCTGGAGTGAGCTAGATGCCATGAGAAAAAACGTGGAGTCCTGACAAATCAGAGCCTTTCAGAAATCTGACTAGTTTATACAGTCTTTCTGTAGTCATATAAATGGTTCCTTGAAACTCATTGTTGTTTTGATTTATGACTAGTTAAAAGTAAGCGTTATCACTAATAATTTTTCTAAGCTGTCCGGATGAGTTTATTAATGGCTATATTTATTTTCACCAGGATGGCTGTTTCCCATGCCCAAGTGGCGGATGCCCGAACATGGGTCACTATGCAGATAAATTCAAAGGGAAAACTACAGGTTCTTTTGTGAAGCTTTACCTGAATACGGCAGAGACCAAAGATTTTCCTCGTGAGTTTTGATTGTTTCCACTGCTATCTACTCCTTGTAATATTACTCCTTGTAAAAATGCTTTTCCCCCCCGCTATTTCACAGTTAATTTTAACAAATGAAAAGACCTCAGAGCAGTGCAAATGGCTCTTCAGTCCTTTGGGCGTTTTTCTCTTTTGCTCCAAAATCAGTGCTGTTTTGTGCCCACAAGTCGGTCTGAAAGATGTCAGACTGTAGAGCCAAGTGGAAAACAGTGAGATGTTCAGTGGGCTACACTTCAAGGTACATGGAGAAAGGATGACAGGCAATGCACAGAAGCCACAGAAATATCTTAAATATTTTTAAAGTGTCTGTGACCGTGGCAGTGAGTAAAGGCAGAAAGAGAGGCCTGGAGAAGATGTGAAATCTCCAACTTTAGAGACAGTCAGAACTCCATTTGTCAGAAGCTATAGAATCACAGAATGGCTTGGGTTGGGAGGGACCTCAAAGATCATGTAGTTCTAAACCCCCTGCCATGGGCAGGGTTAAGAGGAACCTGATCAAAGCCAATCCTGTTCTGAGCAATGGATGGACAGAATTACTTCCTTTACGACCTAAGTTATTCTAAGTGTCTCGTAAAATGTCTTTTGCTTCACCTGTGTAAAGAAGAATTGGAGGGAGAAAAGCTGTTTTTGTTAATTGCATGCTAAAAGAAAGCCCCCACTCATAAAAATGAGCATGTCAGATTTTTTTTTTTTAATCCTGCTTTTTTACTGCTTATTTTATGGTATGGATCAGCATTTATTCCCAACACTTCCTTCTTTTCAGCTTCACTGTATGTAAAAACATTTGGGGTCAAATTCTCAGATCTAAATTTATTTATCACATTATGGGCTAGTGTTTTTGTTTGTCTCTTTGTTTGTTTTGTGTGTTACTTTTTTCTTTCTCTCTCTTTTTTTTTTTTCCAGAAAGTAGTACAAATGTGTGCCCATTTCTCATGTTGATCATCACAAGACATAATAATGACAGATCTGACTCACTGCTGTATTGAACAGTTAAAACTCAATGAAAAATTGTGAGCACCATGTATGACAGCATTGCATTAACTCCGTCCAGCCCAGGCAGCCTGGGATGTAGCCTTGAGCTGAAAGTACAAGGCAGTGATAATTTCTTTTGCTTTTAACTATGGTATACAGGAAAAAAAAAAATATATATATATATGGTATTTTTGATATTTTGAGACTGTTTCTCTCCAGGTGCAGTCCAACTTACTGTATTTTTTTCTGTGCAGGTTGGAGGTACAAAATATCTGTGAAGCTCGCTGGAAGTTCTAAAGTAACAGGATATGTAAATATTGCCCTGTATGGCAGTGATGGGAACACACGGCAGCATCAGATTGTTGAGTAAGTTCAATATTCAATGGAAAATAAACTCCTCTTCTGGAATGCTTAATTCATGTTTCTAATAATATTTCTTTTTAACTTGGTCCCATTTCACAGAACAAATTCTACCCTCAGTTACAGCTCATTGATGTAAATGCAGAGACAATTCAGACACTCTGGATTTATTTTTCGAGGGAAAAGAATGCAGAATTTTAAAATGTTAGAATTTGGTGCAGTCTCAAACTGCTTTCTCTGTTGATGTGATGGGAAATTAATGGCCAGATTACGAACCATGGTGACACAAGAGACCATACGCGTGTAACTCAGTCACAGTGCTGTAAGTTTGAGAACCTGTGGTAGAGAGCCAGGCAGCAGCTGGTGGGTAATCCTTTTGGTCACCCAAACAAACACAAAATCTGTATCAGATAAATCAATTTGCATTATATGAGATTTCATTTATGTGCAAAACGTGGTATAAACCCTACCCACATAAGCAACAAGAAGCAGCTCTACCTGCTCCATAGGGATTGTCCTGTAACTGCATCTTCATAATAAACTATGACTGCAGCACATCAAGGCTATTGGCCTTTTCTTCTGACAAACTCTGATTTTTTGAATGAATTTCATCGGAGAATGGAGAATACTGTTGTTACCATGTTATAAGCTAAACGCTGCCTTACTACCAGCTTTCTATTGACCTTGCTACCACAGCCAAACAGTTGATGAGACCAGTAATTATTACATGCCAGCAAGCCTCACTTACATAATACACTATTTTTCACAGGGGAAGCCTCCAACCAGACAACACTTACACAGCCTTCGTTGATGCAGAACACAAAGTTGGAAGAGTTACAAAGGTTAAATTCCTTTGGAACAACAGCCGGATAAATCCAACTCTGCCTAAACTGGGAGCTGCAACGGTCACAGTGCAATCTGGAGAAACTGGAGAAGTGTGAGTATATCTGCTGTGAAAATCCCAGCAGTTACTTGTGAGGGCAAATGACTAAATCATACGAAGGACAAATGCATTAGCACACAAAAAGGTTCTTAAAGCAATAGAAGCAAAGGACTCTAAAGAACACTTTTAACTTCCTTCCTTTCAAGATACCGCTCATTCATGATTCCATTCACTACTATTTCAACTCTCTACCTTAAATAACTTTGAAGAAAAATTTAAAATATTTCCAGGCTTCAGATGGGAAAATTTCCTGTAAAACCCTTTAGGTGAGAAAGATTAGGACTGTCTTGGATTATCAGCATAATCCTTGCCAAGTTCCTACCTGCTGTCTGCAAGAAATGGCTGTCTTATGTCTGAGCTTGCATTCGGATGTCTGATTCGCTGTCACTAGGAATCAGAAGATTTCCATTGACATTGATGGTCACTGAGATAGTGTTTGACAAGACAGAGAGGCAATAATAGCTCTAACACTTCAGTGAATAAGGAAATACTTGGAACCTGTACTTAAAAGGCTAAATACAAAGCCAATTGATATAAGCTAAAACATACATCTGGAGACTGTGGAACAGGGCTTGGATGCTCAGATTATAGAAGTATATTTTACTGATCCAACATTCCTCATGTGCTTGGTCAAGCAAATGAAGGGTTTTGTTTTAAAAAGCCCATGTATTTTATATGTTCCACCCCATGACTGAGTGTCTAGAAGAGCAGGTACAGTGAATGTTTTAGGCCCATATACAAATTCACAATTAAAATGTAATTACTTAAAAAACAATATTGCAGACAGAAACAGTTTCAAGCAAAGCAAAATGATTACAGCCCAGCAGCATTACCTCTCAGCAGAGGTAGTCCAATTGTAATTTCTGTTCACCAAAACATGTTGCTGACCAAGCGTATTCCTGTAAATAAGCACTCATTCTTCTACTGACTCGTGCCCTTGCACATGGAGCTGTGTTCATCTATCTGGTGACGGTAGTTATAGTAGCACACAAACTGATGGGGAAAAAAGAAGAGAAAAAAAAGTCTGTAGAACTGAAGGAAGACGGTCAACCAGAGTAAATACAGTCCATCAGGACTACCACCAGCAGCAATATTTCAAACAGGTGCTCAGAGCTCCTTCTCTTCTTCTCAGGGAGCATGGTTGTGTCAAATGACAAATCCAGCTGAGACAGCAAAAAAAAAAAAAACCACTTGTATAATCTCAGTAAATGTCAAAAAACTCAAGACATTCATATGTTTTTGTTTTCTTCAGATTCACTTTCTGTGGTCATGAGACAGTGAGGGAGGACGTTCTGCAAACCCTTACTGCTTGCTAACAACACATACAGATGCCCAAAGCCTTGCTGCCAACAAACGCTAGTCATGCATGAAAGACCAGAGTCTGCAGTCTTTATGGCTATAGTAATGGAAGCTTTACATACTGATTAATAAACTGTACCTTTTAGATACAGACATGCAAAAAGAAACCTTCCTTGCTCTAGCATGCTAACAATCAATAAAAATAAATAATAATTATCCAGGAAATTTTAATACGTGAGGGTTTTTATTTCTTTCGGGGTGGTACAGCTTTTGTTTTGTGAGTTGGTTGTTGTTTTGTGTCCGTGGGTATCTCTCTCTATAGAGATATAGCCTGCAAAATACAGAATCCTTAGAGCAGCTTCAGGAGTGAACGAGCCAATGCCTATTGAAAAAATCCCCTGATTTCAGCGTGTTTCAAAATAATTTCAAACAAGGGGAAGAAAGGGGGGCAACAGAATCTGGTATGTGGCTTCCGGGCAGTGCCAAGAGTAAGCAGACATTCCGGTGAGAAGAAAGAGAGAATTAAAGAAGCTGTCGCTCTTAACCAGAATGAAAGCTAAGCCTGAATTAGTGTGAAATAAAGACGTGAGCAGAGAAAGAAGGGTGAGCAGTGTACAAAATGAGGACAAAATTGGTAATTACCAATGAGAGATGGAGTAGTGAACACGATGGAGAACTGATTGAACTAATGCTGAACTAAGCTTGAACAACAGGATCCAAACAGAATTAATTTGAGAAATCTGCACATCAAATTTCAAATGTTAGTAAAAATTCACTAGAATGCTTATAATCAGAACAATCACAAAATTCTCCTAAAATTCCATATGTTGGCCCTTGGCCTCAAGCAAAACTGCCAGATGACAAAGCAGCCAAGTTATAAAATGCGCAGTGCAATGAGGAAGCCACTTCCTTCTCATCTGTATGATAAATGCTATCAGCTAAAGCGTAGATAGCTCACAAATTAATTTCTGCCCCAAAATAATCCTGTCTCTGGTCCCTCAGCCTGCTGCAGGGACTCCATCCTCAATGGAAACACAGAACGGCAGGGGCCTGGAGACTCACCACTCCTTGGGACACTTTTTTTTAAGGATTTTCCCTTGAGGTTCCCCAGGGCTGAGGCCCTCTGCTCCTCCTGCCTTTCTGCATGATCTCTCCCTAACCTTGTCCTGAGCTGGAATAAATCCCTTAGGTCAGAAACAAACCATGCCTTGGTTTTACCCAACTGAAAAGAATATCCCTCAGCATTTCCAGTTTTAGTTGGAGATTCGCAGGCTTACTTTCATGTTTAAAAAATGTAAATTGTACTTGCACTACTTGCTCAGATTAAAAGGCAGTATTCAATTGTGCTACCTTGGGAGCACAGCACAAACCAACTTTTATCACAAGAATCACTGTAACATAAATCTCTGAGACCTTACTTTACGAAGCATGGTAGTGAATAAGTATATGAATTAGTAAAGGAGATACTCCCTGCTATGCTGACATATATGCGTGGGGAATTAATACACTAAGACTATTTCTCATTCAAGTTCTCTCAGGAGCAATAAGCAGATGTTTTTCACTCTGATGGTGCTACTTGTGTCTTCCACTCGTTATACTGCTTTCCCCCACTCTGCACTCCTCCTGGCAGCATCAAGTGCACAGCAGAGAAGAGCGCTTTGTGTGCCTTCTTCCCAGCCTATGCCTTCCAGAAGGGGTATAGGCTAACATCTATTTTGCCTCCAGTTTCCCCCTCTCTAGTCAGCCTTACAGTAGTAGAATAATGGTGTAAGTCACAATCAGTTCAGAGATATAAATAATTTGCCTGCACTGGGGTATCAGTAAGCCCAGTTTTCAGTTCCTCCTACAAAGCCTTTCTCAGCTCTCAGCATCTTCTTGACTCTGGGTTAGCAGGAGGCAGAGGATCCAGCCAAGGGGCTCTGCACACTTTCACAAATCACTCATTAACCGATCCAAAGAAGAACACTCTCCTGTGCCAGGGAGGTGAATAGATATGGGGTTTGCCCAGAGCACACATAGCCACGGACACCAGAACCAGAATCTGATGCAAGGCTTCCATGCACCCTACTTCTTTGCCATAACAATTTCACTCTTCTAGAATTTGGCTTCCTGATCTCAGAACCTCCTGCCGAGGAATCCTCAACAGGGTTATTAACTTCCTAACACTGCAAAAGAGTTTCTCCTTTGTCTTTTGTTCCTTTACCGTAGTATAAGCAGATTCTTGCCTACACAATTGTTTTGACAGCCAAGATATTCTCTGCATTATCCTTTGCCATAGCCACTTCAGCAGCCCATGTAATTTTAACAAACACCTAACAGAATCAAGTCGTTAAAGCTGACAATAGCATAATAAAAAATCTCCTTTTAATAATGAACTGGAGCTGCCGTCATCTTGTTTTAGAAGAGTAAGATCTCTCCCCCCTCCTGAACACTTTACAAAGCTATTACATAAAATGCAATGTTAAATGAACAACAAATTACTTTCCCTTTAGCTAGCTTTTAATGCTAATGGTGCTATTTATTCCTGACCTTTTCAAATATTAGATTTTTTAAATGACAACATAAAACGAATTCTTGTTTGAAAACGCAAGCGACTTTAAACCACATGTTATTACTTGTAAGTATAGCATGCACATGCATCATTCATTTCAGTGTCCCATTTATGGCTAATTGGTATATATTTCAGTTGACATATATTGTTCTCCTGCAAACGTGTCAAATTCCTTAACGATGTCAGTGACAAAAGCATAGTGCTTGAGATATATAAATTACGCTCTTTACCATATAATCATTCTTATCTATTGGGAATGCTATTTGTGACAAATCGTGTTCAAAAATACATGCTAAATTGATTATTTTTTTTAAACTTTAATATCACACCATTCATGGTTAGTCTTTGATTGAATCCTTAAATGTAGAAATGTTTTGATTTTTATCTGCAACATTTTGCAGCTTTTGAAAAGCTCACTCTATTTATTAAAGGAAGAGTAGCACAGCGCGGATCTTAAAATGTATCTTTTGTTATCAGCATAAGAAAACAAATGGGCTATAATTGTGGTTATAGAATGAGTAATTTGGTGAACAATGCTTGGTACTATAGTTTAGGTTTTATAATTCCAACCAGAAATTACTATTATTTTGTTGGTGGGCAGCATTGCAATCAGAATTTTAAATATGGAAGCCAACTTGGGCCATGCATTTTCATTATATTTTAGATTGCCATGTGTAATGTATTTCTCTCACATGTTATAAATCATCTGAGAACAATAAAAAAATTGAAGATTTCATGTGACTCTAATTATTACTGAGATATAGCAGTGCTCTTTGTTGTCTTTAGACAATGCCGCCTATAATCATTACTTTGCTCTGTAAATCAGTAGAATAATGAGGTTCTGTCTTTCAAGAAATATTTGAGTGTATCTTAATTTGACATTGATGTATTCTTCTTTCTGGACCTCCTGATGTTTTTTTAATCTAGTTTGTCATATTAGAGCTTTCTTCACCTAGCCACAGCTGACAGTGCTTATGTACACATATTTATCACCATACCTTTCTGGGATGCATCCTTAGAGGCTGCAAATAGGAATTTTATGATGTTATGCCTGAAGGCTCTTTTGTTCTTAATTTGAGTGTAAATCACAAGCTGTTTTGCTACACTCTCATGCTTCAGAAATACATACTCTGTATGGTGGCATTCAATTCTGGTAAAAGGAGGCTAAACTTGTTAAAAATCTCACTGCTTTTTAAAATTGCAAACAGTTTCTTTGACAAAAGAGATATTCACTTGAAGAACATACTGTCTTTTGTCCAAAGAATGAAACACATGTAAGTTCTGATATGCATATTTTTTTCCTCTGGAAACAATCTAAAGTTTGAAGGCAATGAAAACGGGGGAATATATCTGCATTTTTAATTGACCAAAACAGAATGCATCAGTGGGGGGCTGAGGAAGAAGGTTATTGTGATGCTCCCACAGCCCTAAATGAAAAAATAATAGTAGTGGCCTAAATGCCCCTTTCTTCTAAATTGCAACTGTATACAAACAGAAACAAGACACAAACAACTCTTTAAATTAGTCTAAATGCTGCATTCACTTGCATAGTAACAACTGAGTGGCTAGTGCACTTGCTGGCATACTGAAGACATATATTATGTGAGACCTAAAGACAAAAGTTGTATTCATGTCCCTCTTTGTGCTATGGCTGATGTAATTACTGTTGCGGTACGTATCGTATGAAAAATCTTACCTTTAATTGCATTAAGTGGATAATTGCTCCACATCAAACCAATTAGGGAGGTGAAGGGAAAAAAGAAGATCTAAACCTGCAAAGCAATGCACTCTTTCACAATGTAATTTTAGATAAACATAGTCTCACATGATCTCATTAAAAACAACAACAAAGAACGATATTAATGGCTCGGATCCCTCAGTTCAGGGTCTGCAATTTGAAGGCATGAAAGGAGCTCTGATTTACATGGGAGTGCTGGTTGCTTCCCCAGTCTGGGAAGCAAGTCTCGCATGGGAGCGCAGAGTCCCTGGCCCAGAGGTGGAGCAGCTGCCATGGCTGAGGAAGGCCCAGTGCCGAGTCTGACACTAGTGCAGCTCTGCTCAGTCACAGGTTTTGAGGTTCATAGGGAAGGAGGAATAAAATCATCACCTTAGTTATGCAGTACACTAAACACACTACGAGCACATACACGTCTTGCCCAAATGACGGGTGGGAGCCCATTCTTCCTTCCCTGAATGCCAAGCACTCTGCTTGCTAACCACAGCCGCAGTTGGGCTAAGGAAACTTCCAAAGAGGCTACTTGAAAAGAAACCCAAATTCCCCTCTTAGACTTGTGATCTTTTTCTTGAGAGCCTTAATTCCTTAGTCATGAACTGACCACCTCCTGTTTGTGAGGGAAAAAATATCAATATGAGGGAAGTGCTAAGGAGGTTCTCCACCACATCCAACCAACCAGGCCTGCTCTCAGTTCCTCAGGAGGGCTGAGGCCTGACCTCACACCTCTCTCCAACCTTACTCATCTCCCCTTCAGTGGTGGATAGAACAGCGGTGCCATCTGACCATTTGTGCCCCTTCAGAGGCACAGTAAATCTGATGGGGCATCAGAGTAGAAGGTGGTTTTTCTTCCTCTGCAACCTCACTGCAATATTTAAAGTATCTAACTGTGCCTCCCACGGGAGGAAGGGAAAGAGGGGTTTGGGAAAGGATGCTTCTCCACCTCACTGAACGGAGGCTACAAATCTTCACTTGAATTCAAGGAGTCAAAATGTCTTTTCTGAGTGATGAAAATTGTCCTCTCAGTACCTCCCACTGAACCAGAATTGCAGAAAGGACACTGAAGGGCAGTTTATAGCACAGATGTGCCCCTCCTTGCTGGATCTGTGGAGGTAACAACAGAGCAGCAGAAAAGGGCATATTTTTGTTGCAAAGAGCATTTGTAGGGAATTAACTTCTTTTAACCAAGGAAAATGTTGAGAGTGAAGAGAAAAGTGACTGCACTAAAGAATAATTCTCCTTTTGACCCGCAGAGAAAGAGGTGCCTAATGAAAATATATGATCACGGACAGTGTGAAGATAACTGTCTGATCAGATAATGGAATTGTTTTCAGTGATAAGAATGAATCCATTACTAATGCAAATAACGATAATAATTATAATTTGCAATACAGTAAAAATCACCTAGTCTACCTCCTCCTCTGACAGGAGACTTTATAATAAATTATAGGCTGAGAAAAAAAATTCAAAGGGATAAAGGTTAAAAGAGTAAAAAAATTCTGAAACTTAAATGCTTAGCAGGGAAGTCAAGACCTGAAAGCAGAAATTGGTGCTATTAAATAAAGTGATTGTAAAGAATGAGATATTATGGAATTGATTAACTAACCAGAAACCAAACGTTTCCTCATATCACTACCTCTTGTCACAGATTTCAATAATTTTGAAAGAACAAGAAAGAGAATAATAAAGAGAAAATTAATCATTTAAATATAGGTGAATATGCTAATAGAATTCTAGGAAGATTAATATAACTTAACACACCAAAAGATCCCTGAAAGGTTCAATAAATCTGGGGGATTTCACCAGCACTTCTTGCTTTGCTTTAGTGTCCAAAACAGGTCCAGCTTTTCTATCACTCTCAATGAGGACTCCATCAAAGAACATCTGCATACCAGGCATATTTATAGGCTAGATCTTCTGGGGCTCTGTGGGCACATTTTGATTCTCACACCAATCCTGTGGTTTTCTTTGTTCACGAGAGGGCTTTTGGTTATGAAAACAATGTGGAAAATGTTTCATCTCACCTTTCAGGGGGAGGAGAAACGGGTCTTCTGTTAGAGAGTTTGCACTACAGTCAGCTGTTTCGTTGTTCACAGCAGTTCTGGTTTCTCCATAAGTTATCAAGAATTGAAAACAGTGCCATTATGGGGCTTACCATAAATTGTTGGCATCCTATCAGTGATGGAGCAATGGGAATCTTCCAAGAGAGCTTGTGATTCTTCCACACCCATCAATTCTGAGTAAAACAGCAATTAAGTGACTGAGTCTAAAATACCGTCTTCCAACATCTAGATTCTGATTTTCCAAAGTACAGTACGTCCTGTAACAGCCACAAAAGCAGAGCTTGAGAATTTAATGACAGGGAGCATGTAAGGAAAACAACACTAAAGGTGCTGACATCTAGTCAAAAGTAGGGATGACTACCGAATGAAGCTGGCTTTCTGCAGATTGAAAAGGGCTACCTCACTGCATTTTAAATCCACAGTTTCAAGTGCCACAGCTCAATGTACCCTGCCTAAATTTCCCCAGAAAATCTTTCAGGAAGCTGAAGATTCTTCATCCTCTCTGAAACTTTTAATTGTGGCATTTTTCATGTACCTGAAAAGTGTGACAGTCTTCTATAAAGCACAAGTAGTTCACTGGAAATTCTCTAGTACGGAAGTTTAAATAAAATACTTTAATGATGCCAATTCTAAAAGCAAAATGAGTGCAAAATTCACAGTATGTTTCATAACCATGATTTGTGGTTACTTCATAAATGCAATTTATCAAAAACACACCCAACAAATATAACTTCAACTACTGCAACAAGTTCCTAAGGCTTAAACATGCACCCCTCAGATTGCACACCAGAAAGCCTTTAATCAACGTTTGCGAAAGTCAAAAACGCAACGTGCCTCAACTACTCACATCACACTGTCTTGTTTGTTGATGCTTTGCCAGGGCTTTCTGTTTCTCGGTGGGATGTACACAACAGGGGTCCTCTGAACGCACACAGACTGACTTCAGCATATGTTTCTAAATGCCTTTCCGGCAACAAGATGTTTATCTGGAAGAAACCAGCACCCACTGTCTAAGCCTCAAACCTACCAATGGCTCTGTCAAAAAAGGATTGCACGCCTACACAACGTTACTGAAAGACCTAGAGTTTAATTAAAGAACTAGATGCAGGGCAAGCATGGCCAAAGTACTCAGATATGCCAAAGCTGTTGGAAGCAGGAAAGGGATGAAATGTTTGTGTATTCTCTAGGAGTACGACAGCCACAGAGATTCAGAGCTGACACTACACAGAACTTCATGAAGGTGAGTACAGCGAAACACGAATAAACTGCCTGGGGAGATAGCAATGTAGCAGCATCACCCCTGAGACAAAGCAAAATAACTACAAAATTAATTAAGTTTTGGAACACTCTCAGTCATGTTACCCGATTCTTAAATGCTTTATTCAGTTATCAGATTGTAATGCTGGCCTTGTTGACCTGAACCGACAGAGTATCTATTCCGCTGCCCATTGATGCACTACTTGCTAAAGACTTTTTCATGGACAGGTCAGATAGTTGTGTGTTCCCAACACCCTGTGGATCCTTCTGCCATTTGCAATCTTCACTTATACAAGGAACACAGGGAGAAAATTATGTGAAGGAGGATGCTGTAACATTGTTTGGGAAAAAGTACAGTTAAGTACAGGACCCTCTAGAGTTGCCATGCAGGACCAGCAACTTTTCTGCTGGATTCAGCTCTGCAAAAATTACCTTCCTTCAACTCCTCTAATTTTGAGGAGTCTGTAGTCATCTAGATAAGGTGTGAGGGGGTAATGGGCTAAGAAAACTGATTAATCATGATCACCACTAGATGATAAGTAAAAACTCTGTGAACAAGACATTACACTGCAATGTCTGAGTGGCAGCCTTGGTACGTGTTAGCAAAGACTCAGCACTGCCGCACAGATGGTATGCAGTGTGTTTGTGTCGGGGAAGCACCAGGTCAGCACTGAGGCTCTCCTTTGTACTACAAAGGAAGAGGATATGTTCAGTTTAGCATCCACTCTTATCAGCTGAAGGCAGAAGGAAGTTCTTAGTAGAGGAGCAGAGCTTATTCCTCCGAGGGAAGGAAACACCCCTTGTCATTACGAAAAATAGAGTCACTTTATAACTTCTTAGATCATGATGGATTAGCAGTTCGAACCCTCTGGTACTCACAGCTGCCAGTCTCTCCATTACTTTATATTCTGAAACTTTCCCTGATTTTCACTTGGAATGTACTAACATATCTGTCCTCCCACAGAGCCAATATTCTATTTTGCATTCCCCTGTGTTTATGTAAGCTCATCTGTGGACACTGATAGAAGGATCATAGCGGCCACAATCTATCAAGTTCTTAAAATGCTGAAGACCTTTTTTTTTCCCATCACATGGTAACAAACACCATGCCCATGCTTGGTGACTTCTGCTCTAGGCACAAAGCCAGCATGACCCGGGAGAGGAGCATCTGGTAATCTTCTCTAAATTACTACAGTTCTCAAAAAAGTGAGAAAATAGATACTACTTCAAAATTTTAGCAAGCACCTGTCCACCTATATGCTAAACAAAGATGACAATTTCTTGGCTTGCAAAAAATGTTTGCTGTTAACTTAATTACCTCATATACACTGAGTCCCTTTATGTCTCTTAAGCTCAGCTACTTTTGATGTACTCCTTAGTGATGCTGAGATTTTTATTTTTTTAATCCCAGTAGCTTCTCAACATATATTTTCTTTCTAATATGTATTTCTCTGGCTAGAAAGGATTTGAAGGCTTGGCCAGCAGACAGGATGGGCTAGACTCAAAGCTCCCCTAAAGTCAGTATGAACCCTTCTACTGAGTTTGATAAGATCTGAAGCAGACCCTAACCAGTGAAGTATCCCTCACCAAAGTATTTGTGTCATTTCCACTGCACTGTCAAAACTGTCACACGGGAATCCGCCTCCTGGCTGCCAAGTAGCAGTTTCAACAGGACACAGGTGACGTCCTGTTTCAGACTGCCAGTTTGCATGCTGTTTGCTGTTAAATAGCTGCTCCATTCAGCCACTGGTGTTTGTTGGTAACAGCTGCATTCTGAATTCTTGCATTCTGATTCTTTCCAGAAGCACTCTGGAAAGAAAAGGAATAGTGACAAAGTTAAGAGCTACAGCTAAGGAATACTTTACAGTAGGGAAAGGTTATAAATGTAGAATAGGTTTCTGGGCATCTTTTCTAAGACTGAAGTACAATGAAAAATACCAATGCACGACTCCATTCGGTTAAGATGAAGGAAGAAACAGAAAACTGGATTGTAGTTCAGCCTGAGTTGATGCAAAGTATTTTTCTATTTGTATTATGTTCCCAAGAGAAGGTATCTATATATAAATCAGTAGAAGAATTGCAGTCCATCTGTAATTAAAATGTAGGGGAAGTCGTGTGTTCCTCAGCAGCCATAGTTAAGGTTACAGCAAAATTTGTTGTAAAGGGAGGAGTTAAATTCTCTTGTAATAGGAATTACGCAATTTACTGCTAGCAGTTTGCTATTAGAACAGTGAATTAACATTCAGGACAATTAGACAGAAATGCTTAGCATGGTAAAATTCAGAAGAGATTAAAAATGCATTCTCTGGGAACTTAGACCTTAGGTTTCCTTTCAATGATTTGTTTGTCTCCCAAGAACATCAAACTGAGACCCATGGGACACTACAAGAAAAATCTCATAGGCTCACTTTTTAAAGTTGCCCTACACATTAACAAAACTACCAGTCCTCATTGTTTCAGAGCTTCTGTATACAGTTTTTTCCAAGATGCAAGGAATACACTTCCTGCATTGCCTGTATACCTCTATCAACAGTGTAGCAGATGTTGCGCCAGATTTCTGAGCATATATCTAATGAAGGCAAGGAAGCCACATGCATGTTTAAACCAGGTCCACATGTTAATTTATGGGTATGGTAACAGAACTGTCATGAACTCATAACATCATGAATGGATCTTGAACATCTTCACTTCCCAAGAGGCTTCTCAGCACTCTTGGTGCTAGCTGTGATGAATTTTTGGGATGGCAAAAGACAACATGTTTTTGCTGCAAGAAAATACATTCTGCTGCACAGATGTAAACTCCTTCCTTTGCTTGAACGTTCACTTTCAGGTGTCTAATTTAAAGGAATAAAAGCACACAATTCTTCCAGATTCAGCCTGGCCAACACCTTGTTGTCTTTCTACAGCAATAGAACCACAAAAAATGTCTCCCCTTGTTAGAAGAGAGTACGGGGTGAATGAGAACTAATAACACAAAATTTCCACCTAAAAAAAGTAACTACAAGTTGTCCAACATCAGTATGTAATGACATTAGGAAATAACATGATTGAATACCGGTTGCACAAAGCATCTGCAGTTGTTATCAGTTTATCCAAACTACATCTACTGAAAATCAGGCACCTCTTGCACTGAATAAGGGGACTTCAAATTGGACCTACTGGAGAGGGATATTTGGGTGATGTTTAAGAAACTGAGAGGGTAGAATCTCTTTCATTATTAAGACCAAGCATGAAAACAGCCTCCGTACATTTTAGTAAGGATTTCTGTAATCCTGGTAGAATCAACAAAGGATTTATACAAATTCCTTCCTATCAAGATGTGTCTGTCATTTTAAATATAAATACTCTCCTGTAAGAAAACGTGCAGATGTAGAAAAGTCCAGTGAAAGGCCCAAATTCTGCCAGTGAATGCACATACAGGAAACTCCCCTGGGAATCAGAGCAACGTGCTAGAACACTGAAAGCAAAATTTCGTTCTTAATGTGTTCCTGAAGACTGTAATTATATTTCCCATTGTACTAGTAACATTAATTGAATGTTTAGCTGAAATCAAGTTCATTACAAGTTAAATACAGTACCTAGCCTATTAGGATGGTGTTTATAATTATAGTCATAAAGCACATGTAAAACATCTTCATTGCAGCAAATAGGTGGAAGTTGGGGTGTAGTAGCTGCTGTGCATCTCAGCTCATTCTCTGTGTCTTGGCATCTTTAAGTAGCATTGAGGCAGAAGGTCATACATGCCACTGACACATCTCCATAGCTAATGCCAACAGTCCTGCATTTTAGGTACATGGTCTACAACATTTAGGAGAAAAATGTAATATCATACAAACCATTACACAAGCTTTTCAGTGCAACAGCACCTTACAAAACATTCCTACACCTAGAAAAACACACAAAAAAAACATCACACTAAAGCATATATACCTGGCTATTGGCCAGTTTATTGGCTGATACTACAATATTAGCAATAAACCAGCCTTTGAGAAGGCTATGAGACTACAGCACTTTCTGATATGTCAATTTTTAGGACACTGAGGGAAATGGTTCACTCCGACAGGGTGTGTACTCATGCTACTGACATGATTAGCAGCTGATTTTATTAGTGTTAAGTCACTCTTGAATTGTACTTGTTTTAATTAACACTGTAACAGAGTAAAATTCATCATGATGTATTTAGTGGTCTCTAACCTTGTAGTATTTTCATTATCCCCTCCAAGCAAACATTCCCGCAACAATCAATGTTTATATGAAAACTTAAACGATGCCCACTGCACCCGAATCAGTTTTCTCAATGAAATGCTGGGTGTCTGGCAAACATTTACCTTGACCACATTCCAGACTGTAAACTTCCTGGAACCAGAACAATAATACGCTCCAATGTGGCACAAAAATCCTTTCAGCTGATATGTTACATCTGTAAGGAAAAATTAAATCACAAAAAGAAGAGAACAGTAACCTATAGAAACAAACAAAAGTAGTTTGCAGAGTCAGCTGCTTCTACTGGTTGAAAAGAGAGAAATGGCTAAATATGATATTGGAGGGCAATGGGAACTAAAGCCACAACCACACCCAGCTGATCACTGTTGTGAGGCCTTCAGGATAGCAAGTGAAATAAAGAAGACAGCAAGTTGAAAGGGATTTACTTTGCAGGGAGATGTTAAGTCACTATTTCAAAGCCATCTTTAACGTACCGGTGCAAAGGACAAGAGGGAGCTGAATGCTCACAGTCAAAAGAGCAGATGGTTTCCTGCAAGGGGTTGCGAGCATCAGGCTGTTAACCTGCAGTTAGCAGTGTGGGCTCGGGTATGGCTATGGCAGAGGGCCATAGCCCACTGGAGCCACAGCTGAGCTGGAACACCACGGCCATCTCCTCCTTCGTGGTGGCCTTCCCAGAGACATCTTGGGCATATCTGCCTCCTCAGGCCCATGGGCAGATACCTGGGAGCTGCAGTGATTCATCAGTGCTGGTAGCAACCTAAAAGTCTGAGAGAGAAACCCACGTACTGGCATCCTCTTACAGTACCTGCTTACCATTTCGGAGGTTATCTTCCATCCTTCTAAAAGCAGTACCTTGTGAAAATATGTTAAGTTTTTCCCATAACAAAAAAATAAACCATTCAATTTTGCTTCTAGAAATGTTGCTTTTTCCCTGGATGCGAACACCGTCCAGATTTTCAAACTCAACCTCCTTTCATGTTTGTTTCTATGGGCTGTAACAAGGGAACCTCCACAGTCACATACTGGTTCTTTTACATTTCCTACACTATTATATTTTTCTATTTATCATCAACAACCTCGGTGAGTTTTATTGAGAATGTCATGAAAGAAATGCCAAGAATGGTGGATTCAGCCTGAAGCATATTTGATTTCGCAGCTTTCATTCTGATTCAGAGCATCATTACAAAAAAGACCTAAACTGTTTCTGATACTGTCCAAAGTCTTTCTATCTTAACTCCAACAGTCATGCTATTCAGAGCTACACAAACTGCAGTGGGATTTGAGTAATCACCAACAGCGGACTGCAACCTCAGGCCCACGTGGACTCTAGGTGTCTGCACATCTGAAAGGAAGAAGAAACCTGGTATGTAACACTCATGCATACAAAGGTGTATCCAACTGCAAATATAACCACTTGGCCCTTCACAGCCATTTCATCAAAACCAGAAGAATTTTCATCAAAACAGAAACACCCAAAAAGAAGAATTTTTTTTTTGTTTTACTGTATTTTATTTGACATGGTTGAGGACACAAGAACACTCAAGATACAGTCCAGAGAAGTTGTGAACAGCTCCAAACATCTGTGAAATCTGAATTTATCTTGCACAGGGGTGAACAAGACCACAATGGTTGGTTTTATAATATAGTTTAAGACTATTTCAAGCAGGTGTGTATTGTGCCGTTATGCCCAACAACTTTTATACTATTCATCCGCTTAAGCCATTTCGTATGATAAATATGCAGCTTATCTTGGCGATTAAATCTCTGCAATACATAATTAGCCTTCTCATAATAATGCATTAAAACTCCTGTATATATTCACTGGTATGAATATACCAATATTAACCGTCCTAACCGTTACTGCACATGTATCATATTCTAGCACAAGTAATCATTCTATCACAATTCGCTGCTAACTTTCAGCCTAGATTTAAGTAACTTTGACTCAAACTTGCCAGTCCATGCTTAGAGCAAAATTTCAGTCAGGGCCTTTGGTTTTGCCTAAGGATGACAGGCCTTGTCTTTTCAACATCAAGTTGCACAATGTCATCTGAAATCCCTACCAAAAATACAGGAAACTTCCTGCATAAGTATCAGAACTACTATTCTAAAAATGACTCATAATTTCCTAATAAGTTTCATATTCATTTTACAGCCTAACATCCTCTATCAAAATGGGCATCCATTTCCCAGTTACAATGTAAAGGTGTTTAAATGGGTTATAAACTACAGACCATAGCATAACATTCTACTTACAATTCTAATTCCTTAGAGGGACAAGCTAATTTCCCACTCTCAGATTTAAAGAGGACAACGAGGACAGTTGGAAGTTTGCTCAGTAGTTCAGTGTTCTGCATAGACGAGCTAGATAGTGCTCTCATCAGACTGAAAAAGGAAGTGCAAAAATATGCAAACTCTTCACATTTTACAGTTACAGTAGAATCACTTTAGCAACAAATGCCTGTTTGAATCCAGTTGGAATCTTATAAAAGGTGAATAAAAAAGGGCAAAGAATCACTACCATGCGGGGAACTACATTTCAGAAGAGCTGCAGAAACCAGTGCTAGCATTCCCTGCAGACAAGCTGAAAACAGCACAAAACTCAAGGACCACAAGATCCTACAGTTCACCTCCTCTTCTTGGTGGGGAATTGCAGACCTTAACTATATCAAATTCTGCATTAACCTAAGGTCACTGGAAACAAATCCTTGTTTAATTGGACCCATTTGGTTTAACATAGGATGCAAAGACAGTGAAGCTTTCTTTTCTTTAAGAATTCAGTGCCTGGTGGGAAACAGTGACTACAATAAATCAGTGTTACCTGGCTCCGGAAAGTTTGTTGTTTTCTTTTTTTAAACTAGAAAAGATCCTTAGTAAAACTCCAAAACCTAGAGAAGAAGCTGTATATTCAGATCATACAAGCTAAATATAACTTTGTTTTACAGGAGGATTCATCCATTATTATGATGAACTGCTGGAATGGTCACCATCTGAAACAAAGAAATGAGAATCCCAGCAAAATACAAGTGCATCTGTGTAATGTGCTTAACTGGTATGACTTGCATTGCAGGAAGAATGTTGTATTTTTCTGACACATCAACATTTCTTTCCTATTATTATAAGATCAGCCTTTTACATTTCATATCTTACCATCTTTAAAAGCCTATAATTATGGAAGCTGATTGAGAAACTATGTTATTTAAAATTAACAGCTGAATGAAATCAACAGAGGCAAAGAGCATTTTTATACAAGAAAATAGCACTGTAGAAAGAAAGAGTCTGTACAATATTTAAATATTGTATATACATAAAATTATATTGTTCATAACTCATCTTAAAGTTTCTCTTGTTTGTAAACCATGGAAAGCAACACACAAAAAATCCCAGTATTTAGCTTTTAAAGCATTTAGCAGGCAGCAGGAAATTGAATGCTAGAAAGCACACTTTGTAATTATAGAAAAGTATCCAGCCGGATACTATGACTAGCATTCTCCAGAGTCTTTTTATTTTTTTCTTCTTCTTCTTCTTCTTTTTTTTTTTTTTTTAAAGCTGAATGCAGAACAGATTTCATATTCTACTAGGGAATCCTGCCACAGACACAGAAAACTCAATGGCAAATGCAGCAGACCAATTCTGCAGCTCTTTACTGTGGCAAATCTCCAGGATAAACACAGAAAGCTTAAGTGCAGGATTGGAATGTAAATCAGTGAAAACATTGATAAAACTTTCATTTCCCAAAAGTGTCAGTAACTGACATAAATCATGCTCAACTTATTAGAAAGGAAGGTTTAGTTTAACAATTAAAATTGCAAGTTCCAAAAATGTAATGAATTCCAGCAGGTAATCAGGCAGCTCTATATAAATGCTTTGAAAGCATCAGCATTCAATGGTTATCATCAGGTTAGCATCAGTCCGCCAGCTAGGAGTGGATTTAAAACTGAAATTATCAGTTTATCCTCCTGGACAGCCATCATCTAACTGTACTTCCAAACATTAGCATGGGAATTAACAAGAAAAAAATACCATCGTGAGAGAAGTGCAAAGTTCTGAACCTGTGGAGGAATAAGTCCACACACCAGTATATGCTAGGGGTTGACTGCTTGGGAAGCATCTTGGCAGAAAAAGACCTCAGGGTCTTGGTAGACACAAAGTCTTCATGAGCCAGCAATGTACCCTTGTGGCAAAGACTGCCAACAGTTGCACTGCACAAGGAAAAGTAGTGCCAGCAGGACAAGGAAGGTGATTATTCTCCTCTATTCAGACCTGGTCAGACCACATCTGGCATCCAGTCCTGAGCTTCTTGGTACAAGAGCGATATGGACTTATGGGCTGAGTCTGTCAAAGCGTCACAAAGATGACGAAGGGATCAGAGTATCAGTTGTAAGAGGAGAGGCTGAGAGATCTAGAACTTCAGACTCAAGAAGAGAATGCTTGTGGAGTGATCAGGAATGCGTATACATGTCTGACAGAAGACAGTAAAGAAAATGGAGCCAGACTTCTCAGTAGTTTTCAGTGAACGAATAAGAGGCAATGGGCACAAATTAAAATACAAGAAATTGCTTTTAAAAACATAAATATATATATATTTTTACAGTGAGTGTTGTCAAATACCGGAATAGATTGCCCCAAGAAGTGTAGGCATCTCCACCTTTGGAGATATTCACGATCTGAATGGACAGAGCATCCCGTTCTAGCTTAGAGCTGAGAGAGGTTGGACCAGATAGTTTTCAGAGATCCCTTACCACTTCATCTGTTCTGTGATTCCAGACAGAAACTAATAAATAGAAGTTTATAAGACCTAAAAAGGGAAATAACTTTGCTCTTGCTAAATTTGTGAAGTATAATGAGGGTAATGCTAGCTATTTAATCCAACAGCTAGTTTAAAGAGCTTTAACAAGAAAGGCCTCAAGCTTAGGCAACCAACATTAGGCTATTAAAATATGTATGTTTCCTAAATCTACTTCTAAGGATTTCTAAGGATTTTCTTTTCAGTGTGATCTCAGAAGTGAAGACACTCGCTTCCTACTTCTTTCCATCCCTGATTTTCAGCACTTACATTTTTGAAAGTACAGGCTAAAAATCAAAAGAAAGCTGTAACCTATTAATTTGTTTCCACGCTCAGAAGATGACGTTGTTTAAACAGATACCCCATACAGATACCCCCCTACAACAACCACATGGGCTAGCAAATTTTTCCTGGGAGGAAGAGGAAGAAGAACAAGAACAAGGCAAAGAGATAATGATTTTATATTTCTTAACCAATCTTCAGGATGCAATAATAATACTTAATAAAGGTAGATCTTTACACATGCTTGATCAACTAAAGAACTTTTACTACCTCTGCAACTTCTGCTCCTCAAACTTTTTAAGGTTTTTTTTTAAATCCAGCCTTTGGTCCTTCAAGGGCACAAGCATGACATACCCCACCTTACTAGCTGTTCTCATATAGCCTGCTGAAATTCAAGGTGATTACGTGACATATGAAAGTCAAAACATGGAATAGTGGACAATGAGTCTCACAAACAGGCCATGGTGGGGGAAATGATCCGTTAGTAGTTTAAGAAATCAATACCAACTTTGACACTTTTAGAGGTGGCAACATCAATGGCCATGGCTTTGATCTCAGTGTCCCCAAACTGCATAAGTGTTTTGATCTCCCGTCTGTTTGGCACTGAAGCATCAGTTCCTGTGAGATCCAGGCGAAGGGTGCCACACTTTTTCACTCCAGATTCAGTGATGAAGCTGACATTATCTTGTTCCGAGCTATAGATATTGATCACTATTACTAACTGAGAAGGTTTGGCAGGTGTGTAACTGCGCGTCACAGTTTCTCCAAGGGCTACAGATTGGTCAGCGGAGATAAATTTGTCAAAAACATCAGTGCACCAACGCGTGCCATCTTTGATTAGCAGCTTCTCTGGTGGATGTTTCCCTTCCACAAACCGATTCAGCACGCCGACACCATAGGTGAGAGGTGAACGTCGCACTTTGATGACAGCAGGGTCTAGACCAAAAAGAACAGCTCCTTTGAGGATAGTGAGCCCCACATCCTGAGGAATGATGACTCGACATCTCGAACCAAAAGCGCTCTGGACAGCTTGTTGGAGTAAGGGGGATTCAGCGAAGCCACCCACCAGGAACAGAAACTTGACATTGGTCACTTCTGGCTTATCGAATACATCACCTATACAGAAACAGAGCCCATTCAACAGGGAAGAATTCAGTGACAAAGCGATTCATTTGAAACTCCAAAAGTCTGATGTATCAATGTTCCATGCACATGCATAAAATCTGAAACTGTCACATCTAGGCTCCCACTGCCACTCTCAACATGCATTAGTTCCAATTCTGAGGTTTCTTACTATATTCTATTTCACTAGAGCAATGACTGTGAATGAAAACGTGCCTCAAAGCAGATGATATTTCTGAAGTGGCATTTACGCTTTCTTAACAGAATTTTCATTTGGCTCGTACCAGCCAAGTGAGAAAGATTTTTTGCAAAGAAATCCCTGATGTTGAGGAATATCATACAGTTCTGTTGTAGACTCACCCACTGTCAGTTCAAATAACAGACACAGCATGACTGAGGTATCTGTCACAATTATCGTAATGTGAGGCCTCTCCCTCCCTGCTCATGCAGAAGCTGTTCTGTCCTAGTTGTCTTACTAAGTTGTGGTCTCTCAATTTTACCTAACAAGTCTTCACACAGCGAGTGAGCTAAGTTGGATATTCTATTCCAAATATGATTCGATTAGTGCTTTGTAATGTGTAGAACAACAATACTTCACTCATATGTATTATACTTAATACAAATCCAATCTTTCATGAAGGAAAGGTTAAGCCACATCTGGAATCTAATTTTATTTCATTTTTTTACCAGGAGCCATCATTTATTAATTGTGATCCTGAGATCTTAGTGATTTGGAGAGTCATCAAAAAATAGGGCCTTTTCAGTTCTTCCACTGAATGAACCAGAGGTTTTAATTACAGCAATAATCAGATACTAGTTATGATTCTGGCATTATTTTGTTCTTGTCTGAAACATGAAAAAGAAAAGTAGGATCTGGGCTAAAACAGTGCACTTTAGGGACTGGTTGTAGCCCTGGAAATACAGCTTAGGCAGCAACAGGACTGAATCACACTGAAAAACTAGCATTAGAACTGGGTAGTAAGATGTGTGAAAGCTAATGTCCCTTACTTGAAATTACTTTCCTAAACACTTTTTAAACAATTAAAGTTTCAGAACTAAATTCCTTGCCTACATTTAGTGCATACTAGCAGTGGTGTTTCCCATAATTCCAGTTACTGGTGTGAAACAGGTAAGCCAAACTTCAGTCTCAGCTTAGTCAGAAAATGGAATTACACACAGATACATACTCAGGTGTTGAATAATCTGGTCAATTGTAGGTTTGAAGAGTGCATTCATTGCATCTGGGCTCATCCTCAGCATTCCTTGGGAAGACCACTTCACAAAATCCACACTGCAAAAAAAAAAAGCATTTAGAAAGGATATTAAGAGAGTACAGAGCGCAGCCAAGCACTCAGAAGACATGCCACACAAATAAATGAATGAGTTTACAGAATCCATATGCAGTTTGCTTGGAAAAAGTACCTCACCTAACTTCAGCCCTATACCAAATGGAGTAATATAAAATTTCCAGGGACAATTGTTATTTTTGCTTGTTTAATTGCTGTTTTATCTGCTTTATTGCCTCCTGCAGCATTACCAACATTTATCTGCCTCCTGAAACAGCTGGCAGTCAGTGCAGGGTTGGCTCATCTGAAACAGCACTGATTCATCCCCAGAAGGGCAACATTTAGATTACAGCAGCAGCAAGCCAAAGCCACTGGAAACAAGCAAGGAAAACAAGCAAGCACAGGAAGTCTCAGGAGACAGAGAGGAGAACAGTATTTTTAATGAGCCATAATATTTGTTAAGTGAATAGAGGCATTATATTATTTCATTATGCACATCCATATAGTTTAGTAATTTCCTTTTCATCCGTGCACATTCTGTGTTACCTTTACACGTTCTACCTCGTTATTCTGCTAGTTTCAGTATACCTAGGGGGAACACTGCATGCTGGAAACGGACACTTCTTTTACATTACTGTCCTTCAGACTACATGCAATTAGGATATTTTAACTGTTTGTCTTTATAAACATTAGTTAATTCTGCATCCATCTGGGTTCAGTCATCTACTCACTTGCTTTTCCTCAAGGCATGTTCTACACTGTGGCCTCGAAACTTCTTATAATAATCAATGAAGGAGAAAGGCAGAGTGATGTTTAGTGGATTGGTCCTGTCTGGAGCTGCTGCTCGTTTACGGGACTCAAATGCTATCATCAGATCTACCCAGGCAGCAGGACGCTTGATTTTAAATTGCTCAATAAAGTCTTCTCCAAATATTTTACACAGGAGCTTTTCAAATTCATAGTCCACACCTAGAGAACCATATGGTCCACCTGTATTAAAAACAAAACACAGCTTTAATATTCTGAAAATCTTATAACATTTCAGGCAGACCAAATACACATCAGATTAACACTACTAGAACTGTCACGGGAAACAGTTTGTCTAATACAGAACGTGGTCTTACTTTTGCCTCACTTTTACACCTATATTGTCCAAGGCTTTGTAATACTGCAGCAGAAAGGCAGTCTTAAAGCCACCAAGACTGAGGACACTCAGCAGTGAACGATACAGACGAAGAGTAACTCAAGTGTAAAGGCTGTCTTATGGGGTTAACAGCTTAGCAAAGACAAAGAGGGGATTTGGGAGTTCAGGAAGGGAGCATCATTAAAGCAATTGCATTTTATTGCACTCGTTTTTGTGGATCAGTCGTTATGTGTTTCTGAGGATAGCAGACCATCACTGATACACTGGCTGTGGAATTACTGGAACGTACAAGCCTTCCCTAAGATCTAGGGAAATGTCTGTTCTGACGATAGGCACTTTACAAGGATCCTGATGTGACACTCAGCTTTTCATACCTGCACAGCACCTCTCAGACAGAGACCTCTTAAAGGAGTGCAAAAATCATAAATTTACTAACAGAAGGCAGACCAGGACAACAACTCTTGTCTGAGCAGCAGACAGATCACATGATTTTGAATACTGGTCTGATTCCAGGAAGAACTGTTAGTGAAATGCAGTGATTAGAAAAGACATGTATTTTCTTCACTGACAGATCAAAATATTGCATAGATGAAGTAAGCACTGGAAGTGCCATCTACCTGTTGCCTTGTATAGTTCCTTAAGATGTCCTTCAGGGAGCCTGATCTGATGGACAGTCATATCCACTGTGCCTCCTCCACTGTCAACAACGATGTAACGGTCACCTGGTTTGCCAAAGGAATAGGCAAATGTGACTTATATTATCACAACGACATATTGCAATGAGAGATAACGACTTGCACAAAGTTATAAATCTCTATTCTGAAAACTTAGTCTTTATAAGCAGTGGTTTATAGTAACTATAAAATTTAGGTATCAAAAGCTATTGGTTTAACACAGATGGAAAGGGGATTAATGGAACTGCTCTTGCTAGTGGTGTCCACTTTAGGGGGTTACCAAAGTAATACTACAGCACATTTACAAAGCCTATTCTGGAGAAATAATCTAGCTGCATTTTGAAACTTGGATTATATTCTGTCATCTCCTTAATAAACTGTACTTTGTTAGAGGATACAGAATTGCAGTTCTGCTTTAGCCACTCAGAGCTACATACGCACTTTTATTTGTTTGTTTTCCAACTCATAATCATTCTGAGAAACAGTGCAGTACCCAGCAGATTTGTGGGAAATACAATGTTTGCCAGCAGTATAAAACTAGTGAAAGCAAAGTTTGTTCAAGAAAGGGCATTACCTTCTTCCAGCTCGGACCAGATTTCTCCTATGACGTTTTCCACCAAAAACGTGCGACTCTGTCGATTGCGACGGACGTGTTCCTTAGCTAGTCATGGACAGAGAGAAAATTACTGAGTATTACAAAGCATGAAGAATTTGTTATCACATGCTGCAGGAAACAGGTGCAAGCATGCTGACAGATCTCTATGTGTTGCTTCTTAAAACAAATATACAACTACCGCACTGGTTTTGGGAACGTTACAACATTTCTTCTAGAAATAAGGAAAAAACCTTTCTCAGATCTTCTGTTCTTTCTTGATACTACCCGAGTTAGAAACAATGACCTAGTGTGACAGTCATAGACGAATCCTTCACAGGTACTATATTCTGACTTCTCAGTACAAGCTGGAAGGCATCCCTGCTGCCAGCAGGTCCAGGCGTACACTTTGCCACACGGTGGCAGCCCTGGTCCACCGCAGACCTGAGCTGTGACGGCAGGCAGAGAACATCTCAAGATTTTCAAAAGCAACTTCTGATGTTGGGTGCTGTGGCAAGGCCTCTGGAGCCTTTCAGGACATCATTTTGTCTCAAAGTAAGCACCCAAAAGCGCTGTTTTACAGCTCTGTAACTTCTCAAGGCTCACAGTGATCACCAAGTCTGACCCTCTGACAACTCAGGCAGATGATTAAAGAGATTAGCAACTATTTCAGCCTTTACTTACAAAAATCTTGGTTTGATGTGACAGCCTGCAAAGCAGAATCTAGTGCTGCCACTACAAGCAAATCATTTATGTCTTGACTACGATTTGACCTATTAGAAACATGAAGGACACTGGCTCATCATTTTTCAAATTTGTAGCAATTAAAATTAAACAATCTCATAACAATACATCAGCTTACAAGACTTAATTTCTACTTAGACATTCAAAAGATGCAAAAGTCTGTAAAGAGAATGTAGAGTAGTGAGAGCCTTTGTTATTATGCAATCTGTACAACTGGAGAACAAGTCATTTCCTGTATAACTTTCATTCACTTTCATTCAAAGGTGCTATATAAAATAGTAGAGAAGAATACCAACATCCTGCAATATGTGAAGCAGGAAAATCACTGAATGCATTTTCTTTCTCATTTCTAGAGTGTCTATGATCAGAAAGAGATGAGAGGCTTTGCTTTCACCCATGCCTGCTCCATAAAGACCCTATGATGCAGTGAAGCTGTCAGTCTCATAGACCAACAGCTCAAATCAGAGCATTCAAAGACAGAACAAGCAAGAGGTCCAGGCAATGGACACCAGAGCCCACAGAAGTCAGTGGGAGTCCTTTCATTCCACTTCTGTGGGCTAAATGCAAATGCAAGAGCCAGTCTTTAACTATGACTGCAGTAAAGTCATCCTGGCTACTGCAAACAGTACATTTTTTGTTATGACTTCACTGCAATAAGAGGGCCCTTGGAGTACTTTTGTTTATAGTTAAAGGGTTTTTCTCCTTAATCCATTCTTAGCTTGTCTTAGGTACCTACCAGCCTTTATGAAATTTTAATTCTAACCCCAAATTAACTCACTCAAACTTTATTTTCATTAATTTTGACAATAAACCTTTCTCATCCCCACTGGCCTTTACCTTACATAATTAAGAAACAGAATGGTACCCACTAGCAGAAATCCACCATCTACCAGATTCTGTCCAGCTTTAAGACTTTAACCGAACACAGAAGCTTTTTTTGTTGTGTCTTTTCTTTTTTAATATTTATTTTCTTAGAAGCAAATCCCCATGCAGCCTGAAAGCGAGTTCATGGAAAAGCGCACGGAACTGGAACGGTGCAGGATGAGAACAAGGTGGAGAATGTGAGGGGCCCTTGGAAGGATTGTGTGCTGCACAGGCCTCCCTAACGCTGACCACATCTGACAAGTGCTAGCTGGGAGCAACACAGCTAGGAGAAAACAAGGTAATGACTTTGCCTAACCAAGAAAAAATGCAATCTGGTAAGTATAGGAATAGCTTTGCTGGCTTAATTTTCCATGTGCCTGTATCATTTTGACCTAGTAAATATGATGATCAGATGCAAATTCTTCTGAAAAATTCCTCTGGGATAGAATGACACACTAACACCTATATCAGTGCAACTACTACAATTCACACAGAGAGAAAACTGTTATGTAACAAATACAGCACAGCAGTTCATAGTTTTCCCTTTTTTCCCCTCCAATCTCGGACAAGATAGTAAATCTTGTCTAAGTCTTTGGCAATTAAGGATCTTTTGGCAAGTGTCCACACTGTGGACCCACCTCTGCAAGTCAGTCCTCAAGCATCAATATGAGCAACAGATCACAGGTCAATAAGTTAGAATTGCCTTCTCTTCTGTGACTAGATAAATGCATTGCTGTATTCCATTACCGTGTGCTACCCCAGGTGTTGGAAGTAAATAATGGTATTTCACAAAGATGACATCAAAAAAAATCTGTCAAAACTCTGGAAGAACACCTCAGACTGAAAGTCTCGTTGAGATCCAGTCATTTAACATTGCTTCAATAATGCAGCTAATCGTTTCCAACAAACTAAATAGAAAGTGACCCAGTATTAAAATTAATCAAGGCAGAAAAATACTGTGGTGAAAATGCTGTGGAACAGGCTGCCAAGGGAGGTGGTGGAGTCACCGCGCCTGGAGGTTTTCAAGAATCTTGGAAATGTGGCACATAGGGACATAGCTTAGTGGGCAAGGTGGGGATGGGTTGATGGTTGGACTAGATGATCTTAGTGGTCTTTTCCAGCTTGAATGATTCTATGACAAGTACCTTGTGTAAATCCAGTTCCGACAGTGTCGCTGGGGCTATAGCCATTGACAGGCGCTCTGCTGCTCAGCTCTATCATCTGGTGAAGGCGGAGCTTGCGGCAGTAGATAGAAGCTGCCTCGGGTTCCAGGGCGATGATCAGCTGCTCGGGGTTTTCAGGGGTTGCCATTCCAGCCTGTGACAGAGAATCAATCAGAGAAGCAGGCCGGGAGGTCCTATCACCTAACAGACCCATCCAGCAGGTGAACAAGCACATCCCCAGCTCGCAGGTTCGGTCAGATCTACCCTCAAAGTTGACACACAAAGAAGCTGCTGCTGCTCTCTAAAAGCCTTGGGCTGGGACTCATCCTGCCCACAATGGATAGCCACCACTTCACAGGCTGTAGCAGGGAGGTAGGCATGCACTTACCATGCTGTCTAACCAAGCAGCTGTGTGCACGACAGGAGGAGAGAGGAAGAAAGTCCTCCTGAGGCCTGTGCTGAACAGCCTACAACCTGACCTCCTAACTAACCCGTGAATCCGCCTGCTAGGAGGGGCCCAGCCTCCTGTCAGAAATACGTTTGGCCTCTCTTCTCACAATGATAATTTTAGTATGCCTTGCTTTATATATCCCAGAAGATGTAAGATATATATAGTCCTTGCCAAAACCGACCTTCCCCCCACTGTGCAGCTTACTACAAATATATGATACACTTTGCCAGTAATGCATCGTTTGACTTAAAATCAACATTTTTCTATTCCAAAATAATTTTTAAGCACAAATGCCTTTATAACAGCTCAAAAATGCTCTGTTTTCAAGGAATTGAAATACAATATGGCACGTTCCTTAAACTATAAAGAGAAAAAGCCTAAAAATACTTTAATATTTGTAAGCCTGCTCACAGCAGGGGGTTGGAACTGGATGATCTTTGAGGTCTATTCCAGCATAAGCCATTCTATAATTCTATGATTTACCATCCTTTCTATTTGCTTTCTGGATTTTCAGCCTCCAGATACAAAGATTTTCAAGCAGCCAAACTTAACATGTAACCATATCACTCTAAGAGCTGCACTTAGAGAAAAATATCAAAAAGCTGTTGAAAAAATTGTTTTCATTTCTTTCATCCTCGCTTCCCCCTACTGTACAATTCTCTGTTAAAAGATAACCATATCTTTCAACTCTTTCTGCTCAACTTTTGGCCAGCTCGTTGTTTTTCAGTTAAGTGTGTGAATATTAAAGCTTAATATATTAAATAAACATTTTTCTGCCTCCATGGCCAGTCTTCCAGCAAACCCTCCCTTCAACTTATAGGTATTCATTGTGCTTGCTTCAGAGCATCCCCTAAAGAAGGCAGAATCACATGGGAAGGCTGCTAGCTTGGACTGGACTTAGCTTCCTAATACAGCTACACTGTGTGCTGTGCTAATTGATAGCCAGGTTATATCCACAGCTAGAAACTCAGAGTAAAGCTTGTTCAAAAAGCAATACCGGGTAAAATTTGGAGGCATAAAATGGTCCTTCCCTTTTACTGATTCATTTTTCCCTTTCTATTATAGCACATGAGAAAGATGCATCTTTATTGAAAGCATCTTCCTACTTTAATCTGTAGCTCTGGAAGAGGCAACGCTCAAGATATGAATTAATTCTTGGTCATTCCTGACTGATGTTTATCTAACATGTTACATACTTGCAAGAACGTACAGTCTGCTCACACAATCTATCCCAGTATTTTCCTGTCTTTGCCTTTGGAAATTTTATGAGAAGTCTCATTTGAATCTTTCTTGCTGCAATTTTAACACCAGCACTTTTTGTCTTATCTAATGTGGGCACAGAAAACAAGCAGTTCCTTGCTTCCCTACTGCAGTTTTCAGTCTGCTCTACGTACTGGGCATAGATCAGTAGCACAGACAAAGCAATTCTAAGCCTCGTGTCAAATGTGCATGAAAAGAAATAACATATTTTAGGGAAAAAATAATTTGTTGCTAAGGGCATTAAAATCCAAAGTCTGCATCATAAAGCATTTGCAGAGATGACAAGAACCGAGCTGCATGTGTAAGAAATGCACTGATATTTCCTAACTAAGAAAAAAGAATATATTAATTGCAAAGTCATCTATTCTTGGGAGGGGATATTTGTACTCATTTCCAAGGCTGGTTCTGCTAAAAGAAAACAGTGAACTATTAACGCTACCATTTGCTTCTTCCTCTCTTCTAGTTCAGAGTCTGTGTTAAGAACTTTTCACATGGCAGCCCGCACATCAGTAAAGGAAAGCAGTGACCTGCAGTGCCTGAACTCAGATCCATGCTCTCAGACCCTCCAAGTACAGCAGATGCTATTCTTGCTACTTTTTCTGACTAGATACTATTTTAACATATTCAAAATATCTCCCGAGGAAAACATTCAATAGAAATGACAGTTTTTAACAGTTCAAAGCACAGTTGATCCTAATAGAATTACATGAAGCCTTTTTTGTGTGTGTGTGTGTGTTATTGTTACAAAGCTTTCCTTACAGAGTTTGACAGGCCAGTTAAAAATGAGGAATGTGTTATTTCATCTCAGAAAATGACCGTACCAAGAATTGTGTACATTGAAACTTATAAGGCACCCTACATACATATATTTCTAAATGTAAATATACATGTGTACATACATAAAGATCAATATTGATATTGTATAATACATTGTGTATCTATTCTTTCTACATATATCAAGACAGCACATCACTGTATATATATATATCTAAACAACGCACGGAATGGGAGAAGGGGAGATGAGATAAATGTGATCAGGTACATACTGCTAGGGAAGAATGGAATGATGAGATTACATTAGGAATGGGAAGATGAAGACACAGGAGGCAGCATCTGCTTCATTGCTACAGCTGAGGAGAAAGGGACAGGAGGAAAAGCATGCATAGAAAGAGCAGTAAAAGCTCCAGGCAGTCAACACAAAGAAATGGTGAGGAATTCACTAAAAATCTTAACCTTAATAGTTCAGGAATTTGCTATATTTTCCATTTGCTCCATTCCGTCTGCCCTGCCCACCGCTGCCCACTTGCCATCGCAAGTAAGAGTAAAGATTTAGAAGTTAACAGGGTTGATCAGAACAGATCTAAGCAATATCTCAGGCCTTAGTACACAGATCATTTTGGCGGCTGACTGATTTCCCTAGGGCAACTAACTGTGGACTTCACAACAGACCCACATCCTGCCTGTAGAGGATCTTTTCCCTCACTTGCAGTATAAACCCAGCCATCACCAACGAAACACGAAGGAAGCAGACAGTATTCTTCCCGAGAATGCAAATGAGGAAAACCATCACAGAAATACAGAAATCTTGTTAGCACAAGTTCTTAAAAATGATTTCCAGAGGATTGTTGCATCTATACACCTGGAAGAAGCGCTGAACAAGCTTGTCTGAGCACCAGGACTTCATACACAGGGAAACTCCCACACTTTACTCATTCTAGTAAAAACACATCTCTGTGCTGCTGCCAGTGCGCTGCTGCTCATTCACCAAGATGCACCATCACCAGCAAACCTCAGAACACTTCAAATCCTCAAGCACTGGAGCACATGTAACTCTGCCATCCACATACAGGTGAATTCTTAACTTGACACACCACCTTTGTTGTTGCAGCAGATGTCTCACCAGTGTAACAGCTGACCACAAATATAGTCTTCCAAGTGTTAATTTAACTCAAAATTCGCAAATATTGAGTTCTAGACTGACTCAGTACAGCAAACTGAACATATACAGAGAACTAAATGACACTCATTCAACATGCAGAATCATCACTACTACAGATTAAGAGACGATGCTTCTAAAGCCCAGCCCAGCATGCCATCATGCACAATGAAAAAAAATTCACTTTTTTTTTTTTAATATTATAACTTGTAAAGCCCTAAAGACAGCATGACAGTAGGGTGCACCTTGAGTCTTTTTAAAAGGTGCAATGAAAGCCATGAGGTAGGCCTTCATGAAAAGTCCCCAACTCCGAGGCCAGTACTGGTATAGGGAATTCATCCAGTTTGAGTGGAATAGACAGAATGCATAACCTCAGATTCGAAGCAGGACCCTAAGTGTAATCCACAACCTTAGCTACTGAGCTTTTCTGGATCCGGGCAACCAAATATACAAGTCTAGAACCCCATTAGAAAACCTGTCCTGAGAGCTGCAGCCCCTGCTCTGAACAACCAGTCCTTGAAAGTACCAGACTGCTCAGATTGAAGAACACCTATTACATTTTTAACATCATAACAAAGAGCACCAGCTTAAGGACCAAATTACAGAGTAACTACAGTGGAACCATGCTGGTTCGTGCTAGGAGGGTCTTAACTTCTTTGGATCTGAAATGCACAGCCCTGCCTTGATTATGTTCTGCAGGGGCTAGGGAGATGAAAATGTGAAAAGATAAAAATAGAAAAAATGGACGCATTTTATTCTATGCATATAGGATTAGATTCACATGGTTCTTGCACCAGAATGATATGTTAACACAGGCAACAACGAAGCTTCAATCTGATGAAATGTAACTGTATGCATGCAATATAAAATC
Organism: Numida meleagris; assembly: GCF_002078875.1. Taxonomy (NCBI): domain Eukaryota; kingdom Metazoa; phylum Chordata; class Aves; order Galliformes; family Numididae; genus Numida; species Numida meleagris. The sequence continues at coordinate 6,692,833 of NC_034413.1, read as the reverse complement.
AGCAACTCCATGATGGCAAAAATGTGCTTAACACATGTATTAAGCTCATCACGGCCTGTGAAAAAAGGCTCCAAATATACAAGAGAAGTGGTTAAGAGTCTGTATATATTAGAAGTAACGGAGGTGACAAAGGAGCATTCCTCAGATTCAGAGCTAATCAGATCTATGCAGGCAGTCTGTGAAGTCTTGACCCCTATTTAACGAGAATTTAGAGTCAGTGCCAAAGCAAACTACAGCTGGGTCTACTACAGGGCAATGCTCACGTTCACTTCCAGAACTGCTGCAAGAGGTGGCCAGAGACCACACTGATCCCATGGCTCCTCTTTGGTCAAGGGAGTAGCTCTGTCCAGTTCCCTGAACTAGAGAAAGTAATCTGAGCTAAACTCATTTTCTTCCAGCAACGTTTGCTACGTCACTTTACATCACTTTTAGTGTTAAATAAGTGAATTATTCCCATATATACATACAAGTTTAAAAAATGCATTTTCTCTGGATAAAAATAAGCACTGTGCTTTTACTTTTACTCTGTTTCAGCGTAACCAGTCAGATGATCCAGGGCAGGCTCTGTATGCCTTAGCAGCTCACATTACCTATCCGTAAAATAGGTACACTGCTGCCTTTGTCCTTTATGTATTGAAAGGCAGTAAAGGAAAACATTTCATAACTTAAGTACGCAGTAATATACTATATTATTTTCACAGTGGGTTAAATTTTATCTTTCAGAAAAAGAAACAAAGAATCAGGTCTGACTGGAGGAATTCTAATTTACAGCTTTAATAAATTTTATAATCATCTAAAGCTCAATTCAGTGCTGTGTAGGCGCCGTAGGCACTGCACTCACACTTAATAAGACAGTTCTGGATACAGAAATAGACTAGTGTAAACAAGCTAGACAAATAAACATGTGCAAGAAGAATCCTCATACAGCTGGAGAGGCAAGACACAGAGACTAAATGTCTTAGAATCATAGAACAGCTTGAGTTGGAAGTGATGTTTCAGGGGATATCAAAATGGACTTCAGAGCCTTGGGATGTCTGCTGAAGGAATCAAGGGCACAGGTCATCTTCTCTTCTCTGCTTCCTATAGTGGATAAGGACACTGAAAGAAACTGATGGATCCAATCTGTGAACACCAGGCTTCGGGGCTGGTGCCACCATCAAGACTTTGGGTTTTTTGACAGTGGAATGGCCTACGTGGCACCGGGCTTGCAGGCACCAGATGGGTTTCGCCTCTCTCAAAGGGGAAAGAGAGTCACCAGGGAAAAGCTAGCAGGGCTTGTTGGTAGGGTTTTCAGATAGGTTTGAAGGAGGAGGAGGGTAACAGCAAGCCTGCCCATGGTAAGGTGGAGGACAGTACAGTTAGGCTAGAGGGACAGGGTGCTAGCAAGGACATACTCTTCAGCAGGGTCTATTGTGATAGGACAAGGAAGATTTAGATTTGATATAAGAAAGAAGTTTTTCACAATAAAGGTAGTGAAGCACTGCAACAGGCTGCCCAGAGAGGTTGTGGATGCCCCATTCCTGGAGACACTCAAGGTCAGGATGTATTGGGCTCTGAGCACCTGATCTAGCTGCAGGTGTCCCTGTTCACTGCAAGGGCATTGAACTAGATAACCTTTAAATGTCCTTTCCAACTCAGATGATTCTATGAATTCTGATCACCTAGTTGCAGCCCCAGTGCTGTGCGCTAGCTGAAATTCACTAGATCAGGTTGCCCAGGGCCCCACTGAACCTGGCCTTGAACACATCCAGGGATGGAGCATCTACAGCTTCTCTGGGCAATCTGTTCCAGTGTCTCACCAATCTAAATGTTGAGCAGGAACCTGTGACAGGTGGGAAATCAATCTAGAACAGTCATTCAGTCATCCTCAAACATCCCTATTAACAAACTTTCATTTCATCACGTGACCATTAGTACACACAAAAGCCGTAGGAACAGCTACATCACAGCTCTGTGACAGGATGGGCCAAGTGACAAAGCTGATTTCAGAAGTCCACACTACTCAAGCCTTGGGACCCTATGCAGCTTTCACAGCTGGCCACTTCCACCAAGCATGTTACTCTATTCTTTTGAAGGAGCAGTATAGACTAGGTGGATGTAATGACCTACTCTTCTAGGTGGCAAAAAGAACATTTGAAATCTGTTTTTAACACTAAAGGCATAATTCCAGGCCTCAGAGATAAATTAGAAAAGTTGGATTCCATGAAATAGCTTTGTAAAGACAATGTGGCTCATTAGGAAATAAAGCCCTGCAGTACAACATCATTCAGCTAGAAAAACAGAAGCTGTGAATTAGCATCAACATTTTTGTATTTTCCAAGATATTTATTATAATTAGTAACAATAGGAAAGCCATGATTGCAAGTTAAGCCTCATGCAGCCTGCACGAAGAAAGTATTGTGTGACTCCATCCAGGCAACACAAAACAGCAGTTGGAAATTAAGAGCCTCATGAAATTTACACTGTTTAAACTAATCAGTTCATTGTGTTAACAGATTCATGGTAACACCAGCCACTTAGTGCCTCACTAAGTGAGCTCTTCTCTAATCCTCCTCCTTTTTCACTAGCTAACACTTTCTCCAGTTTTATGGCATCAAACTAGGATGTCACAAATAGACGACTGAGACTTAATTACAGAGGCAGAGCATGCCAGGAAAGAAGATGAGCAACACGGGAAATGAGCCTCAGCACTATTACTTAGAAGCACGTAAGAGGAGCTGGGATGGCATGGAGTGGGGCTAGAGGGTGTCATGAAGCTGCACCAAAAACATAGTTTGTACAGTTTTGCTAGACCTTCGGCCTTGAGACTTATGGAAGATTCAGGAAAGAATAGTCTGAAAATCACTATGCCATCATCATAGACCAATGTTCTGTCATTAGTCTTCAGGAACAACGAGAGTACTGCAGTGCAATATGCAACTTGTGAATAAATGCAATAGAGAGACATCAGGCAGCACTTTTAGCTCAGGCAACTTACTGGTTCAAAGACAGATTCTTAAAACTGCTCAACAGCCACAAAGGAAACAGTACATTCAAATGCACCCAGATTCCTATAGGTACCACAGCACAGTGAATTGGCCAGTTTATGTAAAGACAGGAGGAGGAGCTGCTGGGAGCTCTGCTGCTTTGGAAAGTTCATTCTCGGATTTTAAGTGCCTAGATGAAAACAGAGAATTAACTTTTCCCCTCCTTTCTTTCTCTTTTTTAAATAGTGAACCCAATGTTTGAGTGGTGGTTGATTCTGTAAAGATCTGACACCTACAGTGTCATAGAGATACTTGCTGCTTTTCAGAACCAAGACCTTTTCGTTTCTCTTAAACATTATTTGCCATGCATATATGCAAATGTATGTAAAAAAATGCATATATTTTCAAACTATTGTAGTCTGTTGCCCTAAAACTAGGTTTGTGGCACAGGCTGTCCTTTGTCTTATTCAGATCTGGTGCCACTGATCGTGTTTTGCATTTCACAAGTGAAAACATAACGGATAATTATCACAGCTACAGAATTCCTTTAGTGTAAATTTCTCCATCTGTATAGTTAACTGCTAGGACAGAGATAGTCATCTCTGTGTGAGAAAACTACTTGAGAGAGAAGTGAAATCTCAGGTTATGAATAAACAGCAGTAACTTCATTTTGCAGACAAAGGAAATCTAAATTATGAAAGACAACAAACATAAAAGCCAACCAGTTTAACAGAGGGGACACAAAATTGGAAGAGACCCTTGGAATACTTCTCATTTATACACTTTACATTAGCATAAGTACTTCAAAAACATTAAAGACTTAGAAAGACAAATCCCAATGTAATTCCATCTTTAAATGGTCCTTGGGATTTGGGGATTACAGATAGCTTTCTTTGAGAACCCAGATATCTTCCCTTCTGCCTTGATGAAGTAGAAACACACACATATATATATTTATACAACTTTTGCTTGCCTTTAAAATATCAGAGTATAGGGTTTTGAATGGTTTTTTAATTCCCAGTGCCTGCATATACCAGAAGCTCATGCAAAGTACCTAATCCACAGAAAATTTACAGCCTTCTTACGGCCTTCACACAGGAAGCCTGAACTGCCACTTACTGAAGCTAGGAGCTCCTGTGAAAGGAGCTTTTCAGTGAAATCTTCTAACCTGGAGGAAATCAGGAGAGATGATTATGAGATATCTCAAACTTGAACTCTTACAGTAGGTTTGGTGAACATCACCAAACAATATGTTAACAAGTTCATCCCAGGAACTGGCTGATGTGGTTGCCAAGCCACTCTCCATCACGTCTGAAAAGCAGGTAAGCAGGCCTACAAAAGCTTAATGAGATTCAATACAGGCAAGTGCAGGTTGTTGAACCGGGGTTGGGGCAATCACAGATATGTCTACAGAAAAGGAGAACAATTCATTGAAAACAGCTCTTGTGGGGAAGGACTTGGGGATCCTGGTGGACAAAAACCTGGACATGAGCCAGTAGTGTCCTGCCCAGAATGTTAATATTATCCTAGGCTGCATCAAAAGAGGGGTGGCCAGCAGGGAAAGGGAGGTGACTGCCCCCACTACTCTGCTCTTGTTGAGGCCCCACCTGGATGGTCTTTGTGAATGCTGTGCCAATTTCCTGCCTATATCAGTGAGCAGAAGTTATTTGGATCTGACAGTTTGACAGCAGAATCAGACTTACCGTAACAAGCCCAAAATTATTCAGGACCTTACCTATTTCTGTACAGAGTTCAGTAATTTTTAAATTAGAAAAGTAGAGTCTCCTGGGATCAAAAGGAAACATTTCTTACACAGTCTGAAGGCTACAGTATTTAAGTCTGAAACCATAAAAAACCACACCTAAGAGGTCCTGTACCTTTAAGCCACAGTCATTTTAACATTAAATACAGAGAAAACTATAGATTCACTGTATCAAGGGTACAGAAGTCGAGTTTAAAGCACACAAAAAATTTTGTCTCAGTTCACTGTCTTTTCACGGAAGGAAACTCAATTCCTAAGTAATTCATTTTTTAATATTTGGCTGTAGAGAACCAAAAGACCACAGGAGAATCCATTTCATACTTTATTTCTATTTATTAAACTATTAATAAAGCTACTCCCCTGAAAACAAAAAGCACAGTCGGGAATATTGCTCCCTCCTAACAACTGTTCAGAAACCGTGGCAATATCCCATTCTGAAAAGCAGTAAGATAAATGTGGCACCTGGAGAGGTAATGAAGTGTGACTTTTACTTTCAGCATGCTCTTTGAATAATGAGTTTCGTGGAGCACTATTGCCTAAAGTCAGAACTTCTGCATTTGTGTGGTCACTGATTAGATGAAGGGATTTGTTATAGATGGCTAGGCTGCCTTAAGCAGACAAATGCCTTTGCTAAGCATGGTCAGACTGCCTCAATTTATCTTGCTTGGGGTTGTTGTTACCCAGCTAAGAGTGCAGCTGGTTCAGATGCCTTACCTGTACATTTCTGTTCTTTATATCATATACCTTACTTTTCTAGCTGAAGGTGACTCACAGATTACTGAACGACAATTTGGTGAGGGAGAGGCTGTGCTGATAGCCTGATGGAAGGCAAGTGGGACCACAGTGGCATTGAGGCAACACTTCCACTAGGGTGATGTTTCTGCAGCTTGCCCCCAGGTGCTTGTTGCAACAGATCACACTTAAACAGTAAATGAAGGCGTACCACCAAGTGGCATCATCAGGAATTTTTTTCTGCGTTTTATTCCCCAAGGTGCGGAGGACATGAGATGCAATTTTTATGATGAGCACGCATTAGAAAAATTAAGCCATCAAATTATCATAAGCTTTCCAATTTTTCATATTATATCATTGCAGAAATGCCTTTTGTACCATGGGCATGCACTGATTATCACAACAAAGAAGCCTGACTCTCCTCCTATTTAAGTATCAGCCCAGTGGATCATGTTCTCCCATTCCATTTGTTTCAAAACAACCTCAGGTGTAGGTCCTTATGGCTCAGGCTGATTTTTATTAGAGACACAAGTGGCTCTTACTGAGCTGCTTTGTTAGTTGCATCTTATCTTTTATCTTAGACTTCCAAATTTAACATTTATCAGCGTAGTTTTCAAATTCAGCTTGTAATTTTTCTCCTTGTCTTGTAATGAAATACTGCCACTTAAGATGTCTTTTAGACAGATCAATTATCTTCCTTCATTGGCCTTCCTACAAAAATATTATAAGTAATCCTAACCACTAGTTTTAGACCAGCCCCTACTGATTTACAAGTATTTGCAGACTTCTAGCAGCCCGCACTAAGCTCCTGACTGCAGTTTATAACCTCTCAGATTGCCATTTTCTTCTTTGGACTGGAAACACCACCTAGCACAGTCTTTCCTCCACATGGAGGGAAGATTCTGATTTCTACTTATTTCTCTTAGCTTCAGGGCCCTAAGATCTTAAGAAACATTCGTTGCGTGTAGCACTCCTTTCTTCACACAGCTAAGGAGATGCCACCTTATAGGGACAGCTATTAGAGCAAAGGGTCTGCATCTCAAGGAAGCTACATACTTTGCACAGCAGGCACTAATCTGTTTACCTGCTCATACTAGAACGCTATGAAAACCTGCTTTACTTGCAAAATGAGAAGATGCAAAAATTCCAACTTGTGCCTCAGAAGCGGACAATCAAAACCTTACAGAACTGGATTAGCAGATGGCTTTGTCAAGTGCCTGTGCCTTCACGCAGACCTGGCTAGGTAATTAAAATGTGTAAACTGAGATCAATTAGTACACATTTCCCACTGTGCTGAGCTCCCACTGTGTAGATTTTCACTCCTTGATTAATCATAGCTACAAGATGCAGAACCCTTCCAAACATATCACTTCATAAACATTTTAATCCTTATGATTAAGAAGATGTTAATACCACTAAAGTGAAAGCATGGACTCAGCAGAACCCCAGAAGCTACAGATAATCAGGACGCTTGACACATAATACACTTCTGCCTTCCCTAAGTACTGCTTTCACCAGCCTCCCATTGCTGCTTATCCCTGAACGCTATTTGCTTTTCATGTAGTTTATAGGAAGTCTGTTGAACTGTGCCTACACACAAACAAATTTCAGTTCTAAGTGCACTACATGCCAAAAAAAACAGACTATGCTTAAAAGAAAAAGCTCAGCTTCACAGCTATCAAACAAAGGCTCTCCAGTTGTCTTTTTAAATCACGTCAAGAGGGGAAATGACAGAGCAGTAAGAGCGCGTTCAAGCTCACAACTTGTATTTAAGAACTCTAGGTCACCAAGTTTTTCCAGCAGCATCGCTCAGTGTCTGTAGGCTGGGCCCAACATGCATGCAGTTTCGCTCCGCCACACCAACGGTTGGTTTAGGTAGCAGATGCTGGCAAGGAGCCCAGTGCTACTTCAGGAACCTGTAAATAGCCCAGCGTAGAGCTGTTGCTCCCACTACTATCTCCATATATGGTGGAAAAGGGCCCTAACTCATTTTTCTTGCTGTTCATATAAAAATCCTGACAGAACGGCCAGGCGCAGCTGCTGCTGCCTCTGGGTCAACACTGCCAGGGGTTTCTAAAACCTCAGCATGTGTCGCTCGACTGGAGAAGCTGAACTACACTAACTAACATGACAGATGCAGTAATGCATTTTACTGTCCTTTCATTAAAGTTATTCATTCACCAGTTATATTTTCAGTTTACACAGTTACGGCTCTCAATAAGCACAACCTCCTTATTTGTCCTGACATCTCTATTGTCTTTAGCTTCCTGCCCCTGTAAGTCCCCCTCTCAGAGAACAGCCCCAACTGTGATACGAGCTAGGAGGACTGCAACTATTTTAGTGCCCTCTTTCTCTCTTTCCCTAAAATGAAAAAAAAAAAAAAAAATCAATGCTTTCCAAAAGGTAGAAAAACGTGACAACAGAATAAACATGCACATCTCACAGAACAGCACAAAAATGTTGTGCTATTTTTACTACATAAATCCCCCAGAGATTTACAACACACAGAGCCCATCTAGGCAGCTCCATGGGAACCCTTTTAAGCCAGTGTCTCATTCATTTCACCAGGAAGCATCGCTTCCTTGCTCTTTCTAACCAATTTCAAGACAGACAGAAACTAAAATCTTTTTTTTTTTCCTCCAAAAATATCGTAACTAAGAATAAATGGAAGCATTGTTCTACAGGAACACTGGTTCAAACCAAAATTTACTTAGCCCAAAACATCATCGTGAAGATATTCTGATATCTAGAAAGTGACACTTCACAGGACAATCCAAAAAGTGTTTTCCGCATTAAGGCTCATCATGGCCATTACATTTGGATGCTGGTTAAATCCTGGCACTCAAAGACTCAGCCTTTTCACAAAATACTATGACATACAAATTGCAATCAGTCTGTAAGTATCAGCACTTGCAGAAGTGTTCAGCACCCAACTTTTCATAATAAGTGACTTCTACCAGTCTTTTCTGAGTGTGGTTTCTGTGTTCTCACATAGGCTTCCCAGGTGTGTTGGCAGAACAATTCTGTCTGAATCTATTCTTGTTCAGTAATACCCTTCTGAGGCAACATCAGTCATAGGCTCACAACCTAAACAAGGCTACGGTATTTACATACAGGAAAAAGGTGTTGCAATATTCTCCGTATTGCTCACTGTTCCCATTGCCCCTCCTACAATCACGCTTTGAACAGTTGGAAGCAGGGGTGCTTTTGGAGAGGGGTTGTGGGTTTTATGTTGTTTGGTTTCTTTTCCTCCCCTGTAGCACCTCTTTTCGATATGACACAATTCATTTAAAACTCTTTAAAGACTGGCTATTTAAATGTAACATTCCGGGGTACTTCACATTTATATTGGTAAGAGATTCTACGTGTCATCAAGTTACTCTCTTAACAAATTTGTTTACTGTTCTAAGAAGATTCCTACAGAGCAGGCTAGTACTGATCAGTGCAATGTAAAGTAAACCAAAAGACAATGCGATAATAATTCTCATCATGTTCATTCCGCGTTGAAACTAATAAATATTCAGTGTAAGAGCCAGTTAAAAAAATGCCCTAGAATTCCAGGCTCACACAATCAATCCTACAAACGAGACTGCCTGTTTGTTTATACAAGCTTAATATGCAAATAATTTTATTTGCTATTTGTAATTGGAATATAAATCTACATAAGAGCCCTGGAACTTCATTTCAAAATCAACAACTCATACCAGAAGAAAAAATGCTACAACATCTCTAAGTAAACCAACAGATCGACGTTTGTAAGACTACAGGTATTTCAGGCAAGCTTATGAAAAAGCATCACCTTTCCCTTTCCCTTGCTCTGCCCTGAGTGCATTTGATATACCATGTTTTCCTTTCCTATTTTACAGCTTTCAAATGCCAAATTCTTCCTTAAAACTTTATTTCTATTGGCACGTTCAAGAAATTCCAGTCTGTAGATTTTGCTCCTCGCTTACTGTGTCTGAAGAATTTGTATTGAAACACGAGCTGTAAGAATGCCTTTACTAAAAAGAAAGACTCTGCCAAGAATATTGGATCTCGTGTCCCTCTGATAAACAATCCACAGTGCCTGAATTTCAATTGGAAAAGGGATTAAATGCGCTGCTTATAGTAAGTAATACGTTAAGACAACAAAGTGCTGTTAAGACTGAACCAAATATTCCCACCTACCAGCATTCCATAGATTTCTATAAAAATGGTCTTGAACACTTTCAGAGTCTCATCTTCCCATTGGCGGACGTGTATTTTTCACCATTAGTAATACAGGACCAACAGAACACTGAATTCTCCTGTGTCCGTAGGACCTCACTCAGACGACACACAGATGGGATCCTGGTTTTGTGTCCATATTCACACATCATGCTGCTGAGGCTGAAGTTTCATAAGGAGGAAGCGGCCTGCCTAAGCTATCTTCCACGGTAGGTTCTAAACCTTTGGCAGAGCACAGCTAGATGCATTTGGCAGTCCTCCCTTCTGTGAGGACAAGAATAAGAGCAGGTCCCAACCAGGTGAGCAAGATGGAGTCCTCCCGCACGCTAACCAACTGGACCACGCTGCCAACCTCTCCAAAATAAGAGAGCATTTCAGTAATTGGATTTAATTTCTCACAATGAAAATTCTTCATGAGAATAGCAATTCTTCTAAGACTAGTAAATGCACTGCTTCTGATGGAACTACACTGAAGCAAAGAATTTGCAACAGAAGAACTAGAACACAGAAACAAGGAAAGTGAACGCTATTTATGATGCCCTATAAATTTCATGGTGGGGACAATGGGAAACCTGACTGGTGCGTCCCAAGAGTCATTACTCAGATGCAATGAATCCTAATTTCTGCAGACATGCTTTAGGATCCTACAGAGATGACACAGAGCTCTCTCCAAATGTGACCAGACCTCAACAGGTGTCACACGGCTTTGGAGCTTTCTGGATGCACAGAACAGCAAGAAGTGTCTGTGGACTACTATCCAGAAACAAAGCTATTTCAGTTCATAAAGTGAGGTTGTAAAGACAAGCAGATCTCTACAGCCTACCAAACTTAATCTTTCAAGAAGTCCCAGAGAGCACTACTAACGAGAATAAATATATACCTACTTCACAGAGGTAGCAATTCAAGTATGAAGAAAAGGAGTTAAGAATATGAAAAGTACAATAGATTAATACAGACAGTGCAGGCAGGGTAACAGCAAGAAGCAGCTCGGAGCAGTTTTCACATCTCAGTAGTTCAGTCACGGTCACGTTTTTGTAGGCGTGACAGAAAATGCATTTTAGAGAGGGTTTCAGAGGAGGAAAATGAGTTTGTGTTATAGATACTCATGTCCAGGACATGCAGCTTATATCTGAGATGACACAGATGAAGGAGGCAAATGTAGGTTGACTCCCTGTCAGATGTGAAGTGACAGAACCCGTTAGTGGCAGCATTCTGAAGGGATGCAAAACAGGCAGTAACCAAAGCCACGAAAATGATGTTGCAGTAACTGAGAAGCAAAATCAGTGACAACTTTGATGAGAACTCAGAAGTATGTACAGACAGGAAAAGCTGTTATGCAGGCAGCATTAGCAAGACTTCAGTAGACTGGATGGGAGGTCAGAGGAAGAAGAATTGTGAGCTGAAAGGAAACCCCAGATTACTCCTTGAAATGACAAAACAGCACAGTATCTGGAAGGGAGAGTTGTGGGAGCCCTCAAACAGACTAATAGTTCCAGGCAATGTTTTGTTTAAGGCAAAACAATGATGGCAGAAATGCACTGAGATCGTAGGTTGGACAAAAGTTGATGGATGTTGAGAGCAGAAGCAGATCTACAACACTTCACTTGACTTTAGTAACTCCATGTAATATTTAGATTTGCCTAGACAACCACGTAACAATTCCACAGAGGCTGGGCTTTACATTGTGAACCAAAGACTGAAGTCATCAGTATTTTTATTCTCTTAGAGCTACATTGCCTGCCACAGATTACCCGAGCAATTATCCGCATCTCATTTTGTTTCCCACTAGTTAAATATCAGTTTAGAGCAGCGGTTGCACCTCAGCACGTTTCCAGCAACAAGGTTTCTACTGTTGCCTTTTCAATGCTTTTCTCTACTCAGTGTTCCAACTGCTCTCATGAACACAAGCTCTCATTTGCATGACACTTGCGTGTTTTGATAGCTAACACCAAAGGCTGGAACTTCTGCTCTGTCAGTATGCACTGGTTTGAAGCACTTGTTGGATCGTGCAATAGGAATCTGAAGACTGAATGAGAAAGCAGAACTCTGTTTTCTGCATTTCTGCCTTTATCCTCATTACTTTAAATATCAACTGTGTCAAGTAAACATACAATTACTCCCCTAAATGCTTTTGTTTTCCTGCAATTGATCACACACTCTGAGTTAAAAGCCTTGTCAGTCCTTGCTATTTATCAAGCTTGCCGATAGAAGAACACAATCACAGACAAAACCACAGACACAGACACTAATCAACAACATTCCATTGCGCCACAAATGAGAAATGCCAAGAGATCTACCTCACTCTGTCCTGCTCCTTACACAGCTCCCGTTTCACGAGCACACATGCACACAGACAGCAGGCAGACAACAATATACAGAGATAACGAATGGGTCTCTAGTGTTTCAGATTTACCTACAACCGTGTCCTTCCATCAGAACTTTAAGAGTGTTTTGCTTCTGGCACTAGCATTAGCAATCCCACAATAAAGACTGTTAAGAAAAATGTTGCTCAACATTAGAGATAGTTAGAAACAGAGTTTAAAAATTCTGGGTGCTTTCCAGGAGCACTCTGCAAATCACACACAAAGTACTATGTATTTCACAAACTCTGCATGATGTATCTGCTGCCAATGGGTTACGCAAGTCCGCAATGGAAAATAAAATAAAATGCAACGTATCTTGATGAAAAGAAGAATGCATACATCTAGTCTATCAAAGACACAAACTGAATTTGAAATAAAGCATATGCAATATGGAATGTGCATGATTGTGGGGGCTTAAAGGGGATGGGAAAGGGTTAAATGCTGATAAAGCTCCTACTGGTGAAAATAACGTTTTAATTTAATTTTATGTCCAGACTATCTGGACACAGTCTTCTCATTCCTACTGTGGGAAAATGGGAACAGGGAAAAAAAAAGTCCCTACTGAGGAGGCTCTATGCTTTCCCTATTCTTTCTCATTTTTTTCTTACTTGAAAAAAGCCTGTGATGACCTAAAGAAATTTACTAAACAAAATTGTGTCCACTGTTTTAAATCAGCTTTCTCCTTGGTCTCAAAACTGCATCTGTTCCATGTGCACTAAATTCAGCAGGAATATCATGTACAAGATGACTAAAATATCAGAGTCTGCAGTGAGGGACACCAATACATAAAAGCAAATACATAAGAAGGCATTTAAAATGTGAATATGTATGACTTGAAGCCACTGCTTTGTTGAGTTAAATTCTCTTTCAATGTTACAAGTCCAACTCTTTTCTGGATTAGTTTATGTAGTCCATACTAGTGCTAATTGTCCCAAATATGGTTTATTATTTAGCCTATCAAGTAAGGCTTTAAAGGAGTATTTTTATGTTCACCCTGTAACCTTACCTTGTAGGCAGCTTGTCTCATAAACTGCTTTGCAGGCTGCTTCCAAATAGCAGGCACTGTAATAACCCATCGTACTTCAGTATTTTCAAAGTCCGAGCCTGCTTGGTCACTGAGCTCCTAAATAAAGAGAAATTGAGGTGAATGTAAACTGATACCAACCTTTCAAGAATGCTCTACTGTGCCAACAGCCAGGATTAGGGCTGACACCTCCTGAAGGAGGCCTATAGAAAAGTTTACTGCTGAACATGAAATAGAAAAGATACTTATTCCAAAAGCAGCTCGTGCACTGCTGAATATTAGAGAATGTTTATATATGCTCTTAGTCATTGTGGGGGATTTGCAGCTAGTTTGAAGAATTCACGTTTGCATCTAGATTAATACAGAGAAAAATATTAGAAGTATTGATGAACATTATGTTTTACAATCCAGACTATTCAATGACTCCTTTATACAGCACTCACATGTAAATTAAACTTTTACAACTCGGTTAACACGGTAAAGTTACAGTTGAGGCCTTATAAAAAAATAAATCAACTGATTGCTCCTTGAAAATTTTTCTTTAAGCAAGCACTGAGGAGTAGTTTAGTTATTTCATTGTTCTTCCCCTCCCCATTAAAAAGAGGAAAGTCTGTACTGCATTTGCAAATTAGGTGATATACTGACATATTTTGGGACAGGTTCCAAGTAAAATGTCATTACCATATGTCCTATCTAAATCTCCACCCAAACAGGGAAAGCCTCATAAAGGTGAACAACAGGCCCTTAGAATGTGAAATATGTTTCTGCGTGTGCTGTGCCAAGGTGTCGTGTTTGCTTAGCTATACTGCAGTTTAAAAATCTGTGGTAGAAAAGAAGTACCTTTATACCGCCCAGGGCACTAGGAATGGACAGAGTACAGTCCTAAGCAACAGCATGAACTCACAAATTACAGGGATGTTTTATTAACACCAAGGAAGGATGCAGCCCAGAACAGGCAGCACAGCAAGTATGGGGGATTTGTATTCACTAAGAATTTCCCCAGGCAATGAATGCATGGGTACGAGTCTGTGACTGAATATTCAATGCAAAAATCTATCAGATAGTCTTAGGAAAGATAATTATTTTGAGTAGTAATGATATGATTGTTCCTCTATGGCCGTAAAGTCAGAAGAAATTAATCAAATTCAGAAAAGTAGGTTAGCTGTACATCAACAGGGCTATTTTCATGCAAGCACTGTTTGAGATTCTGATTTGGCCCAGAAACTACTACGTGTTGGCAGTATATAGTAGCACATCTGAAACTAATGCATAATAAATTCACATTTGGTTGTTTACACGAGACCTTAAATCTAAAAACTATTTATTGGAGACACGTATCTCACAAGGGAATAACAAATGCAATCTCGCGACCCAAGGATAATATTACAAGAAGCGAGTATTGTAACATTTCAAGCAGGAAATGGAAAATAAAATGTATTTTCCCATTTCCCTACCAACACCTGCAACAGTAGTTAAAAAAAAAAAAATTAGTGCAGTATAAAGAAGCAAATATACTGAACCTCTCAGTCAAACCAAGTACCCTACACAGATCATTGCAATAGTGAAATGACACTACTCCCATCATGTTAGCTAGCTTGTACTCCTCAGAAAGTCATCACTGTAGAGAGTGACACTGAGATTCAACTCACCAAATTGTAAATCAGCTTTTAATAATAACTCCAGCTCATCTGACTTCCCTACGATCAATCACTGAAAACAATGTCAGATTGGGAGGTGCCCATCCAGGTGTGTTTCACTGTGCTCACTCTGCAACACGAGCGAGAACCTTGAGAATGCAGAACTCTGAATCATCATGGCATCACAAGTGTGGGGGGCACGACCAGAATCCAGCCTCAAATTGAATTCTTGGCAAGTTAAAAATGCCGACTGAGTGAAACACAATCCAGCTCCTGCTGGATTTTTTAAGTTTTCTTTTCAAATCAACATTTTTAAAGATAAAAACAAAACAACAACAAAAAAGCAACACAATAACAGAAAAGTTTTATCCCAGTAAGAAGATATTCAGAATTTATTACTATTATTGAAACAAGTTTTCCCTGTGCAAGAGGAAATCACTGCAGGACTACTGTGAGCTCTTCACAGTCTCCAGCCTGCCTAGAGTTTCTACAGCTGCCTTGCTTTGTTTACATCAAATACAACTGAGGTCAAAGCTCAGCAAGGTTAGGAATGTTATGCTCACATTTATACTAGCTATAAATACAGAGAATTTAGATAAGGAAGCATTATTCTACCTTCAATGCCTGTTCCTTAAAAAATTGCAGAGCGTAAGCAAATATCTCAAGTGCTTTGACTTTTTTGCCATTTGCAGCTGTCAGGTCCGTCTCCATGGTAAGATTCTACATGAAAGAAAATAACTGGAAGTTATTCAAAGGAAAAGGTAAACATAAAATTAATTCTCACTGCTTGAGGAAAGGGAATTCTTCTTTATCCACCTGGCTAGGAAAAAGTGACAAAATTGTTCTGAAGAGGATCTAACTCATCACTTGAATTTCCTGGAGTATTACATTTGCTGTTTATTTTAAACTTTGGCTTTAAACACCTACCATGTCTAAAAATAACTGCAGGCAGAGAGAGTAATACAGAATAAATATTAAATAATTACAATAAAATGCATCTGTAATTAATTGCAGCAAAGCTGCATGCGAAAGATATTCCATCCCAGTTGTGAGTTAAAAGCATGTGTTTTTGGCTTCCCACCAAGACATGAAACCAGCAAACACCCACCTCAATACAGAACGTACTGGCCAGGACTCAAAATGGTTTAGTGGAAAGATCAAAATATAATCAGTAGGAATAATGTCAAATTAACAACATGATTTCCACTTGCAGTTACTATAGAGAACTCTGGGCAAATTTGTTCTCGTGGACAAGAGTTCACTGTGGCTCTTATATTCCATTTCTGCTCTCTGAATAAATTTCCTAAAACAAACTGACCTCATGCACAGTCCCTGCACAGCTAAGCATTTCACCCAGGAAAAGCAGGGATGCAGATACTGAGCTTCTGAGGTCTACAATGAATATGAGCAAAATACCCTTGCCAAATGCGTCAAGAAGCAAAATGAATTGGAATATGCTAACTGACATTTTCATTTACTTCATTTACTCTCTGAACAGACCTGCTTCATATCCAGCTCATAATCTTTAGGCAAAATCCAGCACTCTCCACAGCAAAATGATCTGAGCAGCAAATGCAGAATTATCCAAGAGCATTAGTTATTACTTACACTAGTGGTATGTAGCTTCATCTTAAACTTCTCAAAATACAACCAGTGCTTTGATTCACTGGGATCCAAGTCATGGTAGAAATCTCTCGCTGCATACCCGAAGCTATGAAACTTTCTTTCAGGTGTTAAGAGGATAGTAGTTGGTGTCTTCTGGTTGGATACGCCTGGATCTCCACCTTCCCATCGTCTGTTCAACAAGTGAAAGAGCTTCGATAAGTGATATTAATGCTTAGAGCAGAAGAAAAATTCGTATACTCTTACAAAAAAAGTGGTAGAATATCGCACATAACTGCTTTCCCCTCCAAATATTTTTACGTTGATCCTTATAATACCAAAACAAGTGAGCTTATTTACATTCAAGAAAAGAGGAATGCAAGTTTCATTTCTGACCATTCAGTAATTGTTACAGACAGTTGTCTAATTTTTAAGGACACAATCACACAGTATGCCTTTGATTTGAACAGAGATTCCCTACGGTAAGTTGCAAACAGTTAAGAAGAGAACAGCATTACACCTAAATCTTCAAACTAAACATAGATAAGCAATAAATACAATATGGAAAAGAGAGTTCTCTAATAACACTAAGAATGAAATCCCAAATTGTGAAAATGAATGGCCTATCCACTTATCAATCAGATTCCATGAATGCTCGCTCGTAAGGGATATTTTCCCCCATTTTTAATTGAGGATCTATTTCAGTCATCTGAACAGCACCATGGAGAAGTCAATTAAATCCCTGCTTCTGTCACAGAACGCTCTCTGACACTCAGCAAGTCACTTAAACCAAAGCCCGTTCACATGCTTCACTTCTTGGATGCCTGAAACACTGAAGACATGCCTGCAGGCGCTGAGCTCCCTTTGTTGCACACTCTATTCACCTTTATTCCCCTTTAAACATCTAAATGGTAGTAAAAATTTCAGATTAAAAAAAAAGTTGGTCTGTGAAAAATAAAGCAGGCTCCCTCAACCTCACAACCACCCGCTACAATCATGAAAATAAGTATCCTATCTTATCAGGATCCTACAGGCATCTTCAGGAAGACCTACTAGGCACAAAGGTAGGACATGAAGGCAACATAATGCTTGTTTCGCAGATCGGGTAAGGAAATAAATAACACTGAATATAGGAAGACCCTCTGTTCTTTGTGTTAAATGCAGAAGGAATTTAGGAGTGGAAAAGTAACAAGATCATAAAGTAAAGATCTGTACCACAGAGAGCTGTGAGCATTCTGCTTTTCTTCTGACATCTCCACTACCAAAAAAGCAGAAGGGAAGAACAAGAAACTCTCATTACTGTTCCCCTCTGCCCCACACACAAGTACTTTCACCATGGGAAACAAACACTTACCAGACAACATTATCCTAAAAAAACACCAGTGGAAAAACTGCTTTATGCTATCAGCCATAATCACAGCGCAGCTCAAAAAGGAACCAAGATCACAAAGGCAATTGCATTCATTACTAAAACACATGTTGATTACTTTTTTCTAAAGATAGAAAAACATGCTGTCATAACATACTACTGCCAAAGTCCCTGTTCTGAAGTACAAAATGATTGCTTTGTTCTACAGCTCTTGTTTACATGACATGTGAAGATTATGTAGAAGTATTATTTTTTTTTTCCATTTGAACCAATTGAATCAACTGAAAATTAATTGACCTCAAGATCAAGCAGACCACTGACACAGAAAAATTCAGTCTTAACCAAGCAATAAGCAGCCAGGAACAGGATCTTATAAACTGCCAGGAAGCTTTAAGACCATGCAACGGGATCAAACAGAGCAAAATACGGCCCTTTTTGAACCAGCAGCAGTGATGGCAGGGAATCTTCCAGCATGGAGAGCAATCCCACTGATCTGAAAGCAGAAACAGTCTGACAAAAAGTGGAATGTTTTTCACCTTCACCCACTTGGAAAAACTTTGCTCAACCTCACCGGTGCTGCTGCTCAGCCCCACACCTACTGTCAGCCAGGAAGGGCTCTGCTGCAGGGCACTGCTTGCAAACCTTGGCTAGAACATACCTGGGCAATTCCAACACCAGTGAGCATGTCTTACAGCAAGCACATGGTTCCACTGCTAATAAGCAGGGGTCCCACAGCCCAGAAGCAGAAAGCACTGCCTTTTCCACCAGCACGTTACATCCCACGCAACCAAGGCACAGAGAGGAGACAAACTGCTATCATTTTCACTTGGAATCATTAATGATTCATTGTGAGTCACTGGTGGGAAATTCCATAAATAGGACGTGTACTTAGCTGCCAGCTAATAACAATGCCTCTTTACTTCTCTTTATGGCTAGGCACGTTTTCTCTTCCTGGAATAAATACTTACAATATTTAAATGAAAACAAACCCATGCTCTGTAGTACGGGCTGAAATCTTCAAAACCATCTCGAGCATTAGGTGCTCACTACTGGGCGTGTTTCTAATGGAGATTAGACACTGTAACTGCTCAGCAAGTGCTGAGGTTCTCAGCCCATGTTACTGACAAAAGAACAGGAAGCCTGACATCACCATTTGCAGCTAGAGCTTTCGAAATATTCCTGCATGACATCTTTTCTGGAAAGAAGCAGCTGCAGCCAGAGGTATGTGCACACTAATCTGACTGCTGCACTCCTCAGGGGGAAGCCCACCTTCAGCCCACTTAATGGGAGCTTCTTCCAATGCCACCAGCAGGGCTTCAGCTTGCAGTTTTCTTCCATGGGTTTGATACAGTCAAAATAATGGTAATAATGCTCTTGGGGAAAACAGTGGAAATGTCTGTGAAGAGCACGACGTAGTACAGGCCAGCAGTAGTATAAAAGCAATAGGGGAGGTTATCTTCTCAAAGCAGGGTCAGAGCTAAAAACCTATTCAAGCAGAACCCAACTTAGATTTCTCCCTACATGCAGGTATGAGACCAGATCCTAGGCTGTATGTGGAGCAGCTCAACAGAGCAGCACAGACCAGTTTATAGTCACTCAAGATCTGCCTGTATATTAAAGGTGAAAAGTGACAAAAGCAAAGTTTCTGTGGCAAGGATCGTAAGGTTACACGAAGGTTAGAGAAATGCCCTTCCTTACACAGGAATCTGGCTAAGAGAGGGAAAAAAGAGTGCTCCTTGCAGAGAGATGAGAATTTGATCTGGAGCTGCAGCATAACAGCCAGGGAAGCAAAGCAGCAGGGTCATCATGGAGAGCTGGATGCCTCCAGGAGTGTGCACGCAGCAGAAAGGCAAGCACATGTCTGCCAAGAGTCAAACAGGGAAGAAAAAGAGAGAAAAGACTGAAGCTTGGAGTTATATTGAAGAAAGACTGCATGCTCCCTCCTACCAAAGATAGCCTTCAACTTCAGAATCCCATACATTTTTCAATTTATTTTTTTTTCCATTTGTGAAATATTTAAATTCAGTTTGCTGCTAATTAACGAGCCGCTAAAACATTTACAATTACATAGAAGTGCATATAAATCAACAGGAGTTTTTCCACAACTGGGCAAGACCTCATTTATTCCCTTCAAATGAGAAGTTTTTAATGGGTTTGACAGCACGGAGCAGTCCTTCATTGCAGCTCTGGCACTGCCTATTGCAGCCACGGGCAGACTGCCCATACACAGGTACTCTCAGTCTCAAGGTAGGCAGAAAACAGCCCTCGCTGTCACACAGCCTTATATTCTATAGCAAGAACTTGAAGGTAGCCACAATTGTTGTGAGGAAAGAATTGGCAGGCATGAAATATTGCCTAAAATTAATAAAACTAATGTTATCAAGGCTAAGGCATTCATCCATCACCTAGAAACATGCGCCCACTCCAAATATATGCTTTAGTCCACTTGGGGATCCTCACACATTTAAGGGTAAGCATGTGGTTAAAGACCTTTCTTAGGTCAATTCCTTAAGTCTGAAATCACAACCATACTGCTGTTATCACATGAGAAAAAAAATAGAGTTTCAAGGCATATGAAGTAAAATGCCAGTTAAGATCTGGAATATGCATGCTGTCCATATAGCACCTACATTTCAACATTTCAGTCAACAGCTAAAATCTTGAATCCAAAGGGTTCGAGGGACATTCATAAAAGCAGAAGTTGTTATACATCGTAACATAGCCACAGAAATCATAGGAACAACGTGATATGTAAGATTTAGGATTGCTCAGCTACAGCTTCGGAGATGATACACACGGGCTCTGACTCCACCGCCCGGTAACCTGGCAGCAAAACGTGGCCCATCCTTTGACTTCCAGCACCACGCAGCTTCCTGTGCCATCAGCAGAACATCATATGGACTGGATGCAAAAAAGCCCTTGAAGCGTTACTCATCCTTATAAAAAATGGCAGGCATCTTTGCCACCGTACTGCCATTCCGAGACAGCATTTCCCATCACCCAGTTGTGTCAGATCTCTCTGAAATACTTTGCAACCACACGCAAGGTGACTGTGCAGACTGACTGCACAACAAATTCTGCCTGCTGGGATTTACAGACTGGCATTCAGCTAGCAGCTGCACTTAGAAAAATTACAGTATATCATACTGGACTTCAGCAAGTTTGTCTTTTTGCCCTTTCCTTTTCAGTATTACAGTGTAGCAATAATACATCACCTCCTGCTACAACAGCAGGTTTTCTTTTTTTATAACTTCTGTGCCTTTCCTCATACATACCTTTTTCATGCCTGAAATTATCTATACTTTGGCCTTGTTACAATATAGGCATTTCAAATATACTTTAATAAGAATTATATAGGCTTTTAGCTATTAAAAAGTCAGAAAAAAATTATCAGCAACACTATAGAAAGGGATTGTGGCACAACTCCTTCAGATACCTCTCTCCCATAATATTTTTGCATTTGTGATTGCATTAGACTTACACATATCAGAACAATAAAGGGAAAAAAATACATCAGATTATATTGATTTAAGGGAGAAATAAGATTAAAAAAAAAAACCACAAGAAAATGTAACTCTTAAATTTTGTCCCTTACATACACACAATACAGGAGAGATTTCACATCAAATCCTGATTTTCAAATTTATGCCATTTATTTGCCAGCTTCCCAGTACCACCGGTTCATTACTGAGGACGCGAGTGAAATTTAATGCTAAAAATCAGCCAGATCACCACCAGATTCTAGGTGCAAGTGACTAACTGATTCAAGCAGATGGGCAGCTGCAGGCAACATATCCATTTGCACTGAGCTGCATTTCATTCACTACTGCCATCCTGCTTCTAAGATGTTGTCTATCCAGAAATGCTGGAGAAATTTAAAACGAATCAACTAGCTTGCATGATGCTCTCAGATCCCACAAAAGAAGTTACCACTCCCTTGATCTGCCATAGAGTTGCTCATGCATCTAAATCCAATTAAATCCGAAGAAGCCATTAACATCTTAATTCTTCTATGAAAACTGGACGTACATGCCTATGGTATTACCTCACGACAACATCGATGGTAAGGGTGCTTTCTACTAACATGGCTTTGCCACATTCTGAATGCACCAGACACCTCGAGTATTTCCTTAAGTGCAGAGTATCCGCTTCACCACCATGGGAAACGGCATGCTTCTTTTTATAAATGTGTAGTTCCTGTCAATCTCATGATCAAGGACATCCTGACTTAAGAATAATCACTGCTCCCTAAACAATCCTGAGCATTCACTAATTCCTCCTTTTATTCAGGTCACCTTACAAACTCAGCAAAATAACACTGAAAAGGTGCTTACACTGATTATTAAAGCAAATTGGAATACAACAAAATGCAATAGAAAATTATAGCCTTGACAAAAGCCTACACTGTCGCAACACTACACAAATCTAGGCACTTCAAGGTACTGCAGGACAGAGCTATAGCCACTGCATGGATAGCTATAGATGACAATCCAAACCCAAATGCTGCATTGCAGCCCTTACCTCATTACGTGAATACATTCCGGCTCCTTGGTGAAGCTGTAGGCGTAGCCACTGGATGTCGTGCCAAAATCAATAGCCACAACAACAAGAAATAACTGTTCTACAGCATCCTCTGCATCAGAGTCCTTCTGTTAAACAGCAGAAGCAAAACAGACGCTGAGTCATTGATTAGAGTAACTGTAATCTGTCTTACCCTTCAGTATTTCTGCTCTCTGAGACATGCATACCTCTGTTAATGGAAATAGGGACTTCACCAAAGCTGCATTCGTGAACAAAGTCACTGTAAAAAAGCTCCACGTTCCCATTAGAGTAGAAATTTAATATACAACTCACTCGTGTGTTTGCTGGAGGATATTTTATAATTCCCCTCTTGAATCAGGATTTTTTTTTCCATCATCATGTCTTGGAATAGCTATCATCTTGAAGCACTAAAACTTATAGCTAAACACTAGGTTACAGGATGCTTTTTTTCTTAAATTGAACAAATAAAGAATGCGTTCATATCCACCAGTGTTTTGTATATGGGACTTAGTGGTTTTAGGAGTCACTTATGTTATTACCTTGACCCTGAGATACTGCCGCCATTCAGATGTAACACAGACAGAACCACCTAATATACAGCAATAACCTTCACATCTCGAGATAATTATTTATCGATGAAGAATTTACAGAAAGATTCTTTTGGAAACACTCTGTGCTGGTGGTGGTTAATGCATGAACAGCTCAGCAGGACAGGAACAGAACAAGCTGGAAATACTGGTGCAAAGCTGTGTGCTTCAGGCAGGCAGATGGTGAAGGAGGGCAGTACACCCACCTGCACACATGCCATTTTGGAAAAACTAACATGGGACAGAACTGCTGACCTTTAAGTACAGAGGTCCTGCTTGAATCCCCCACTAGTGTTCAGCCTGTACTCTCAAAAATATTCAAGCAATTGTTATCTTTACTGAGGAACCACCAAATGTCCTCGCTCTAAAGTAGCATCCAACCATCTTCCTCATTAACACCCCGCAGCTTTGCAGCTTCATGCCTGCTCCTTCCAATGCCTTTCTGTTGTATCCCTACACTTTCCAAAATCATCCCATAGGCTTGATATTTAACATGGAGAAAGGAGCACAATAAGGCTTCGTTGCAAATAATGTAGGACTTATTTGGATTTTCCTAATAAATATTTACAATCAGAGGAATATGTGTTTATAGGTCTTCCTCAGGGACCTAAAGAGGCAAATCTAATGAAGAGGATACAAAATCATGGGCATGGGAAAAGTAAAAGCTGTAGAATATATGGAGAAAGAAAGGAAGAGAAGCTAAAATTATGAGCAACAACTCAGGAAATCCCAAAGAGGAGTCCTCAAAACTTTAGAATGCTAAGCAAGAAAACGGACAAGGACAGCAATGTGTCCTGAACATGATCAGTTGTGATAGCAAGAAATACCCTGTGCATATATGTGTTATAGATGATGCAGATGACCTTAAAAACAGATGGAACTTAATTTTAACAGGAGTTTTTTGATAAAACAAAAACAGTGTATAAGATTAAAACACTTTATCTCTGTGGAACATTTGCTTGCTTCTAAAAGCTATTTTCCTTTGGAAATTAAAGTAGCAATGTTCTGAGCTTCTCTATCTGCTGGAGAAGATTCTTTTCCCTGGGAATTTAGATTATAGTGTTGAATATCATATATATACTTTATTTTTTTTTAACAGTATTAGTTTTTTAAGAGCCTGCATAAACAAATCGGTGAGAAGACATAACTTGGGAACGCTGAGGATCAGGAAACCCCTCGCTCTAATATAAAAATATACAGAACAAATCTATTAGCTCAGCAAGGAGAGAAAAGGAAACCAGGACCTCACAGAAACAAATGGGAGCTGCACCAGAAACTCCAGCAGGATCAAAATTTCATTTAAAACTATGGATAGTGTAAGAGGGATCAGCATGTGAGGAAATCACAGCTTTCCAACAAAACAACTGCCCTTACCACGATATGTGACGGAGACAGCGGAGTGATCCCAGGGTCTCCCAAACTTTTGGCTGGTGATGAGTAAGCAGATGTGGAAACTGCATCTGAAAGGAAACAAAAATTCTTTAGTGTCAGTAAGCAGAATAAGTAGAATAGGATAACTGCTTCACATAATATTATGCACTTTTCCTGATGTAACAAAGCCACCTCCTAATAAAAGATACTTTTTGCCCTTCGAACATGCTAAGGCCAAACTGCAGCTTTGCATTCAAAATGTTTGGCCTTCCTGACTAACTTCAATTCTTTCACCTCTTAAATCACCATGTACAATTTCAGAAGCCCTCCTCAATATACTGAGAAGTCCCAGCTAATACAAATGGTTTTTATACCATACACTTACATTACTAGGCTAGGATTTAAACATGTGAATGCAGAAATTAAACACAAGTTGAGATACAATAAGGAAAGACTAATTTTAAGAGAAAAAGAACCGTTGATAACTGTTTGACAACACAGTAAGAATAAGTTGCAATTATTCCCCTATGAACCTTTATTCTTAAACTTTCCTCACACTGCCTCTGTTTTTATTCTTCAATACACTCTGCACTGAAACACTTTGCAGCTGTTAGTATTACTGCAGGACAGAACCCAGCTGGGGAAAAGGAAAGCATTATTAACAAATCATCAAACAAATATTTCCATCCTGCACACAATACTGAAATTTCATTTAAAGGAACATCACAAACAAGTGAAAAATATTGTCATGCATTATTTGTACGTTCCTTTCTTATATTTACCCCATGATGACTGAAAAGAAAGTACTTAAAGCAATTAAGCATTGATGATTCAGATGGATTTCTACGTAATAGACTATCTCATGAAAACTGCAATAACTTAACAGAATGGAATGTATAAAGGTGCCAATACATCCCGCACGTGCTCGTTCCCCGCTGCTCCCAGATTTAAGCCTTGAGAGTTTACTAAATTCTCTTCTTTATAACACAAGCTAATCATATGTACAGCAGAATTATTTAGTAAGCCTTTAAAAATGAATAATAAATATTAAACAAGACATTGCAACATGTTTTTATCCTGCCTACTTGGATGTATCACACAACAAAATGCACATGTAAGTATGGCAAGGAATTCCGAGAGTTAAGACTGATGAGCCAGACCATTAATTTAAGCTAGCACAGGAGCTGCTCGGCAAGAAAAGACCTTACAGCTACTTAATAAAGAGTCCTGTTGTTCCTGGTCATCAAATACACTGTTTTTCAGTGAAGATGCTTTAGAGTAGGCAACTATGGAACAATCTGCTCGTAGGAAAATCTTCCTCCAAATCTTAGTGTTGCTCATAAAAAAATGATTTTTTTTAAAAAAGTTATCATATGTATGCTGAGTTTGATGTTCACAAGCAAAAGTAGAACATTCATATTCCCCACACAAAGTTCTTCAAGAATATATTACATTACTCCCTTTGTGGTACAGTACAAAAAGCCATAGGCAGCACAGAATCTGCCTGTGGCAGCAGAGAATCTGCTTGATTCATCAAGCTCTATTTGGATCAGATGCTGTTATCAGCATCCTTATCCACGCGTGCAATGTCTTCCTCTTTGCAAAACAGTTTTATTTCTGTACCATCATCACAGCATTTTTCTTAGAATTGAAGAACAGAAGAAAAAGAAGGATCCATTTCCTTAGTTTCCTAAGGAAAAGAATTAGGTTCCTTGCATCCCGCTGCCTTTCCTGACTGAATCAGAACCAGAAGCAATTCTGCCTGAACCGATCAGGACATCACAATGGTGACTCAACATCTTCACAATATGCCAAATTTCCCCTCTTAGGATACATCTACAGAGGACAAAAATGTAGACATCAAACTACTTCTACCAAAATTCTATCTGTGTTTTCAGCGTTCCACTTTGTTGTTAGCTCTTTTACCTGTTTCCGCACTCCCGTTTCAGCGTTCTATTTGGCAGCCTGTCTTCAGTTATCAGCCTACACTCTGTCTGCCTTGAAAAGCTATTTATACATCTCTAAAAAACTCATAAAATCCTGTGCAGCAATACATATGTCTTACGGTCTCTCAGAGAGCAGTGATTAAATAACCAGTGTGATATTCATATCCATCCAATGAGAGCACACTAACTTGGATACAGTTCTATCCAGAATGCATTTGACCCACTTAATTTGTGATTATCCAGAGGTATAAAATGCACACACAGACATCTGCCATATCTGCAAGTACAAAAACTTGTAGCAATGAAAACACATTAAGCACAGACCAGAGGGCCGTCAGCTACCCACAGAAAACATTACCTAAGATAATAAACAGAATTAGGTATTTTCATCTTTAAATCTTTAAAATAGCTGTCCCTTTCAGTTTCAGAATGCTCTTGAAACTTACGCATAGAAGTTGAATTTGAGGGAAGGTTTACTTGTTCTAATCCTAATCAACCGCACAACTCTGCTGGAAAGTTAAACTCTCTGTGATTTACCAGTATTTTTAACTAGAAAAAAAAACCTCCTTCCAAGAACATAACCATTCTGCACTATTACTCACTGTTACACCTCACCTAAGTAATGCGCTGCTCCTGCAAGGCCCAGCTAAGCAAGAATTCCTCAGTGAGTCCAAGCCCACAGTTTTGTTGGATGGACAGAGAAACATCACAGAAAACAACGCTACAACCTCTGACGGGGCAAACGCGAATTTGAACCGAAACGTTCTGTTACAGTGATTCCACAGAGCTGCTACCATGCTGGCACAAGCAGAAATTGCATTCCATTAAAACAGTTTATTTCTTAATATCAGGACTAATCACAATGGGCAACCATAACTTACTTATTTCCAATAGTAAATGCTTGTAAACACTAACTTGAAATACAACTGCCTACACTGGGGGATTGGATAATTTAACTATGTATAGAATTAATTCAACCATGTCACTGCATTTGCTGACTTTGGTCCTACCCTAAGGAACTGCCCAAAAATGCATCCTGAAGGATAACAGTTGAGAAGGAGAACACACAGAAGAAGCCTCTCTCTTTCACTTCTTTCGGGATTTTTTTTAGGGGCTTTTTTTTTTGGGGGGGGGGGGGGGAAGGGTTGTTTTTTTTTTAATTCAAAAGTTTCTATGCAATTTCAAAACCCTGTAATACTTGAGGAAGAGGTAAAATTATGACACCAGCAGATACTGTGTTAATAATGAACCATATCCATTATTATATAAGCCGCAATTGCTGGCTTGGCAGACTTAATTTACATTATTCTTTCTTTTTATCTAAACACATGCAAGAGTTTATTTTCTGTGGTTTCCTGCAGCAGCTAATCAGTTTAGCTTTTCCTGTTTTTCAATAAACGATCAGCCACGTTTTGGTTTTTCAACTTAGCTTACAACAAAATGCAGCAAGGGAACAATGTTTAAGATTCCCAGAATACTCACAGAGTAAAAGAAAAGTCCACAGCATTAATAACAAGTTAGCTACGTGATGGCTGAGACAGCAGTGCTCCTGCTGAACCTTCCTGGACCTCACTTCCCAGGGAGGATAAAGCCTCAGGACTCGCGTGCATCTCCTACAGCTGCTCTGTTAACCCTGGAAAGTATGTCATGTCCCAGTTTATGCACCTTCAGGTAATTTTTGTTAATATGATCCTAGTGGAGTGGTCACAAACGCAACGCCTGTTAATTCAACTCTTCTACGCTTCTCTGAATCAATGATAGGATCAATACTACTCCCTGCTTCAGGTGGTAATTTCAGCATTTTAAGAAGTCTTTTCACAATGATGTTTAAATATAAATGAGTATCCCAAAGTCATTTGTTTCAATCCATGACCTAAAATGCAATGAAATTCACTTCTTGTGTGAAGGCGAAACTCTGGCTGAGCCTGGGGACTCCACTGGGACAATCAAGATACCACGCTCTTTTCTAGAAGCTCCCAAACTCCAAGTATTCCTGCCCTACACAATCCTGTCTCAAAAGAAGAGCTGCAACAATCCTTTTTTGATTTGTGTAATTCACATCTACTGTTCCTGATCCCAAATCCAAGCAGAAATATGGTTATTTGTTGGCTGATGAACCAGATGGACCTGCCACTATTGCTGGTGATCTCTATGGGTCCAGTAAGCCCAGGTCAACTGAAGGCACTGTGCACACACTGATCAGTTTCACAGATCAAACACTTGCACGTAGAATTATAGAATATTCCAAATTGGAAGGTATCCACAAGGATCATCAAATTCATCTCCTAGCTCTGCACTAGACCACCCAAAAATTAGATCATATGTCTGAAAGCACTGTCTGTATCTTACGGCAATTTTTTTGGAATTTCCAGCCATCCAGAAGCTAGTGACAGTGACTGCTACGTGCAGATACGATCTCATTTAGTTTGCTGGTTACACAAAAATCTTGATCAAATTCCTCATTCTTCCATTAGGGCAATACCTCTGGATTGAAAATAAAAATGGATGTACTGAATGAAATAGGGGTGTAGGGCAGCCATCACGCAGCAAAAGAACAGAACTCAAAACACTGCTTTTCATTCAAAACATCGTGCATCGTTTTGAGCATCAATAATCATTTTGCTGCAAGCAAAGCTTGCTAATGATGTTTGCACGACAGGGAAGGAAGGGTTTACCATATTGCTATTAGTTGGCAACTGCTGCATCGGTAAAGAAAACCTTATTCAGCTTTTCACTGTGCTGAGACTTTGCTTTGCATTAAGCACAAAATGTCATAGCTTCCAAATGTAACATGACAACCTAGAGCATTTTGCTGCAATACAAAGATGGCCTTTGAAAATAATTATAGAACAACAACAAAAAGAGAGAGACGGAAAAAAGCAAATACAAAGAAACACTTAAAAGACTCTCTTGCATAATAAAAAGATATTTCCTATCAGAAGTAAGAACCTCCTGCTTCTGCTGAACCCAGCGTCACTACTGCTATTAGCAGCAATGGAATCAGAGCTCTTTGTTTTAAACTGCCAGTAGGCATCCAGCTGCTTTGCTGAAGACTGCAATGCACTTCCCTTCTCTGAATGCAGCCACGGCAAATCCCTGAGACAAATCCAAGTTTCCTGATACCCTTTCATAACAATGGGTCACTCAAAGAACTGATATTCATTGCCCCAAAAACGATTGGAGCACAGTAATTTTCTAAAGCAAGAACTCTCCCAATTCTTTGGATAAAACTCAAAAATAAGACATCTCATTAAGAGCTATGAACTTTCTCATTTATGCATTTGCATTGCCTCCCATTATGACTGCAATTTGACTGGAAGTATTACTTTTTCACTATGCTATCAACCTTTCGAAGGTCATTCAGGTCTTTAATATTATTGCTATCAGAATACAATCCTGAGTTCATCCCATCCCTCGTTTTGTGGATAATATTCGTTTTCCCGCACCTCATCAGCAAAAGGAAATGAAAAGATCCCACCTATTTTTTGTGAATTTAATTTAAGACAAAAGACATGCACAGGGTCTTGCAATAACCTACTGAATATGCCAGGCACTGTAAGTTCAGCTGTCTTCTCTCTGGCAGTATGTAGGCTCTTACCTAATTTGATCTGACCTCACTAATGCACAGTAAAGTGGACTTCAACAGAAATATCAAGCACCCTTCGTAACTGGGTCTGTAAAACCTCAGCCAACTCTGTACCAGACCTGAGACTTTTCCCACATGATCGGAATCTGCTCACATCCCAGAGCCTGGGGTTTGGGAACTCAGCAGCAGCAGCTTTGCACTGATTGCTCACTTCTGAACTCCAGCTCTTCTGCACTACTGCCGCAAGAACAAAATTGACTTGGCTTTAGATATCAAAATGAGAAGGCATTTTGCTTTAGCAGATGCATGTTGTGATAAATGTGGGCTAACAACAAATTCTGTGGCTCAGTGTAGTGTAAGACAACTCTCTATGATCATTCTATTTATTTCACAGGAATAGCTATGCTACAGGCACCTTTAACACATACTAAATAACTTTCTCTCTCTTCAGCAAGCTCCTCTGAACCTGCTTCCTTCAGGCTTCCTTGCACTATTAGCCCCTGTGCAAGCAGTTTTCCTTTATCACTCACCTCCTCCCTTCTTGCTTCCAAACAGAAAGACCTAAAGAACAGGAAACAAACCACACCAACATACAGAATCTAGGTTCTCTGAAAAGAGAGCTTCCTAGAAAAGGTCTCCTGCCGCTTCTCTTTCATCAGCATGTCTGTCATCATCCACCTCATCTACTTGGTTCACTGCAAGGTTGTCAGGAATGGCACTAATAAGATTATGCTCCAGTTCCCAGGACCACACATAGAATAGAGCATGTGCGAGGTTAGTCACTTTGGGAAATGCACCACTTACCAGCTGAGAGTGGGCTGGCTGGTTTATTTCTTTAAAAAATAATAATAATGAAAAAAATATGGCACTACAGAATTCCCTATTTTATTGCGAGTTTCTACATAAGAATCTGCTCAAGATGTAATTACAACCTGAAAACAAAGCAATCCTAGATTTACTTTTAAGAGTCAAGATATTCAAAGGAAGATTAGTCAAAGACTGAACAAAAATCACTGTTCAGTTTTTCTGGATCTCACGTCCAGTAGAGGAAATAAATTCTCTCCCTTCAAAAACAAGCAAACTAACAAAAACAAAAGAAGAGAGAGCTATATGAATCCCTTAACGTTCTTCAAGGCTAAAGTGGGAAAATAAGAGAATGTTAGTTGTTGCGCAACTGCAAGAAGCGGTGTCAAATTTGACAATCCATTAGCAAAGTCATCTGTGAATCTATAGTCTCTGGGTTTTGATTTAGAATCAGATAGACACTTCACAGCTAACTCAAAAATAAGTCTGTGTTTCTTTATTCTTTTTAACTTACAATCTTCAGAACAGATTCGCAATCAGGCTTAAAGGAAAATGCCTTATGAGGAGAAAAGCTAAGGACAGAAGAGAGAAAACTGATGTTTAGGGTCTGTAGAGTAGGTCATAAAATCACGCAGACCCTGATTAAAACCAATTTCCAGAGGTTTTTAATACCAGCACTTATCAGGACTACATTCATGACTACGCATACACATCACACAGAGACCAACACCAACCTAGCAGACAGCCAACTGAAAAGCTGCACTTTCACGGTGACAAGCAGATGACACAGGCTGCTACGGCTAAAACCACAACACAGCTGAGTATGGAAGAGAGCTACTCTAAAAGGATGGGTTTCAATGCAGCAGTTCCATTACGACAATAGTGAAAGCTTTTGCAAATGGCATGCCCTACTGGTTTGATTACAGCATGTGTTCTAGTGAGGTATCCATGGAAACTTAAGAAAGCGATGTTAAATTTGTTGGATCTATCTGGAACAAGGGAATGGGGCCAGTTGCCAGTCAGCCTATCAAAACCACAGGTATTTTGGTCTTTAAATATAGCGAAAGCCTCAGGAGACCTCAAAGATGAAATCTGCAACATCAAATTGTCACAGGAACGCATTTCTCAAACAGTGACAAGAAGGTGGTAAGAAAGGAATAAAGAAACTGTGATTTTAATGTTCTCATTATCTCTGATGAAAGACAAATAGCCTTGGGGGATATACCCAAATACCCACTGTCCAGACTTCGTATGGAACAGGAGAAAAAAAGCATGAGTTAAAATCCAGAGCCTCATGACAAAAGGCCACGCAGCACAGGCGAGCACAGAGCACTCTGAACTTCAAAATCCTCGGAGTACACACAGAGATTGAGGCAACCCCTAGAGAGTGGTCCTGAAAAGCATTATCAAGGTAAAATATATCTAGGAAAGAGCAAATCAAAGCGGAGTTCATAGATAATCCCTATGCCGCTTGCTTCTCCCAACACAAAAACAATTTGCCTCCTTCCTCAAGGAAACTACAGCAGGCTGGGGACATTTCTGTAACAGAGATGGTCGTTATTCTGAGATGAAAGCAAATAAACTTGCACAGATTACTTGAAATTGCTGCTATAAAACTGCATTCGTATGCATGCTTCTTTCTGGACTGCAAACAATATAAGCTGATGGAAACGTCTCTCAGAATTCCTAGGAAACTGCATCTCCAGGGCACAGTCTGAGTGCCGACCAAACCATCAAAAGAATTACTGACGGAAGAAATAGAGGAAGACCCTTCCAGGTCCCTTGTATTTGCAAATTAAGATACTTCCAAAGCCAATCCTCGCACCCAGACCACTGCCGAGCAAACCCAGCAGAGCTTCTGTCCATGAGCAGAGCACAGCAGCAGGCCAACAGTGGGGCGAGCCGATGCGGCTCCCCACGCAGCTCTCTGTGTTCCTGACACACCCTGATGCAGTCCCTAGCAAAGGCATCAGAAGACAGGAACAAAGGCTTTCCAGTCTGAGCGCTGACCTCCAGGTTCTGAGTATTTCTGTTTATTTACTTACTTTTTTTTTTTGTTAGAATTGACTGCGTTTTCCTTTTCATTTACACAAAATCCTCTCTCAAATCCCTCTGAGGCAGACTTTGAAGGAATTTCCTGTTTTAATACCCACTGCCATCCTAATTTTAAAACGCTGAAAAGTTACTGCTTCAATTATAGTTACAGTAAAATTTAAAACTTGCATTTGTTTATTTGAAATGCATATCGCTGTGTTTCTTAACACAACAGCAAACGGGTCATAGTTGACATACTTTAAGTAATGAGAACTATGGAATGTTCTTTTTAAGACCAAAATGCGCCCGATGGCTGAGCAGAGGCAGCCTCAATCTGATGACCCAGGACCTTTGCTGCAGTTGAGAACATGAAGTCTTCACGTATGCTAGTGGCACAGCAGATCCCTCCAGTTCATACTTGACAGCAGCGTTCTCTGAGTGCAACATCAACATCTGTGACCTCATGTTACAAACCAGCTGCGCACTTTTCCATAAAACATCTGTGAAGCAAGCATTCCAATTACAATCAGGACTGACGGACTTTAGAATTCATTCCTGAAAAAGATTCCAAGTCTTTCTCTTTTTCTGGTGGGAAAACACAGCTGAGTAGGTCTGAACGACAGCATGGTAACCTGGAGCTTTACCCACTTCTATTGTCAGCTAGCAAGGGTGCTTAACAGGAGAGTGACAACTGTTACACAGAAGCTCACCGTGTAAGAAGCTGAAGTCATTTCTGAATGCAGCACTCGAAGAGTCTCATGATTTCACTGAGCTGCTTATGGCAAATCTCAACACCTACCTTACATTTAAATAAATAAACAAAAGGACTAGAGCCAAGTTCCCCTAAAAAGTTGTTTCATTGCTACTTGTGGTCACGACTGTTCTCCTCCTGGGAAGTCGTATCATTTGAGTGTGCTGCTGTTTATTCCTTTTCCATTTTTCCATTATCATCCACTGAGAGCCAGCAGAGCTTTTTAAAATACCCAAATAAGCCAAGTTGCTTCTTCACAATATGCAGACTAAAATAGCCACAGAGAGACACTTCTAAACCTATAAATGTTGCACTCTTTGGAGTCAAGCACTTCTGAAATCCCACCTGACACAACACCAAAAGGCAGAACTAATTCAGGTACAGAAAATGGAGGCAAAGAGATTCTTTGGCTGCGTTTTAAAATAAAAAGTGTATTTGGAAGACGCCTTTTCATAAAGGATGGTTGTTTTGTGCAATCGTTGATATAATAAGTGACATCATAGCAGAGGACAGTAAAAAGCATTTGGCAGAAAAGAGCACAAGGCAAGGTACCAGTCAACTCGTGTGTAACCCCAACAACAGTGACACAGTTAGAGAGCAAAAGAGAACCTACACCATGACATTTACACATGCCGATCAGGTCTTCTGCAGCTGAGGCAGCATTCAGGTCTTCCTGCGCAGCACCAGCCTCCTGGGGCTGCTGACTTCAGCTGCATCCAAAGCCGCAGCCTTGTCTGAGCCGCACTGCTCACAGCTCTGGGCCAGCAGCACACGAGCGCTGAGCAGCACAGGGCCTCCCCGCAGCCTAACGCAACTTTGGGGAAACCCCGCAGCTCAGAGCAGGGCAGCTCCCTGCACTGCTAGGCACCGGCTGCCACCCCAGGGGGAATGAACTGAAAATTTACAGGGTGCGTACAGTAAAGGAGAACTCATCGGCTGAATGGGCATCATCCATTGGCTGAACAGCACCAGAAGTCAGTACAACGAGAAGTTCCACATGCAACAGCTCAGGGGCACAAGCAACTGCATCGAGGCTCACCCTGAGCAGTCTGCAGATACCGCAATGCTGTGCTGACTGGAGCTGTAAGCGATGGGCAGATACCGCATGCAACACTGTGCTGTTTTACATACAGACCTCTCCTCTACGCATTGTACTACGCTGCGGCAAGTGGCTGCAGCCCTAGGACTGTCAATACAACACCCACTAAATCATGTTTTATCCCCGAAGTCTTTCTTCTCTGACAGCTTCAGCATTCCAGAGAGCGGAAAGCACGTAAAGATTTCTGGCATAGCAAATCACTGATTTACAGCATGGCATTCCGTCTTCTAGCAAAACCCCTCCCGAAAAATTCTCCTTCTATCACAAGTCACTTAATCTCAACACTGCCTTGCACTAACCTTGCAACTTTACAGAAAACAATACGCAGAGCTCTGTCACCTAACAGACAAATGTCACTCTGTTCCTCCCTGTTGTCAGCTAAAGAACTGTCAAAGGTACCTTCAAGCAGAATAAGCTTATACAGACTGATACAGGAAGCACTTAACACGTACATGAAGGGGGTGAAGATGCAGTAAGGACCATGAAAATTCAACTAGTTTATAAACAGCATTATTTGTGCCGTTTGAAATGGACACTGCGACTCTTTTGTTTCACACACGCTAGAGTTCAGGTGTTTTATTCAAAGCGTTCCCCAAATCCCATGTAAAGATACACTTTTTTCTCCCTTCTCTCCAACAGAGAACCTCAATTTTTAGGGAAAATTTTGAAAACAGGTCTCTTGAGCACCACTGGAAGATCTCTGTGCAAAGAGGGCTGCCGTCTTCTGTAGGAAATCAATCCTTAGGGAGGTTTTCTGACCGGTCCTGAGGCTGGTGCTTGTCTGCACCCATCTGAGTCACCATCCCCAGCTGCGAAACAGAGCTGCATCCCCAGATGTGCTGAGGCTTACAGCCGGATGGGCTCATCAGAAGAGCTTTCCCTTAGTTTATTCCCAAAATTTGTTGTTGCAACCTACTGCAGGGAACCTGCTAAAGCAGAGGGTTGGAATAGATGATCTCCAGAGGTCCCTTCCAGCCCCTGCAATTCTGTGATTTGTACGAACTCAGTCTTTTCAATTTCTCCGTACATTTACCACCACCACTCGAGGCTCAGCATCCGTTTCCCCAGTCTCTGCACCATTCAGTGAGGAAGAAAGGTTGGAGAGACACAATGAGACCAGGCTGAGCCCGCACTGCCCTTCGGGTTCTTCCCCCAGCCATTCATTTCCAGCATCCCCACACAGGGAGGGACCATCCCTGTCCCTGCGGAGCTCTGCTTGTCACCGGGCGCAGTGCGAGCACCGACGGACCGCAGTCAAACCCTCCCTGCAGGCCCGCAGGGCGCGGACCCTGCCAGCCCCCGACCCGCACGCACCGTCCCGGCGCCTCACCCCAGCGCTGCCTCCCGCCCGGCTCTCTCCCAGCGCACCACAGCGATGCCCGTATCCCGCTCTCCCACTCGAGCCCTCTCGCTCCCTCCCGGCCGCCGGGCGGGACGGCCACAAAGGCCTCCGCGGCCGCATTGTTCCCGCACCCCGCTCCCTCCCGGGTTGCCGCAGCGGCTCCCCGGGGCTGCGGTGGGCTCCGCTCCGAGGTGCCGCCCGCGGGGCCCCGCAGCGGCCGGCCGGGATTCCGCCCCCGCTTCCCCTCCTCCGGCCTCGGCCGCTTCCCCCCGCAGCGCTCCCGCATTGCGGCGAACCCCCCCCGCCTCACCTGCCGCGCCGCCCTCGCTCTCCGACATGGCCGCCCGCCGCCGCCCCGCGGCTCCCCTCAGCCCGCCGCTCACTGCTCCCGCCGAGGCATGGGCCGGCCGCGGAGCCCAGCCCGGGGGAGGCTCCGCTGCTTCCTCCCGTCCCCACCCCGCCGCGCCTTCCTGCGGGCGGTGCCGCTGCAGCCAGGCCCCGTCGCTGGCAGGGGGCGGCGCGGCCCCTCCCCGCTGCGGGCCCGGCGGCGGCGGAGCGAGGAGCGCTGAGGCTCGGAGAGGAGCGACGTTCCGCAATCGCTGGCAGGTTCCCCAAAACCACGGTCCGTACGGTTACCGTCACAGCACGGCATTGCTTCGTTTGCCGTTGGAGCGGGCTCTTTCGCGTCCCGCGTCCCTCGGAAGCTCCGATCCCGCTCATTAGCTGATTCCCACCACTGCAGGACCTGGGAGAGAGGCACGCCCATGGGCACTTGGACCACCGTTAAGCTGTAAAGGTTTTCCAAAGACACCATAAACCCGAGAATAAAAGGCTGATATCCTATTAGTAATCCTGCATCCAGGGAAAGCATTACCCTGTTCCCCTCCCGTGCTTCTCGGGTCCAGTTCTCCCTTATTTTCCAGCCTCAGCAGCCATTCGCATTGTGGAAGCGCTGCCTGCAGTTCTCATGGAACAAACAAGGGCACTGACTGCAGTGCAGCTCCTTACTGACTTTCAGGCTCAAGAGGTCACTGATGTTCACATTAAATTGTTAATTCCACCCAAAGATTGTCCTGAGCCCTCTCACCAGAGGATCCCTTTGAATCTCTGGAGGACTGGCAAAGCCTGAAGCAAACCCTGTGTGCTGCAGATGCTTGCTCAGCACATCCTCCTGTTTTTTCCCCAGGTTTCCTCCCTGAGTGCACAGCTTTGAGCAGAGCCCTCGCACCATTCACACTGCTCCCAGCAGCCATATTCCCTTTGAGAAGGACCAAAGGTGCGATGCACAAGGGAAAGTCCCAGTGAACCGCTTCACGTGCTCACAGCTGACTCACCTGGAAGGCCTGCACCGATCCTGTAGGCACCACAACCAAGACCTCCTCCCGAAACCCAGGGAAAACGCCAAACTCCTTAGCTCCCTGCATCCCAGAAGCAGCAGCCCCAAAGGATGTGCTGAACTGCTGAGGAGCAGCGAGGGACAGAGCAGGAACAGCACGGGAACGGCACCACTCCGCCAGCCCCACCGGGCGCTGAGCTTCTGAGGGGACCGCGCACACAGGCTCCCAAAAAGTGGGGACAACGTGCCCCAGGATGGCTGCTTCTTGTGCTTCTCTCTGGCTCCAGGCCATGCAACAAAGGGAACATCTGGCCAATAGTCTGCTGTAATTGCGTGTTTAGTCAGGCTGAATATTTATGCTGTCATCAAACAGCCTCGGAAGTAAGAAACCAAACAACCTCAACACTTGTTTTCCTGACAAGAGGCTTAAATAGCAGAAACTTTTGCTTCAAACTAAATGCGCTTCAGTAGTAATTGATCGTAGGCTTTAAAATGTATTGGGATAATTAACAAAGGAAGAAGGAAAAGAGAAAGAAATAATCAAGAAAAACAAACACGCATCCAAATTGTATACTTTCAGGAAAAAAAGCCTGACGTGCAGGCTGCTCTCGCACGATGCTTCAAGCAACAACGCACATAAAAATAGCATTTGCTGGGTACAGACATCTTTCTGAATGTCAAGACAGTGACTGCATTATTCAATATCAAGCCAGGTTGCCTAAGCTACGCATTCAGCTGTAGGTGTTGTGAATAATGCAGAAGGAGAATATTTGAAGGCATGTGACTGCTAGCTTCAGAAATAAGACCCTTCCCAGAGAGCCTAGCATCTCCTTTTAAAATCTAATGAGAGGAACTAAGGGGAAAAAAAAATGTACTCGTGGTAAATTTGGATTCTCATTCTGAAACATCAAATACTGGACTAAGGCACCTTAAATTTTGTTTTGGTTTATAGAGATAAAACTAAATTATATAGATAAATTACAGAAAAATAAAAAAGTACATTTTTTTTTTCCTTTCCAACTCTCTCAGCTGAAAGCAAATTTAAAAGTACATTTTAGATGAAAGAAAGAACACTTTGAGAAAGGTCTCCCATATCAAATAAACCCACTCTGGAGCTGGAAAGACTTTATTTTGATTCCTTAGGAACTTTGTCACTTTTATGGCCGTTTTGATATGTTGTTTGGAATCTGGTTTTAGTGGCTGAGATTTTATAAGCGTAACAGGAAATGAGTCTAAATATAATAAATCAAATGTAAAAAATACTGCAGATAGATTTTGAAAGGATGGCAAAAGTTAAGCCGTCTACATTCTCAGAACACCTGTCCTTAAGAACATCCTCATGTCCTGGATGAGCTCATCAGCTTGTGTCCTAAACAAGCTTCAATGTTAGGGTCAGTCTGGAAAGAATTTTCCTTCTCAGGGAACTAACACCAGCTGGCTTAGTACATTGCAGGGGAGCAGTAACACAAAGGAAGAACCTTTTTCCAACTCTGAAACCACATAGTACTGCTAGGCTACCAAAGCATCCATCAGCATTAAACCCAAGCACCCAACCCAGTAGTTCACAGGGCATTACTACGGCTATGCAGAGAAGCACGATCGCTGCAGGAGCTTGGGACAGACTTCTGTTTAAGTTTCCTCTCAAGCACCTACTTGGGATTGACACCTCTCAAATACACCAAGAACAGTGATTTAGTACACTCTATTTTGCATTCACAGAGCACTTCTCCATGTGATCTCCAGAAAGCTGCAGCAGCAAACATTCAGCTCATCACACAAGGGGTTCAGACACACTGTCATAAACTCCCCATACAAGAATAATAGCTGACTGACCTCACTGCTTCTAACGGAGCTGCTGCATAGATGTTAGCCATTAGCATCAATGAAAATTTCATGAGAAAACAGAAGATCACTGCAGTGCCCTCTAAGGGCCATACTCACACGTGGTGCGTGTTGCACAAACCTGTGGCTAGCCAGCAGAAGGAGCTCCGTGCTTCTCAAGCGCGATTCTGAGGGTCTCAGCAAGGTGCTGATCAGGCAGCACCGAGAGTCAGCAAGCTGGGAGCATTAGGCACAGAGACCTGGCAGGAATGTAGGCATTGGAATATTGCTTTTAATGCCTCTGACAGCAAGATGTACAGACCTTATTATAGACATGGAGATCAGCGTCCCATGTACCCTACACTGGTACCAGAGAAAGTTGGTATCTTTAAAAATCAAACCATATGTAAAACAAGGTGATGGTTTCACACTCCAAATGTCCCCCTTAAATACTTTCTGGAGCACCATTAAAAGTATAATATCTGATGTTTTATATCATCTGCATAACTGTTATTGCAATCTCCTCCTACATTCCAGTTTACGGCACTTTGACATTTTCAGTTCTGCTTATTGGTTCACGTACTAATAACTTATAAATTAATTTTATTACAGAGTCAGCCAGCAATCTGTGTTTCCCTAGATGAAGTTGCTATCTTCCCTTTCGCTCTTCAATTTATAAGCAAGAAATCTTTGTAAGGACAAGAAAAGCTGTTCATCACTATCACAGACTTGCAATAAAGAAGCACATGAAATACAAAGGGTTTCTTCAAAAGAAACAGTTGATATAGTTTTCACCCATCCTTTGCACATTTCTCAGCATCATTTGGAAACATGTCATTCTCAGAACAGAATCTGCATAGAATTCTCCACCATTTCACAGCTGGATGTTTCTGCAGCAAATCTGCTGCATTGTAGGAACTGAAAATGTTCTTCTGGTGCTCACAAACATCTAGCAACACATTTACCCATTTGAAGAGTACTTTTAAATGTAGAAATGGCAGCACAATGCTAACCACTGCTAACAATGTGTTTTTTTCCCTACTTCTTTTACAAGCTGTACAAATGTACAGATATGTTGCATGCTGAACAGCGTCTCCAACAGCAAAACATCACAGGAACATTTGAGAGCCTTACTGTGGACCTCGGTGGACTGTGCTAGATGCTGTGTATACAAACCAGAAGACGGATTCAGTTTCAGTGTTTCCATTCACACTGCGTGTCCTGAACACAATTTCTCCTTAAATTCACTGCTCTTCCTCTACCTTGGATGTACTTTAAAAAAAAGGAAAAGAAACAGATGAACATAACATTTGTTACGTAATTTAATGTGGTCATGTTGTCATCTGAGTATTTCTCTTCAAATGCACACCATTTATATAGGGTAAGAACACTATTTTCTTGAGATATTTTAAAAATATCAGCCTGATTGCTTGTTTTACTACACATTCCCTATTGCTCCAAAAGGAAACAAAGCCACCTATTCATCAACCAATAAACTTAGTCTTGCTATCTATCTGATTCCAGTGAGCATATGCAGTGATTAAGTAAGTAATGAGCACATTGGCTCCCACTGATCAACAGAAGTGGCAGGTCACTCAGCCACCTATGAAAACGAGCAGCTCAGCAGGTCAAAATTCTACATACTCTACTTCTTATGTCATTTGTTCAGGAGAGTACATTGAATCCCCAGGCAGCATGTCTAGGTGTTATTGTTCATAGCTATGTTTTGCTGACTGCTTCACTGAATTAGGCATCTCCAAAATTGCAGTGCTATTTGCAGTACAAGTAATAATTTGAACCCTTAAAAATATCCGGTACCAGGCTGATTACACTGAATTTGGCAACGTAAAAGGGAGACAACTCAGAAAATTATCAACCTCAACAAGTCACATGAAAGCATTATCGCTCATTGTGCACCTGTGACACATAAAAATGTCATCACAGAAATAGAACATATGACAGTTACCAGGCTCCTCCCTAACTGCTTCCTGTAGTCCAAGGAAATAATGAAAAGAAAATGCAGGACACTGAAAGATAAGCAGAATGATTGACATGATGCTCCAAATAAACTGCATCCAAAGGGAAAATTCAAAAGTAGGAGGATATGCATTCCACAGGTTGACTACTCATAGGGAAACAGTCATTTAGGTTCCATGTAGGTACATGTCGGGTTAAGGTATTCTTTTTTCTAAGATGTTCGAGAAACTGTTTGGCAAATTTGTAAATATAACACAAATGTCAATCCAGATCATCGAGATGAGTACAGAATGGATAAAGGAGTGGGCACCACAGTGCACATTAGTTTACATCTATCTCACTCTGTATCTGGAAGGTGAAAGAGGTCACGCAGACATACACCTGTACAGAGGAATAAAAGAAGCTTAAAGATCAGCTGAAGAAATGCTAAGGAAGTCATAGAGCAAATACAAAATAGCTTGATCAGTTTTAGAAGAAACTACTTAACATAAACAAGGGCATCTATACATCCTCCTAGGGCTGAGGAAACTGACTACTCACTGGAGTGAATCTTAATGAATTCCACTGACCTCCAGTTTAACAAGGCAGCAGGACCCAGACGTTTTAGATCTTGAATGGAAATGAAAAATAGAAACCCATCTGACATTCATAAGCAGTGCCCGGTGAATACCAAGAATGTTTTTACTATAATAAACATATTTTGATAGGCCTTACAATCTTTAAAATGTAATGTACATTAATGTGATATCATTTCATTTTTGTCTCAAAGGATATTCTCCAAAATAAAAAGGCTAAACTATTATAGCTCTTTTACAGAGGTAGGTGTTAGAGGTGCTCTTGAAAAATGTTCTACAAATGTAAGTGACTTTTGAAAAACAAATATTTGATAGAAAATTACATTTCGGACTAGAAGTGGGACTACTTATTTTGGTAGACAAAGTACAGGAAATCAAACATATGAAAAAAAATAGAAATACTGTGGAAGTGGATATTATTTTAATGTGAATTCTCTGGTTAAAATATGTCCTTAGAAAACATTGAAGAAGATTGCAATAATAACACATTATAAAAAACTAAAGGGCTAGATCATCAGTCAGTCACTATGAGTAATTTGTCTACTTTTGGGTAAGATGTCCGAAATGAACAGTATCATGAGTAGTATCAATATTGCCTTAAAATCTTAATGTGCCACTAATCCCTGCATATTCTTTTTTAACTGTTGTATACTTCTATTTTTGGAATCTTTGATGAGGGCACACACACGTAAATGAAAGTACGTAGCATCCCAAATGAACAGAGTGAGGTTTTCTGCTCGATATCTTATCTCACCATGAGATAGATGAGAACTCTGATGTATTTTTTCTCCCTAATCACCAAAGGGATGACAATTCTGTAAGATGATACCACTCTATCACTTGCTATAAACCCTTTCTAAAGGAAGATATCAATATCAGTTCTTGAAGACTTCTAAACAGGGAGTCTAGTATGCAAAAATAAAGGCTACCAATCAGTAAGTCACACTATTTCTGCAAAGCTGAGGAATTACTATGAGCAGTAACAAGCAATTAAAAAGTCAAACTAGGTAATAATATGAAGATATGACTCTTTTTAAGAAAAATAGTTTAACTTATGCAAGACTTTTATCACTGAGATGGTTTCTATAAATGAATGCTGAAATAATTACAATGGCTACATAAAAAATAGAAAGAAAAATAAGCCATTTCCTGTATTTACACAAATGTAAACAAGAACGCAGTCTGCCTCTGACTTCAGAATTCAATAACAGATAAAGAAAGATGGCAGAGCTCCACTGGCTTACAAATGAAATTGAAATTGGAAACCGTAATTTAAAACTGGCTTTCATGATATATAAAGCTGTGAGCTGGAGAACACTGATATTTGTCCGTTTTCATTTAAGTACAACTTACTCCACCAAAATCTTCAAACTGGAGCATACAATGCAAGAAACATCCTTCCTCTTAATAAATCTGTTGAAGTTGCTTTTGGTCTTTTCAATAATGATTTATTATTTTAGTCTTCTTTGCCAGCAGAAAAGAATGTTGTTGACATTCCTCTAAGTGTTTAGGCTAAATTATTGCTAAACTGCTTCAGCCTGGTAATTCAATAAACCAAGAATTTGTTCAAGAGAAAAACTAATTCTTCTTTAAATGATGCCACTTTCTTAAACTTAATTAGTATAATGTTGTTTTAATGCCTCAAAGAAACAATCCTTTAATCATGTTAATTTGCTTTTTCATTGCAAAAGAAGAATCCTGTAATACTGATCCCATTAGTTGCAATAAAAGATCTGGATCTGGTTTCTATTTCTTCGTGAAGATCATAATTTAGAAAAAGATATAACTGGTTGTTTTAGTATGCTCTGTATGCATGTGTGTCTTATAAAACTAGGATTTTCACTGACCACAAAAATATGCCTTGCCTTTTAGTACTTAAGGCATGGTGGCAAGCTGTGATCACAGCTTCTTTCAGCTGGATTTAAAGTCTTTTCAAATTAATGGAAAATCTCCCATTGGTTTCAGTAATTTTAGATCAAACACTAAAGTTAAGTGACAGCTGTCCCCATATCTGCAGACAATGCAACAGCAGACATAATGTTTCTGATGCAGATATTCTTGAGCTCGCACTTCATTAATCTGTGCTGTTTTGCAGAAACTGGGATCATCCATAGCATCAGACCTCACATAGTTTAAATTCAGATGTTTTAGTAGGTCTGCCACACAATAGGATTTTTTTTTTTTTTTTTTTTTTTTTTTTAAGAAAGCATGAGGACAGAACATGCTGAGAAGGAGACAAGATTGTTTTCAGTATCATGCAACACCAGCAGATCTCAGCAAGGACATTTGGAAACCCAAACATATCAAATGCACAGAGACTATTCATGCGTTCACACCTTGGATTATCATTGTTCATCCAAGGTCTCCTATCTTTGAAACAACAGGCAGTAAAAATTCAGCAGAAAAAGTGTGTTGTGGATAGGAAGCAAGCCCAACGTAGAAACCATTACCAAAGAAAGCTGTATTTAAACTTTCACGTGAAAAGAAGTACTTGACACTGTTTATAAATAGTGGAATACGTGTAAAAATACTGTTTAAATGCACTTGACATCTATCTTCCAAACGCCTGTAGTTTTGGCTGTGTCCATATTTTCAATCCTTTACCTTGAGCTTGCATATGACTGCTCTGTTATTTAGACAGTAGTGACATTTTTAGTAATATAAAGATTGGCCAATTTTAAACTGTAATGTATAAAATGACTGCCAGTAAAGTATAATTTAATGTGGTGCTTGGTATAGGCTCAACCCTCCTCCCGGAGAAGCTTTGTGTCAAGGAAATGCAAAAGAAACAGAGGAGACAAGCCTACATCAAACCACGTGGCTTACTAACATAATTCTTGTTCTTGCATGAAGCAGGCCTTCAGATTGTGTGACTTAAATAAAAGCAGATAGTAAACAAACAATAAGTACGAAGGCATCACTCAAGAAACAGAAGGAGCACATGGTAAGGAACCTACTACGAGGAGTCTCTGCCAAAAGAGAGAATAAGGACGAGGAGATGAGAGTAGTGTTTTCTAAAACAAGGTCACTGCAGAAGAAGTTTCAGATTGCAGTCTCTGTTTATAGCCTTTGGTGTCAAGCTGTCCGAGAACAGTTCCAGAAAGACTGATGCTGTAAAAGTAAATTTTCTCTGTCATCCTTTTTCTCACCCGAGGTGCTATCTGTCAAGGCCTATAAACTTCACTGTGGATATATTATGTTAATAAGACATGAAATACTGTATATAGCTACAGGGAAAATAGGGTGCTTGTATCAAATACGTCTTCCTGTTCACTGATGCAAGATCTGAGGGGCATTTCTGTAGATAAATGAGTCCAGAATAACAATTTAAAATTGTATTTCCAGTTGTAAACTGACTATGTAGACAATAGACATGTAACCAATCCAAATAGTGCCATGGATGACTATAGTCGGCCTTCCATGTTCAAACTTCAGTGCTAGATGTTTAATTACTGCAAAAGCAGACTCTCATCATCTCAGTTTTGCACCTGAGGTAACTCAAACAAGACATTTTACAGTCAAGCGTTTCACAGGAATCCACAACTCATTTTCCAC
Source organism: Numida meleagris (assembly GCF_002078875.1). NCBI lineage: Eukaryota > Metazoa > Chordata > Aves > Galliformes > Numididae > Numida > Numida meleagris. The sequence goes on along the minus strand of NC_034413.1, from coordinate 6,647,846 downwards.
AGCACTGCATAGGTATTGCAAAGACTCAGTATCTCTCCAAATGTAAGACAAGGAAAACAACAGTTAGAAGGACTAACTCAGAATGGTTAGTTTTGGTTTTCAAAGAGTTGATTACACTGCTACTTTCTCCAAGGTGCAGCTGCCCAACACCTGAAAGAGCAAACACCTAGCAGAGCCTTCAGAGTTAGCCAGGTACTTTGATCTCCCAATTCAGTCAGGCACCTAATCCTCAGTGAAAATCACAGGAGATAATTGTGAAGATGCTTTCCAAAGCCAGCTAGAAAGCAATCTCCATTTCTAGGTCCCTTGACAGCCTCAATGGAAGAAGTGTTCTCCGCTGTAATATGTTTTTGTATATCTATGCATTTTGAGAGCATTTGTGAGATTTTATGCTCTGCTTGCAATTGTGAGGATTTTTGCTGGAATGATTAGTAAGTTTGCCTGAGATAGTTCTTTTAGGACTCCAACTTCCTACAAGTATTTGAAACTGCAAGAACATACAGTCCTAAGGATTCAGAGTTACTAAGTACATACTATTACTATAGATGAAGAAGGGAGGCAGTTGCACTTGCAGGTGAAATTTTTCCTCTTATGTATGAACAAATGTCACGAGGATACCTGCCATAATTTCCTGATGTGGTACAGTTTATGGACAAAACAATTATAGGTGAGAAGCTGCTATCATAGTTCCTTTCAAGTCGCTGCTGAACCTCGTTGTTGAAGGCTCTTTGGTTTGTAATGCCTCCAGATTTGGTTAGCCCTTCTCAGCCAGTGCAGCCAAGCAGTAACACTAACAGCACTGGGCTGGCCACTCCCTAGGCCCTTGCTCACCCTTCAGGGATCGCTGCACTCTTGTAATGATATGTTAGCATATTTCTAAGCCTGTACGTTTCTGTACCTGGGTTATAGCCAACTGGCAGAGGCTGATACTCTGATATTCCTTTACAGCTAGTAAGCCGCCTGCAGCTTCAGCTCAAGCTGATGCCTTGGGATCTGAAATGGGATTTTTAAAGGGAGTTCCGATGTTTTCATTGTTAGCTCCTCTGATCTTTTCAGATGCTTTGAGCGTGCTTAAGCCAAAAGGTGACCAGCTCTACAGATGTGCGCAGTGGAAGAAACAGGTGCCTTTCTTCCCTCGCTTTCAGACAGCATTCTGACACTGTGATGAAGTTTCTCTTGCAAGAGGGATATGGAAGCAAGAGGCCTTTTGAACACCTTCAGGTGAGTGATGTAATTTGTCACAAAGGAGCAAAATGGTAAGCCTGTAAAGCACTTCAAATTTTAAAGGTCTACTGAGGACAATGAGACTGCAGTGCAACATAGTAAGGAATATACATTTCAGTATTGCAAATATGCCAGATTATACATATATGTACATATATACACACCTCTAAATTAAATAGATTTATGATACAAAGCTGAAGTCAAACGTGGATTTGCATTTAAAAATAAGCAAAGCAGAACAAAGGCATGTGGTTTTGCAGTACAAGACAAAAGGTTTGACCACTACTTCATACTTGTTTGCAGGACAGCCATCCCCACAAACCAGCAAACACGACCTATAAAACTCTGCTACAAAGGCCCAAATGAAATTCTTTGCAGAGTTTCATCAGTAAAAGTTTCTCACTCCTTCCTACAGAAATCAATAATCTCTTCAGGAAAACTGATGAGAATAGAAAAATATGTTGTGATCAAAAGCTCAAATATGCCAAAGATGCAAGCTAAACACATGCCAGTGGGGTCAAGGAACCCGAACACCTTGTATCTAACTCCCTCGAGGTCCAGAGAAGGGAGGGAGGGTGAGGCCGTAATCCTGAGCTCTTGCAGTTACATCAGCTTCTGCAGTTTGAAGTCCTCCAGACAGATGATTTCAAAATCGTGCTGGATTCAAACTGTCCAGGACTTTGAACACTTGAATCAGTCTCTTTAAATAAGGCAGCAGCCACTTTCCACAGCAGCCAAAGTCTCCAGTGATTGCAGTGCATTACTCAAGATAGCACGTACTACACTAATCTACTGCAGAGGTGACAGAGGCACAGAAAGCTGTGTAAGGCCAGCATCCGAAAGGAAAGGTTGCAAACTCTTGAGCAAACACAGATGATAAAAGCATTCCTGGTAGCTGCTGCTATCTAAGCATTCTGAAACACCCAAGGACATATTCAGAGTGGCACAATATCATCTTCAGAAACTCCACTCTCATTATCTAGTTTGTTTGTGCAACGCTTGTTTTGTCCTTTGGCAACCCTGCACGACCCTCTTTAAAGACAATGGAAGTTAAACACACTCAGGAGAGAACAAAATGGAAATCCACTCCTTACAAAATGACTGCACGCTGACTTGACAGACAAACCTGAACCCGGTAACATTCTTGAGTAAATATTACTTTGATTACCACAGATCCAATCGGGAACCAAAACCGCAACTACCAGTGTGCTGGTGATGAACAGGGCATGTCTTAAAAACAGAAGCAAAGCCATGCACAAAGATTCAAATGCAAGAACAATCACGGAGATCTGAAGGAAAAGCTGAACTGCTCAGAGAGATCAAATCTATGATCATGTCCCCACATTTCACAAGGGCAAGAAAAGATGCCACGCTGCTCAGCCTGTTTGTCCCACGGTCTGAATTTTAAAGCAAATCTGCATTTTTAGCTTTCCTTTTTTACTTAGGTGTAAATGAAGCATTCTCAAGGCCTCACTTAGTGATCTCTACAAAACTTATAAGCACTCAGTCAGTGACAAAATTTGCAGTTCTTTTCAGTGTTGTTCACACTGCTTTTTGATCATCGATACCATTTTTCTTCTTGGTTTATTTTCAGCATTAGGACGTACAACAATTATGTGCTGCAACTGCGCAGGAGACCGGAATTACATTTAGAGGTACAAATGTATCAGAGAAGACAGACAGAAGATATGTCACAGAAGACGTAATATAGTCAAAACTTATGCTGAATGGCTACCACAAAATATAGCAGCGCTATCTTGTGCCATACTTTTATAACAGCTGGTATTGTAACCTGCTTAATCTTGATTGTTTCCCTTTTTTCGTGACAATAATAGAAATCTGGCATCCTAATTACATATTCCAGCAGTTCCTAGGACCTAGGGAAGTAAGAATAAGGACACAGCTGCCCCACAGGACAGAAATTATTCATCCTCCCGCTGAAATAAAAAGTGTCAGCTCAAAAACACACCAGGAAGGTGCCTGCTGTTCTTGCCCCCTCCAAACTCTATCAGTAAAAGACAATGTTTTCATGTAACATCAAGGGATCAATGAAGAGTCTCCAGCACCACATGAATGAGAAAAATCTGACATTTCCTAAGCCAACCCAGAAAACTGCATGTGTCTAATATATAAACGTGAGTAAACAAACATCACATAAAACCTACATCAATAGCTGATCATTGCCCATTTATATGGAAAAGATTTTCAGAAACATGGGGACAGATAAGCCACGAGTTCCCACCTTCTTTTGGAAAACCTCCATTGAAACAGTACCACTGAAATCTACACTTAAATATACTCAGTCTATACTTTTATTAGATATAAGTTTTGCTTTTTATATAAATTGTGCCATAGATCTAGTTTATTGAAAACTCTTAATGTTTTTGGGTTTTTTTCTCTCTCATTTTTCCCCCCCTTGCTAAGAAGCACTTCAGCATTGGTGTTTTCTCAGGATGTCTCTTTTAATTTTTTTTTTTAGCTGTCCTGCTGGCTCATTTCCCAAAAAAGTTTACAGGTTATTGAGAATCATGCTGCTCTTTCAATCTCTTGCTGGAGCTGCTGTTATTTTTACGCTACTATGTTATTTGTTGAGCTACATGAAGATGGTTTGGAAACTGACAAAAGGATTAAATCCTTGTTGCTAATCTTTATAATTGTAACAAAGCCTAATGACAAGTTGGAGGGAATTCAGAGAGAAGTAAAATTGACTGAGATCTTGAGCAGTACATATTTAATTACTTCAGCAAGCAGTGGGTAACAAACAAGGGTGTAACTTGTGTTACCCAACCTTTGACAAGAATATGAGAAATATAGGGTCACATTCAGAGTAATGTGAGATAATTTTTACTGCAATGTTAAGAGCGTAACAAAATGAAAGGATGAAAAGGAGTATTTATAGTAAATACCAGGAAGCATTTCAAAATTGTAAATCTTAAAGGCAAGCATCAAGAGGCGTAACAGACATCTTCTTGGAAGATGTGGTTTTATTGCACTTATTGCCCATGGGCCCAATGCTGCTTTGCATCCGTATTTGTACAGTTTGGGATGGGTTGCAGCAAGGTGAAGTCAGTGCTCACTGCAAATATTGGACATACTTAACTGTGATTGTGCAAGTCCTTCAAATAACATCTGTGCTTAAAGAACTGTCGGTAAAACCACAATGTGGGTATTTGCCTCTGGCTCCTACAGAAAGATAATCTCAACAGGAGATAAAAGTTCAAAAAATCTTACACATCGTAGAAAATCTCAGCCAGAATGACCAGCACACCTCAGAAATAGCCCCTCACTCAGCTCTGTAATAACGAAGGCTGAACAGGCCTCAAGCTAACTGCCATTCATTCCAAAAAGGGGAGGGAAGGAGACCCAATTCTGGATTTTGTTTTAACCCTAATCCACCAGAACTGAACTATCAAATCATAGCGTGACACTCATTCCTCACACATTGGAAGACAGAAAAATTTCAAAAACTGTGGCAAAACCTGTTGCATTTTTGCTTTTGCAACTGTTTTAAAGGTGTGCTGTGGATTTTGGATAGTGTTATTTTAGAACAAACATACGGGACAGGGTATTTTGCAGTATCTTTTTTTTTTTTTTTTTTCAAGTGGGTGCTTGACTTAGCAGTTAATGAGCAAGACAAAAGGGCACATACAAAAACTTCTAGAAAATTCTGTTTAGCAGTTATTACTACTTGATGCAGAAGAAAGATTAGACTCCATGCATTCACACACTCTACTACTTCTTATCTGTCAGTGAGTTAATTGCTGTTTCTTTCTCTACCTCAAGAGAGGCCCCAGCCTCAGACAAAACTAGAGTGCCCACCTTCTCAAAGAGACACACATATGGACCCAGAATTTTCCAAGTGACCTTCCAAAGGTCATCCCGTGGTGCTCCTTATAACGCACTGGGATCCTTCTTTGCCGTCCCTAATTATAAGGCTAATCAAGCCCTAAATTCACTAAGTACGACAGTTTTAATATTGGTTTCATTGGGATTAGAAACATTAAGTTACATAGAAACATTAAGTTATATTTGGCATTCAAAGATGATGTATTGTTTCCAAGGTCACGGAATGCGGGCTCTGGAAGAAGCTGTAACTTCTTCAGTTTACTCTTATGCTCTTGGGTTTACTTGAAACAAGCTTGGGTTGTTTTTCGAAGAGTTTATTTCTGGATATATTTAACCAGATCCTTGGGAAAATCCTCCTTGTGCTAAAATTAGAACTCGGTGACGCTAAAAGACAAAAGTTACTGTAACACTAAGAAAAAGCATAATCTGTGAGGTTGGCCTTCAGATGAGTTCAGCAGACTCCCAGCCTTTATCCAACAGCACACTGCCATCGTGTGGTTCAACTCATCAAGCACAACATCTATTAAAACACACCGATGCAACACTCTAGGACACTTACAAAAATCTTCCATCGTTTTAATTTCTATAAAGCCGATAATTTACCAACGTTTATCTTATCATGAAAAGTTCCACCATTAAGAAAAAAGAAACAACGTGATTCCCTCATCAAATTAAAGAGTTAAATATTTTTATTGACATTCTTCAAAATGAACTCTGTTTTGTTTATTTGACTGTAATAGTGGATTATTACTAATGAGGAACACTTCCAACCTCTCTTTTTTTTTTTTTAACCAAGAGAGATTGGTTCTTGGAATCACTATATTCTTATAACCCTGGTGTTCTGTTGTCATATCCTTTGCACACCTGACAATACTGAATTTACCAGTTCTGCTTATCACTACATCGTACATTCTTTTACCTTACTGAAAATAAGGAATAACTTAAAATAGCCCTCTGGCTAATTAGAATCAGCTGTTCTTAACAGCCAATCTGGCTTTAAAAAATAATTAATCAGGGTTCATTGCGCTAGGAAGTCAGTGCTGGCCAGGAAATTGAGAAGTCACACGTAGTACTTTGTCTAGAATGATCCTGTTTAAGAATTGGACTCTGACATGGAAGGCTATCACAGGTATAGTCCCATTGCTGTAACTGCACCAGGAGAATCATAGAACCATCACAGAATCATAGAATGGCTTGGGTTGAAAAGGACCTCAAAGATCATCGAGTCTCAACCCCCCTGCCAAGTGCAGGGTCGCCAACCACTAGACCAGGCTGCCCAGAGCCACGTCCAGCCTGGCCTTGAATGCCTCCAGGGACGGGGCATCCACAACCTCCCTGGGCAACCTGTTCCAGTGCGTCACCACCCTCTGTGTGAAAAACTTCCTCCTAATATCTAACCTAAATCTCCCCTGTCTCAGCTTAAAACCATTCCCCCTTGTCCTATCGCTATCCACCCTCACAAACAATCAATCCCCCTCCTGTTTATACGCTCCCTTCAAGTATTGGAAGACCACAATGAGGTCTCCCCGGAGCCTTCTCTTCTCCAAACTAAACAAGCCCAGTTCCCTCAACCTTTCCTCATAGGAGAGGTGCTCCAGCCCTCTGATCATCTTGGTCGCCCTCCTCTGCACTGAGAAGCAACAGCTTGTTTTAATAGGCTGGGTTTAGTTTTATTCACAACAACTGCAGCAGCATCTCGAAATGACACTCCGACTTCTACTTTCAAATAAGAAACAACTTGCTTGTAAAAGATAGAGTTCAAAGCTCATACTAGGTATTTGTTATCACATGTAAATGGGAAAAGGACTTCATGACCCCATTGTTAGCACACTTACATTATGTTCTGGAATGCAGTAATACAGATCTTTCTAGTCTAAATCAAAATAATCAAAAATCAAATCTTTTTTCCTGCTGGCATGTATATACACACACACACATCTATAAAGAAATGTATAACATTCATATGTGTAAGTTTGTATATACATGTACACATTTAAATTTACATTACCTTTACAACTGAAAGGAAATTGAACACTCATAGTGTAGCCCTTAGTGTCATACAGGGAGGATAGATATACTGGAATATCCCACAGGTCATTCAATATGTTATGCATCATATATTGTATTACACACTTTTTATTATTTTCTGTAAAACACAGTTTACCGGGAAGTCTTTCTCATCCTTCCCTTCGCCTGTTGTTTAGTGTTTCCCATTCTGTATCCCTTTTTGCACACACTGCTTGCAGCTGGACACAGTAATCCAGACGAGGGCGTGCTATTGCTTTGTATGGTGACCAGCCATCCTGCAGCTGAAGCCAGCTGTCTGTAGGGAGGGGACGAAGAACCAGGACGCCGTACAACAGTGTAAGATCAGCAGCACACGTACCACACGCTTGCAAAGAGTGGCAAGTGAGCAAACCATGCCTCACCAGCTCCTGGTAAGGCTGAGTGCTCACTATAACCCATCAGGACCTGGAACCTGGCTGGTTTCTCACCCTTCCTGTGGCGTGCTCAAGGCCCTGCCATCCCAGCACACCACAGCTCGCACTTGTAGGGTCTGTCACCCTCTCTTTCTCCGGCCTGTCCAAGACAATCAGCCCACAGCTCTCCTAAGATATGGGGAACTCTCTGCAGTATAAAAGATTCAGAATGAAAGGTGAAGATTTTTAGCTGAGTCAATGATCCGAACTGCTGAACACCAGTCGTTTCTACAAATTTGAGGCCTAACTTGCTGCAAACCCACACTTAGTAATGCTCCTGAACCAGTTTCTACCAACGAACAGCTCCGCTACCCCTCACAGAGAAGGTTGTTCTAAACTGGATGCCCTGCAGCCATGTCAACACGAAGAGCAGATGCCAAAATGAGCGAGAAGATGTATCCTGAAATATTATAAACCTTTCGGGACATCAGTTAATGTAGAAAACACAATATAGAAAATCAAATATATAGAAAATGTCTGCAAACTCTGCATCATCTAGAAGTACTATGATTCACTTAAAAAATCAGGAAGGAAAGAAAACATCCCTCTGAATAAAAGCTCTCTTTGAGTAAGTACCTTCTATTAACAGAAATTGTTTAGTTTACCATCTTTCCTACGTTCAAACAATATTTCTTTAAATATAAATTTTTGTTATATTATTAACTGCTTTATAGCTATATTACAAAGACATAAAAAATAGAGGTAATTCTAATATTTAAATTCTATTACATTTCTATTACTTGCTCATAAGGTAAGGATATCCCCATGCTGGAATAGCTACCATGTCTTCCACCTTCTGCTGCTGCCTTACCAAAGTCAAGGGGAGCTTTACAGCTCTAGGCAAAGGGAAGGATCTTAGATCTTCCTGGTAAAAGTTAGGCATCAAATTGTTAAGCACCTTTTTTGACAGCTTTTGGTCAAATTAGTACCTTAAGGGAGCTGTCAAATGAGTAGACAATATCACACTCACCAGCCCAAAATATATACAATTCCAAACTTTCAAGATTTGTTAAGAATGAAGTTCCTGTCTCAATCATTGAAATGTTACTGTATATTTTTAATAGTTATGAGATTTCATTCCATGATATTTCATTCCAGAAGACCTGCATTTCAACACTGGTATCTGCAAGATAGCTTGTCAAGTCCTCCAAGCCCCTTTTCAAATGAATTATACCACAAATCTAAGCCAATCAAGTTGTGATAAAACACAGAGCAGAGTCAGCATAGTCGGTTGTATCTGGCCAATGAAAAATCACCATTTCTTCCACAATATTCAGCAGGTTCTGCAATTGTTCTCTCAACAGGAGACAAAATGTTAGGTTACGGAACCCTTAAAATTCCCTGCTGGATCTCACAGAATCTGCAAGTCCCACCCTGCGGGGAATGCCACTTTCCAGCAGTCTCTACACATTCCCTGAAAGAGTTCAAATTCTTTACACCAATTGAACGCATTTCTCGTCTCGTTTGAATGGCAGACTGAATGGAGACACTTGAGAGTTCTTGGTCGCAGACATTCTAATTGATCTCTTGGCTGCAGTATACTGTAATTTATATGGAAATATGCATTTCTCTGTGTAGGCTGTCCTGCAGTGGACTAAGCATAGTCATGTCACCTAACAAGAGTGCATTATGAACCATAATTTTCTCTGTTCAAATTATATCTCTCAGCTTAGGAGGTACATGAAGAACCTTTCCATATACACACACACAGGAGAGAACCTGTCAAAACATGTAGCTTTGATAACATTGACTCAAAAACTGAACGCTTAACAAGAACTCTCTACGAAATAAATAGGGAAGAGGCAAAAAATCATGTTTTCTTAGACTGAAGTGCTTTCCTCACTATCTGTAAGGCAAATTTAGCTGTGGCATTTGCACTGCAAATCTCATTAGGTAGGCTGGTAAGTTATGCAGGCAGAAACAGACTTCTAAGGATTGTTCTGCAAAGAGGGGGAATTGGCAGCACACAAAGCACTTCCCTTCCCACTCCCTGTGCTGTGGGATCTGGTGAATCCCCAGCTGTGCTATAAAGCAGACCTGTCAAGTCTCATGCACTGACTCATTCTTTTGTATTGCACTCTGTCACTGCCAGAGTTGCACATTTTTATACGGCAGTACCATGGCCCTCTCCCACTTTTGGATCCCACACATCAGACGCAGGTGGTCAGTCTGATCTGTGATTATCTGACCAGCTGCATCTGATGTGTGGGTCAAGGAGCAAAAGAAAGGTCACGGTACTGGCACTGCAGCTGTGGAATATGTGTTTAGCAGGACCCAGTGCTGACAAGAGCCCTGCTGGAAGGCATGCTCCCTTCTTATGGCTAAGTGCTGCAGGACTCAGCTTTTTGGTGACTAGACATATGCTAATCACATAACCTTGCACGGAAATGGGTGCCCAGCACATGGAAATTCACATATCTGAACATTAGAGACTTAAGAGGTTTTTACTGTAAGTTTTTTGTTTTTTTTTTCTTCCCATGAGGTTTTTGCATTTTTGCAAGAAAATGCAATAGGATGAGAACTTGAAGACCAGGTCAATATCTCCTCAAGAAAGATTTTGTTGACCTTACCTTTCCCCATATGCTATCGGTCAACTCTTAAAGAAATAAATGCACTCACATTAATTATGTTTTTTTTCTCTCTCTTTAATTTACAGGATCTAAAGGCAATAAGGAAGTATTTATGGAGAAGGTACCACTTGTGAACTGACTTATGCCTACTTCTAAGTCTTTCTTTGTAGCAATCAAAAATTACATTTCATAAATACATGTTTATTTGCAGTTGCTTAAAATGAAAAGGTGACTGAGGTCTTAAATATTATCCACCCAAAAAAGCACTGTAAGCATTTCAGCCACTCTAAGGGGAAAAGTTTGGTGAGTGGCATATTAAAAGCCTAAAGGCTGCAGTTATTTACAAACTCTAATTTTCTAGATTATTCCATATGTTTACTTCCCTTCCACATCATCATACTTTCTACTGCTTTTCATTGGCGGGCACAGTTTTGGTTATTGCTAACATTTCTGTCTCTGGTCTGATTTTTCGTCACATTTAGAACTATATTAAGGAAAACTAAGAACTGAGGAATACCTCTATGCAGAGAGCCTCTATATGGTCATGTGTACATCCATTCCACACTGACAGATGCAGCAAGCTTCCTCTGATGCACACAATCTTCTATAGGGGTCCCATGGAATGAGGAATAACTCTCTATAAACAAAGGGATAATACATTAGGATAATAATTTTCCTTACAAATACAGCCAAAAAAAGGCCATCAAAACAAGGCTGAATAAGGTCTGCATTTGGATAAGCTATACATTTACAATAATTAGGATCTCATTGTTTATTTGATGCAATAATTCCATTTGGCAGAATCTCCACTGAGAACCAGAATTTGTCTACTAGTGGAACACAGACGTCCTTTAAGGCATTAACTACTTTATCTCTCACTATAAATGAAAACCACAGATTTCTGATTGAACAGATCAGTTACTCTTATTGCACTGGCTCTCTAACAGTAACATGCAATTACATTTATTCTTTATGTGCTGAACCCTAGGCAACTGCTAGGCTGGAAAATCTTAGTGTATTTTTTTTATTTCATTACATCTAGAGACGCAAACAAAAGCATAAGGAATCATATACGGACCATATTATCCCAACTAATCAAATAAAATTAAAATGCTGTTTTGTACGTGACAGCGGATAAATCCCAAGCAGATAAGCTATTTAAAACCTAAAGTACTCATTCATGCCAGAACCTTTTAAACAAAACACAAGTCTTGCTATCCATCATATAAGGTATTCAGCACTGGCAGTGTGTTGCAGAAAAAGAATCAAACATTAAAATTTAAAGTGAAGCAGGTATCAATATCCCACCTGTATGTTAGAAAACTGTATGAGAATTCAGAGAAGTCACCAATGAGCCCCATGTTGAAGCTTCTAATAGTAGTCATGCCATCCTGCAGAACAGAACACTTATCTGCTTTCTTTGTGTGCTTCTCTAGACACAGAAGTGTCAGCAAACCCTGTTGACTGCTATTTCTGATCCAAGTCAAATAAAATCTGTCCCACGCAGAGACACCCTTTCTCTTTGCATGTGGTCAAATGAACCCGGAAATCCATAAGTAAAAACAACTGTGAAAGTTCCACACTAGGTCTGAGCCCCTTGTTATCAGTTCCCATCATACAAGTTGAGCTTTCCTGTTGCTTTAACTCCTTGTTTTTATTTGCCACATTCTGCCTATAATATTCCACTTGCTGCATTTGGAACAACACAAGTATTTTGCACTTTACCATCAGCCATAAGCAGCTTTTGCAGCTTGTTTTACTAAGCCTTACAGAACTGTAGTTGGTCTTCCAAGTGATTGTACTAGTGCAGGCTCAGGCTGTACTCACCTCCATCAGAACAAACCAGATGGGAACTAGCTTGGCACCTTGGCTGTACCTAACGTTTTACCATTGAGCACAAGAAGGGCTTAGGAATCCTTAATGAGAACGCCATAACAAAACCAACTTCCTAACAAAAACTCCCACCAGTTCACTTCTCCTTGCTTAGGTTTTGATCTCAGCTCTACCAGCAGTGGATCTTACACAAGCAGGGATGGGATCGACATTTCCAACTGACCTCAGAGTAACGCATCCTCACACTTCCACTCAGAATGGAAATTTTCTTTTGCAGGGAAACCAGCTCCTACACTCATCAATGTTTTGCAGAAAAGGTATGCTTTTTCTGCCCCCTGCTCTACACACTTTAGAACAGAAAACAAAAGCACATCCTCACTTCCCAGTCCTTATCTTCCTTCTTTCTACTCAGTATTTCTTGTAAACTAAGCAGTTCTTTCACTCCAGCACAGAGGGAAACCATAACAAAATCCCATGGTTCCACTAGGAAATACATTCAAATGATGCTAAAAAGAATAACTCTACTAAGCCTTACCTCGCGTTTAGATTTTCAGTCAAGAACAGCTTAATTTTATGAAACAAATAATGATTCTCATTACTGTCACATCATAACATTCAGAGGTTTCAGAGGTTATATTTCTGTCTTTATAACAGAGAACTTTTATTATTTATGTTGAATGCATGTGAATTTATTTACTTAATTTCTCCAAGAAAAAAATGAAAAATTTCATTCCTGAAAGCTTCCTGATTTTTCCCCTCCCCAGAATGTATTTGGTTGCATTCTGTTGTTGAATGCAAAACAGCTGGCCAAGGGAAGGAGGGAGAGGCCAGGATTAATTAATCAAAGAAATAAGATGAAAATGCCTCCTAGTGGCAGGTTTGCAAATCCACATTTTCTTCCAGTTGATCCTTGGCAAAATCCATACATACACAGAGGCCAAGAAAATGAAAAACAAGATTGCAGAGGCTGTTCTTTGTTTGGGTTTGATTCCAGCTTCCTCTTTCCTCCACTCTTTCAAAATAAGGAAAGAAAAGACTCACACCACATGACCCAAATTCCTACTTATTTCCATTTTAAAAGAAGATTCACTCCTATTTTTTTTCTTCAATACTGTTAAAGCTGAATACTCAACTGACCCACTGTGTTTAGGTCTCCCTAAGTGCTTCACAGAGATTTGTTAAAGATATAAAATAACATATTGAACAATGAAAGAGCTTTTTTCCCAGCCATTTTTGTTGAAAGCTACTTTGTATATGTTCCTATGCAACAAAAATTAAGTTTATGTGTAGGTGTTCCATGTTTTTACAAACTCCACACTCCTTAGTTGTTATAAGATTAAAACAATTTTCTCCCTCAGTAAATGCTTCCCTTGAAAACCACTGGAAGCACATAATTCATCTGTCCATTTATAGCTTCTATTTTCTTCTGGGCACTGTGAAACTGCTGATTGTGATTGTTGTTTTCCCTTTTAAGAAGCCAATGTTGAACAAGCGACAGATAAGACAATTTAATGTTTCAGCGACCATACAGATCAATTTTTTCATTTATTCTGAAGTTTAAAAGAAAAAAAAAAGATAGGCAACCAAGGTACGATAGCAGGGATTTTGTTTAGCAAATTATTCTTCTGTATCTAGAAAATTTAACAAGCACTCTCATTAAACCTGCAGGGAGTTTTAAGGTAATTTTAAGTCCTAATATTTTTCAAAAAAAAAATGCATTCAAAGATTTTTTTTTTTCCCCCAGAATCATTTTCTTCTCTATTGAATCTATCAGAAAGGTTTGGAGATACAGAGTAAGTCTTTAACTGTGAGTAATAGAAAAAGTAGAAAGAAATGTATTACCACAAGTCTCAATAAAAAAAAGATAGGTAAGTGAAAAGGGAACATTGTGTAGCTACTGGATGGGATAGAGAAATGGAAAAAACACACATATTTGGGAAAGCGTTCATATGGAAAAGGCACGGGATTGGTATCACCTATCAGCACTCACCCATTCGATACAAGTCACTGCAAAGTGATGAACACCTTGTTCACTCTTTCCACCCATTTCACTTCCTCCTGGTTTTCCTCTCTGCAGATCTCTGCCTTCTGTCTCTGCAGGACCCAAGCGTGCCATCTGATGTGCAGCCCTATTAAGTGAGCTAACGTTATAGCACCATATGCGGGCTGCCAAAGTATGTGCGCTCAGCCTACTCACAACTGGGTCCTAGCGATGTGATGGCTGTACAACTCACACAGGTTCAAACATGAAGACACTGAAGGCTGGTACATCTGCTGCACAGCAAGAGACCCTTCTGGAGACAGGAAGGGCCCTTAGCGATCTGACCTGGATGTACTCAGGCAGATTAAGACCTAAGCACACCCAATTCAGAATCCCCCTCTTTTCATTAATTCAAAGAAAATAAACTTAGATGCCATGACTATTTAGCACTGTACCTACTCCTGCTATCAAATAAGATGGCTCTCAAAGGAAGTTATGCAGTCTTCAGGAAAAATCAACACTGAGAGACAGCTAATGAACAGTGACATCTAAAATGCTACCGGTAATCTACAGCGGTTTTAGCTTACTGAATACAGGCAAGAAACTTAAATCTTATGCTGAGGATTTTACAGTGACTTCCCAAGCAATCTTGCTATAGCCCAGGAGATGCTCTGTCAGTTTATATTCAGAAGTCTTACTGACTTTGCATCTTAAGCATCAAGGAAGCCCTTTAAAAAACAGAAGTTCAGATTCATAAATGTACGAAGCAATCCGAGAGATACACCTGCCCCCCTCCTCTTTTAAAAAGCTATTTTTACATACAAGATGGAAGTTTTCAAAAATAGAAGAAAACTTCTATCTTTGCTCTTTATGAGGCAGAAGTTTTCTGCCTTGGTTGAAGTACTGTTCATTTTATTGATGAGAAATACAATTTTAAATCCCAAGGATGGGTACCTATGGGAGTAAATGAGAACATGTGTCTATAGACAGTAGTTTTGCCCAGGTATTAATAAGATTTTCTTTCATGGGCTGAACTGTTCTTCTCCCATTTAAACAATTACAAATCTTAAAACATATTAATGAATGTGGGTCTATGCAAATTTTGCAGTGTAACAGAATTAAATCACTCAGTTCCCTATAAATAACCTTTGCCTCTGCTAAATACTAAAAGCAGACTTTATTGCCTCATATACTACCCTTGACCACTTAATTAACTACCACAGAAGCTAATTAATTAGACAACACAGTCTCTAATCATTCTGGAATTTGTTCTATTATGTTCAGTTGGAACATCCTCTTTCCTCTCAGACCCCCTAAAGTTTAGATGAAGCATTCCAGGCTTTTCATTCCCATCTTTCCAGATATTTTGAATCAGAGTGGGAATATTTTAGACTGATTTTATTATAGATTTTCCTTATTTAACTCTGTCTTTACAATAGTAGACTTTCTTTGTGAACTTGGAAGGCTTCAGTCTGTTCCAGCATTAGCATTCTAATTTTTTGATCGAACGGCCAAATTCACAAGTATTATGATATATTATACAAATAGGAACTAAACATTGCCAATCCGTTCATTTAAATGAGTTTCAGTGGCCAGAAAGCCAAAGCTGTAACAGCTTTTATAGAGAGTTTGTGTTGTTATTGTATAAAATGGGACTTAGGATCTGCTCCAAAAACTGAACTGTACACTAGGTGGACTTAGAAACCTGTCAGAACAGCAATGAGCCAACTTTGCCAAAACCTCATTCTTAGGAAGCTGAGAATTCCAGCATCTGAACTGTTACTGTCTGTTGCTGCTGGATCACAGTATGCACATCCCACACGTAGGTATTTCCTGAAGCAACTTCCCATTTAAAGGCAAAAACAGTGCCACCAGGATTTTAAATTGTTTTCTTGACAAGATGCAACCAGTCTGTAAAGCCCGCCTGTGCATCGTGATGGAATGAAAGTACCAATGAGAAACAAGCTGATGAATTGGTTTGACAAATCATTAAAACCCATCTAGTATAATCGTTTTAGCTGATCTCGTTTAAGTCATTCCATGAAGCTGCCAAGAGAGTTCAGGGACAGGTCGATCTACTATTCGCATCATGTAAGGATCAGGCAGATAAAATCCCATCAGTTACCTGAGCATTCTTGCATTTATATGTAATTATTCCCTGTTGTTTTAAAGCTTCCATCTGGAGGAAAGAAATCTCTTCTGCTCCTGACCCTTTCAGACCTCATGTCACTGTATTTAGCTTTAACAGATGGATTCCACTGATTTGATATGAAGAAAGAAATAAAAGACTGAAAACGCAAAATGAGTGGGAAAATATAGATTCATTAAAGCCTTGAATTATCACTAACTGCAGGTCACTGGGTGAATCTTCACTGGATTCATGGGTCATCGACCAAGACTCGCAGCTTGTTCCTGCCCTAAACTGAACATGAATTAAGAAGAGTCTGTTAAGAAGGTGACTGCTGCTAAGCTCCTCTGATGTGCAAGTTGGCGAGAGGAGGAAGGACTGCAAGCACACACCGTGTCTCCAAGGCCATGACTATTCCTAACAGACAGCTAGAGTCTAAAATAAGTTTCAGTTCTGAGCAACACTGAGATCTATCTTGTGGAAGCAAGAGCAACTGCTCTGAGCAGCCAAGATTTCTGCAGAAGAGCAGAACTTCTATTCATGCATGGACTTTCTTCTTGTTGGTCAGACCGACTAAATAAAAACTTTCTCACAGATTCACATTTCAGTGAAGGGAATTATTCTTCATCCGTGCAAAAACACATTGAAAAATTTTAAACAATAAAAAAATAATAGAAGGCCTTCTTAGAAAGATACACAAATGAACTAGTCTGACACAAAGAAAGGAAACAACTGAACTTCTACAATGTGAATATTCAGCTTAGGTATCCAGTTTAAGCTTAAGGAGCAAACAGATAAACATTTCTGAATCTCATAAATGGAGAAGAAATTCAGAGCAAAACTTGATTCTTCCTCCTTGGTTCAATTCACTTTGTATATTTCATGAAGACACGCTATAAGGCTGCATGCTGCAGTTTAATATAACCCTTAGAGCAGCCAGCAGGAATTTCTGGGCAGATTCCCAGGATGATGAAGAGTAGGAGAAATGTGTCTGTAGAGAATTCTTGTCTTCTCCACATATCCCTCTTAAGATTCATGAATTATACACGTACTCGAGGCTATCTGATGTGCTGCAATAGGCAGATACAATAAAATAGGGATAAAGGAGAGATTTCGGTAACTTCAGAAAATATCAACACCTTTATTGTGTTCTACATGAACAACTTCTCATAACAGTTTTACCTTTTCAGGAACAGCACTTTAAGATGTTAAAAAATTATGTTTGATATGTACATTAGCACGATTTGTATGTCATTACACAAAGTATTTTTTCCAGAGTGCAACAGAAGCCAATTATCTACTCTTTTAGATGTACGTGCATTTCTGAAACCTACTGTGCATTGTATGGTAGTAGCCATTAAGAAACACTACACAGGAAAACAGAAGACAGCATGCAGAAAACTATGATTGAATATTACCAAATTGGTGATTGCTATTTTTGATATTACCAGAGCACATCTGCATAATCATAATGCTCCCACAGACACTGTCAATTAGCCTGTGTTCTGTCATTGTTACCAGCTTTCCAAAAATAGTAAATTTTAAAAAAGGCTAACATTACCTTAGAGCAAAAAGGAATTAGTAATATAGAAACAGCAAGCATTCTACTTCATGTTATTTGATTCCAAGTATCAATGAAATACCTCTACATTTATAACACAAGCATAACTATGAAAATCACATAAAAAGAAGAAAAAAAAATCTTCTCTGGAAATTACCCTGGAGACTCGCTATCTAGACAGTAACTGTCTTGTATGCCAAATTCTTCTTGTGCCAGTATAATCCAAGTTAGACATAAGTGCAGATCCAGAAAGTAGATCAGACAAGATATGGAATAACGTGACTCAGCATATTTTCTATTTAAATTTTCTCCTGAAAAAAAAATGAATTTCCCACAATTACCTCTGTACTTCAGTAGTAATCTCTTTGGAAAGTCAGGGAGACTGTGTTAAACTACATAACAAAACTTTTAAGACTCCCTGTTTGGAACGTGGTGCTACTGTAACAGCTGTGCTCACTGAAAACAAGTATTTCATAAATACTGGAATTACACTTCAGTTGTTCATGCTCTTAAAGTATAGCTGCTTGTCGGCTGTCAGTTCTCATTTTATACTGTTTCATAGCTACAATTTTGCTAAATACAACAGAAGTGTATTTGTTTTCCCCAGAGCTGAATTTCTTTTTCTTTTTGTAAAAAAAAAAAAATCTAACGTTACAGTATGACTACAGCTATTCAGTGAGTTATAATTTCCCTTATTGTTTCCTGTCATTACCATTGAGCATTACTAACCAGTTGTCTGTTACCATCCAAGTGCAACCTTTTACTCAGCAGTGGTTTCGTTCCATCAAAATCAAAGCAATTTTTGCACATAGCGACTTTGACGTGAATAGAAATTAGTTCAATTCATCTGTTTAAACTGAGATGTCTGAAACCTACTTATAAGATCTGAAAAAACAAACCTCATCTTGATATCAGATTCCTCTTATATTGAAAAAGAAAAGAAAACTAGTAAATTTTTTCAACTTTGATCAGGTTTAAAGCTTTTTGCCATTATCTGGTAAAGCATTTTAAAATCCTGAGTTACTTCTACAATGGCCAGCAATGTGTTCATGCTTTATAAATAAAGGGCTTCTTTTCTTCAGTTAAAAGAAACTAACATAACTCAGCTGAAGTTAAAGTGCTACTGAGTAACCAAGTGAAGATAGCCAATTAAAAAAGCCAATTCCCCAATAATGCTGATGATCTGATTTTACAGTTGTTAGATGTTGATACACCTAGGACTGGCCAACTATCAAAAGCATGCGGCCACATATGAATGTGGTCAGTTTGCTACTAAAACGCAGGTGAGGTTGAAGGAAAACCTTACTTGGTTTTTTTCTTGTTGTTAACAACAGTGTTTTCTACTGCTCTTACTACAGTAGTAATGAAATAAAACCTTAAACATATTATAGACTTTTTTGTCTGTTAATTAGAATTAGGGCATTTTGATGGAAAATGTTAATGTACATTAATAATAAAGAAAAGGCTTGTACCAGAGAAGTAGAAAGGTTTTTATTTATGGAAGGATCTGTATTTATTCCTTCTTATGTCTTTCTATATTTGGACTACTCAATGCCCGGTTTACAGAACCAGAGCTGTTTCTGCACCAGTGCCTAAGGTTTATGTGGGGAGGGGAGGGAGAAGGACTGCTAATGATCTCCCAGAGATAAATGAAATTGCTGATTTAGTCAAGCTCATTCTTGACCTTGACACAAGACGGGACAGGCAAAGGGAAGAGCTCAAAATAGAGCAAGCGAAAGAAAGGAAGATCAAACGAATGTTCAGGTCTGGCCAAGAGCCCCCCTACATTCAGCTAACACCTGGCTGAGTTAGAAAACATGACCAGCCCAACCTTCCTGTAGGAGCCGATTGAAGCTGTCAGCTCCTGGCTTGTCACCCACTGCATCAGGAGGCCCCTGGGCTGCCACAAGAGCCCTAATTAGGCAGAAATGGCACTTCGGCTACTGACCCGCCAGGACCTTTGGCAAAGCATTTAACATCATTAGTTAACATTTTTATTAAAAAAAGTGTGAATGTAAATGAACAGCCAATGCATTTCAATAGGGTTTGTCGGTGGCATTGCACGCCCCCCCACTCTCCCAACCACACACGCACTTTTTTGCATGAATAGTTCACTTGTTTTCTCTAAAGGGGGATGGGGACGTGGAGAATGTTTTTCCAAGGGAACTAGACATGTTCAAAGCAGAAGCAAGGTCTTAAACAATCAGACACAAACCTTTGCCTTTTGGGGAGTGTGCTAGTGAGTGAACAAACAACTAAATGTGATCTTACCTGCAACGTGCCTCGGGGGACATCAGAAAGGGAAAGTATGCATAACCCATACCGGAATAAAGAGATATACAATCACTTATTCATCTGATTGCCCTAACTGTATTCCTTGTGTATTTGTTTTTTCTGTTAAAAGAATAAAGGTACCTAATCGAGTAGGTCTGCAACTCTTTGCTGGAGCTATCAAATGTTTCAGCAATAGTTTCAGCAATATATAAGGATGAATGTCTAAGAGTACACTGTTCTCCTGTCTCCCTAACATTTCTTCAAATAATTTTATTTTACTTATGATAGAACATTATCAAAAAATACCACTCAGCCATACTAAAGGCCCACCTTAATTGAGTCACCGCTGGCAGCAACACGGGTATGAAAAGTTATTTGTTCATCCAGATGAGTGTATCTGATACCTCATACAGCTCCCCAGCTCTGACTGAGATGCAGCAAAGTTTTGTTTTCAAAACACCACAAGGAGGATACACCAAGATAAACTTGAACCCCAGAGTGCAGTTGCAACCATTGTTAATCCACTGCGTTTCTTTTCAGAAAACATTCCATCTTGTGTTTGTGCTGAGTATGAAAAGGGTTGATTAGGTCTCCAAGCCCCCTGCACTAACAACAACATCTATGCACAATAACAAGATTGTACACGAAGAGAAAACAAAGAATGTTACACAGGTACAAGGTATATACGTGAACATGCTCAGACACACAAAGACCATTTTCAGAATGGTTAAAACTCCCTCCTTTGTAAATTCTTAAGGCTCTAAAGATTACTCCACACAAGTTCTTAACGTGTCTGTATGTACAGAAGTGCATTCATTCTCTTTTTAAATAAGTACACATAGGCCACTCTAGAAACATCAAAACAACACGGACTTCTAAATATAGACTGTTAAAGCACAAGACCAAGCCTAGAAATCCATGGAGGAAACCTGGCTTAATCCCCCAACTCATCTGCAAGACCAAGTCAGTGGCAATTTTGGCAGTACTCAAATCACTGTTTACCGGTCTGTTAACGAAAACAAAATCAGTATCTTTCTTTACAGAGCAGAAATAGGAAAACAAACATTAAAAAATGCACTTGCTGACAGTAATCAGATGGTGGCTTGCCTGTCCTTATAATGCAGTTGTTTAGAGGCATTAGGACTAAAAGCAGTATTAGGCAAAGAGAGTAAGTGCTCAGGAATTGTTGAGGAAGTTGAATTGTAAAAGGCACAGAAAGTTGGTAACAGTAAGGTGTCTATATCTGACCCCTTTTCCCATCACATGACTATTTTCCAGTCTAGTTCTTCAGTATGGCTTCTCCTCTCCTGCTGAGAACCGGAGGGGTGGGCGAAGGGAGCGAGAGGTGACAGCCTATTGAAAAGCTCGTACTCCCTGCCTAGTTTTGGCACATTTTCTGCAGGTGCCTCACACTACAGCCACAAAGGGCTCTGGAAGAGAGGATTCAGACCTGTCAGCAGCTACAGGAGGCAACTCCGCAGCTTTGTCTTACATGCTAGCTTCATTGTCTGCTGTTCCGAAGCCTGCAGCACAGGCACCCGTGAATGAGATGAGCCCCTTTTTCTGGGTTTGTTCCTCCTTCTGTTTCTCTCGCCTTTCTGTAACGATTTAACTCGATCGTATTGGTTCCTTTCTGGTGAGGATGGCTCCAATGATCAGATAAGATAATTGGCTGCAGAATACCGCTCAGCAACAACTATTACTTTCTTGGCTGAAAATGTCAGAGCAATTGAAAGCTCTTAGCGAAGTTCAAGAACAAGGAGGCAGAAAAGCAGCAGCTCCTATACATGCATGTATCTGGGCACATAAAGCAAGTTTGCCATGGCCAGCTCTCATGGACGGTTGTGCTGTATGAGGACCACTTTTCACATATTTCTGTTTTCACAGCTTTCTAAAGAAGCTAAACAACAAACACCGATTCACATAAGGACATATTTTTCCCCATTTACGCTGAATTTGTGGGCAATTTATTTTAGTTTTGAGGGATAATATTATATAATTGACTTTTACATTTTCCCCATTTCCCACCCCATTTCTTAAAAACCAGACTAACGTAATTTCTTTTTAATCTTAAAAAGTTGTTTATATGCAGAAGATACTTAACAGAAAGCCTGGAGTGGCCTGAAAAAGT
Source organism: Numida meleagris (assembly GCF_002078875.1). Classification (NCBI taxonomy): domain Eukaryota; kingdom Metazoa; phylum Chordata; class Aves; order Galliformes; family Numididae; genus Numida; species Numida meleagris. The sequence continues at coordinate 6,625,818 of NC_034413.1, read as the reverse complement.
GGGTGTAGTTACTGAACAGTGCCATGAGTTTAATTCCCTTCAAATTAGTCATTTGCTAACAGTGACTTCTCAAATCTTCAGACCAGACCATGTTTTGCATTGCTCTGCTCCACAGCTTTATAAAACTTATAAAAACTGTCACACTAACACTCTGATTCAAATAACAATCAAAACAACAGAAATATCTTAAGACCACAGTTAATTCCTTTCTTAATTTGAAACATGCAGTAACTTATAACAAGAGCTCTGTGATGTTATGCACTGCTGAACAATTTAAGAGCGCACCCAAAGGGATCGTGCTTTTCCTCACTATAGGATGCAGGCTTTAGAGATTTAGTACAAAATAAAGATCACCATTTATCTGGCTGACTGTGAAAACAGGCAAAAAAAAAAAGTCCACATTTGTAAAAACTTCATCAGAACAAATGTGAAAAACAGCACAAAACCTCATCTTTTCTCATTTTATGAATTCAATTTTTTATACGTAGCCTGTACTGTCAATCATACACCATCACAAACTCAAAGCCGTCAAGTCTTTTTTTTTTTTTTTTTTTCCCTAAATCACAAATTCCATAAAGAATAAATAGCTTTTGAAAGCTTCTTAGAGGCTGGGGAAAAGGTCGGAGAACTGGATCATTGTCAGCTATTCATGGGCTGAGCCATCACCGTAGGGAAATTCTTTATTCTTTGGTAGCACCTCTAACATAGGCAGCCACACCGTGGTCGTTTGACACAGTATCACACACCAATCAGCTTGACTGTAAAGAATATCTGGAAAGATCCAGGCTATGATCTTGCCATATAACTGAAGCAGGCTTAAACTAGTTTAATTACATGAAGCAGAGAACCACACACACAGGTGGTTTATATGTTAAATATTTCAAAAACTGAACTCCTATACTGGAGCTAATGTCACAGCTCAGCTGATGAGCCGAGTGGCTTTTAGTGAAGGCATCCAATGAAGCTAGACAGTGGTTTGTAAAGTCCACTATATAACTTACTCTGTATCACTTTAAAGATTTCTTGGATGATGTAATGCTCCATAGCAATGAAGAGGAACAGGAACCAGCAGATGCTTGAAATAGTTTCCTCCCATCCTTTTTTTTATAAGTTTAATTTGAAAACTCAATAATTGCAATAGCTTTATTTTTTTTTCCAAATATATAGCTCCACAACTAGTCACTTAGAGTACAATTCTTATCCAAAACTTAAACATTAAGAACTGACAGAGGAAACTGAGAATAACTGATCTGCCTTTCTGTCTGAAGCTCAAGCGAGCAGACTGACTCTGGAGCCCTGGGCAAAAACTCACACTTCCAGAGAAAAGCTGGAAGTGGTAATTGCTACTGATGCTTGTCCTGAAACAACATGGCCTTTGAATGAACTCCCATCACAGGGCAGGCTGGTGCAGTAGCTTCACAAACACTTCATGGCAGCCCTGAAAAATGACTGTTTAGAAGAAGGAAACATAAAAGAAAAGCTCCACTATCTTCTGACAAGTAGCCAGGGAATTTAAGATGTTTCTATGCTCATTTTCTTGCCTGTTACAGTCAATGCTCACATAATACATAATTAAAAGATATAAAATTTTTAATTAAGAGCTACGCTCTTTATTAAGATATTATGCTGCAAGTAGGCAGCAATTATTCTCAAATTAAAACTAAAACTGTTTAATCTTTTAAATCACACGCAAAAAAAGCAACACAGAGCTTGGTATACATGGGAGGTCAAGAGTAAATGATCTGATAGTCCATTGTGGATTTCAGCTTCTAAAAATACAAGTGCCGGGGTTTCATTTAACTTTAAAATAGAACAGGCACTTCTCAAAATAATTTCACAGTTATTTTTTTGAAACAGAGCATGCATTGCCAGAAGCATTTTAGATTGTGCGTATTGGACTGTTACCCTCCTCACGAATGGACCGAGAAACTGAGCATCAATAACCTGGCAAAGGCAAAAAACAATTGTTTTTTAAACAACTCTGACAGACACAGTTGTGCAGGTTGGGTATTACTCTTGGCCTGACGGGTAGATATCAGCAGTTAACAATAAACGTATCTTCTTTCCCTGCTGTGGAAAGGGGCAATTTTTATAACGGCTGTTTGGACACACGAGGCGTACTGATTGCGTTCTGGCTGAAGCCTGATGTTTTCCATACTGTCTTTTTCATTGTTCTAGACGCATTTCACAAAATGTACACTTGCAGATGCACTACCTTCCTCCAGCTCCAGAGGGACTTCTATCAAGCAATTATTTCTATCAGTTTCTCCTCTCACGTTGCTCTTCGTAGCTTGTGTAAGAAATGGAGACTAGACAGCAGAAGACCTGTATCACAGTTAAAGGTACATTCCTATCAATGCTACATTCAATGAATGAGTCTGTAATATTTTCAGTGGGTTACATGCATGTTTTTTGAGAAATCCTGACAGAAACCTAGAGCCTGATACTGAATTCTGTTCTTAAGCATAGTTCCAGATATGCTCCATCCAATTTTTCTTACACTAGCATAATCAAAGATGCCTTCGCTACTTCCATATGTGCAACTGATGCAAGGAGGATACAAGCTTACTGGAGTGAGTTCAGCACAGCACACAAAGATGATTAAAGGACTGGAGCATCTCTCACACTGAGAGAAACTGAGAGAGCTGGAACTCCTCAGCTCGGAGAAGGCCTGAGGTTATCTTATCTATCTGTATAAATAACTGATGAGGGGTAATAAAGAAGAGAAAGTCAAAGTCTTCCCCATGCCGTACTGTTCCTACAATAGTTCCTTCTTTCCCTAAAAGATGCAACTGCAAAACCACCAGACTGACCCCATGGTCATAGTTCCACCTAATTTCAAGCCATTCTGTAAGAAATGCTACAGATGTACAGGTCTCATTGGCTTCTGAGGAAGCACTCCAAACCAGTGCTTTCAGTCAAGCCACGCAACTAGCTTCTAGTATAATCCTAGTATAGTACATATTACATATACTACATATATTACATTGCATAATATACTGTATATTCTAGTATAATCCCACAGAATTTACCAAAACAGTATTTTGTTGATGAATACACACAAACAGTAATGCCTTTCAGTAAATTTATTCTTCAAAAGATGTATTTCACTGCATCAGCAGGACGTTATTCAAATTTGTCACTGACTATCTTACAAGGAACTGTGAATACTGCCTGTTTTTCAGGAGCTACACTCTCAAAAGCTATTCCGTTTGCATCTAGCTTCTTTTATTTATCTTTTTTCCAAGAGTCTGTAGGAGCAATATTTCCTCTCTATTTTACTGAACCAATCTCAAACTGAACTGTTAAAGGTAACAATGGCAATAACAGAAACAGAAGGAAACAGGGAATTTTAGCGCCGCAATTCACACAGCATCTCCCTGGCCTCAGGGAACTTTCTGAACATTTATGGGGGGGTGAGGGGAAACTCACTTTCATCTGGGATCTGAAAGTTTGGGGGGTTTGTGCAAAAAATACCATCAAGAGAGGCAACAAATTGTAAAAAAAAAAGTATTTTTACAATTGCACTAGTTATCTCTAATACAAAAATCAAGTCAGTTATAAATTCATAAAAATCTCGGGGGCTTATCCCAAAATGATAGGTCAAGCTTTTGTTCCAGATGGTGCAATAGTGTTTGTGACATCCACTTTGAACTGCAATCTAGTTATGTGTCAAGCAGGAGAGTCCATTATTCACAGCATCATTGCTGGAGAAAGAAGGTTAAAAGTTCAAGACATGCCCCAAGTGATTAAGGTTGCAAAAATCAGGAGATATACCATGGGGAAAAAAATGCCATTCTTCCTTTTCTTCCATACTCAGTTTGGTCCAAAAAAATGTGTTTAAGAAAAAAATACAGGACACAGAAAAGCCTCAGTTCTAAGCAGTAATGTGAAAATTACCTTTTTATTTGAACTCGTTAAAATCCTCTGCTATCAGAGGAGAAACAAAACAGTTTCTCTTAGAATCTGTCAGCAAGTTATGGGACTTGAGAATTCAGTTAACACTATTTCTCATTCATCACAATATTCACACTTCAACTATTACATGTTTCTATGTAAATGTGATTTCAAACTTTATGGATCCCACAGATCACGTGCACCAGTCCACCTTCTCAGTCATATAAGCCTTTGATCTGCAGTCAGGAACAGATTGCTTCCAACCATCCCAAAACTTCCTGTACTCGGAACTACAAGTATTGCTTCCCATACGGTTGAGAAAATGTAGGGGATTTTCAATCCAATGTAAAATTTGAGATTCTTCAAAGAAAGAGGAAAACCAAGTGCCCGAACGGTAAAGCTAAAATATAATTCAGATTAAAAATAATTGTGGCAATTTCTTTGGAAACAGAAAGATTTATAAAAATAAAACACAACACATCCAAGGAAACCATTCTGACCATAAATAAATAACTAAATAAATAAGATAAAAGAATAAATTCCACTGATTTGTGTAAAAGTTGTTGGGTTTTTTTTGCCCTAGACCTAGAATGTACTTGTTCCTGTTTTTCTCGCTCCCTGCTCATCTCCATATTTGATCCCTGGTTTGTCTAAGTACCAAATGCAGTATGGCCATCTTGCCATGCAACCTATAAAACTGTATCAATAACTCCTATGCAATAACTGATGCATGAACAGACATTCTTCTTTTCACGTCACAGAAAATGTTTGTACATGAATTTTATAAAGGCCAATAACATTTTAACCCTGTATATATTCATAAGAGTATTAGCATTTCAGAGTACCCTACTGACAAAAATCCTTATAATCCATCATGTCAGCACCCTGGAAAGAGGTAGGCTTCAATAATGTCTTAAAATGGGTACTTCAAACATACACAAAGAAATCACGGTGAACTCCTGATGCCACAGACTAGAACTATCACAGCACTCATAAGAAGAGGTGCACTACAAAAAAAAATAACCTACACTATAAAAAAAACCACTTAGTTACATCACAGAAATTTGAGGACAATCTTCTGTAAACTGAAAAATCAGCTGAAAGACTTGACCTTCAGTACTACACATTCCCAATTACCTTTAGAGTTGGAATGATAAATCAAAGCCTATGAGCTCTCACGTTGCAGGCCTGCGGCCTCCTTGGGAGAAGGCCTGGCTCACCCTCGCACAGCATGAGCCACACAGACCCACAGGAAGAATCGTCCAACTTGAGAAAGAAATTAGCACCAAAACTCACTCAACTTGAAGTAACCACTGGAGCGGAGAACAACTACTCAAGGCAAATGAACGCTTCTTTGAGTAGTCTAGAAGTTAAAACAACAACACCAGAGGAAAAAAAAAAAAAACAACACAAGCTAAATTGTTATCACATATTTCCAAACATCCATTAGATATATTGCTGAAGTTCTTGGGTAACTTTCGTCTAGACACAAAGTCCAACTTAAATGTTGTGTTTAGCTGCATCCTATGACCCAAGCCTTGGCTTGGCCCTGTATATAAACGTATATTCAACTTTGTTACTTAAGTTTGCCCTGTATAAAATATTAAGAATTAGAAAAAAAAAAGAACGCTAGAATTATTTTTACATGTAAAGAGGAGAACCTTAAAAATCCTGTTTACGAAATGAGAATGCCTTAAAACCAGTAATATATTGGTGTAAAAGTATTTGTATTGCCAAGATAAAACAGCAATAACAACTTTATTGGAAATATCATGTAGTTTTTATGCACTTAGACTTAACATCAAAGAAAACCCTGCCAGTGGAATGAGCACACATTACTCTTCAGTGAAATCCTACACGAACATAGATGGCAGTGAGACCATGATCTTAATTGATTTAAGGGGCACAGTTATGCCTTGAAAGCAACATTTCAGAACGGCAAAAATCAAATCTTTTATGCAACATGTAGGCACGCAATACTGCACCTGGGTTTAGCATGCCCAGTAGTATGCTGATCATCACCACTATAAAGACTCAAGTAAGACATAAAGCAGCTTCAGGAAACAAAGTAATACAGAGAATACGGTATCATAAATGAAGAGCAGCTGATCATATTGTATTGCCTGACAAAGGAGTTACAGCAAAATCATTTACATATGGCTTCTCTGGAAAGGAGTACAGAATTGATTTCTCTATCCAACCACAGTTCTATATAAGTATAAACATTTTGAGTGGAAATCAGTTAAGAAGACATCACACTATGGCGTATATTGGACACCCCTAGGAAAGGGATGGCAAGCTTCCAGCATTTGTGGTTTGGTACTGCTCAAATGTGCACGCTATATAACTGAGTCATCTTTGTTATTCAAAAATGAGAAAGAATTACCGCAGGGTATCATTTGTACCTGCTCGTCTGGCAAAAGACAGCTCCGCACCAATCACACGCTTTTCTCTCTCTTGTGAGTTCCTTAGAGCTTGCTACATGCACTTTGATTAGTGAGTTTTTAATTACACTTTATCCTGTTAGCACTATGGGGCCAATAAAACTAAGAGAAATAGAACTAAATTCTTTTCATTCAACACAACTGTTAACTAAACACCAATTAATTACACCCACACAAGCCTAATGAAGATAATGGGGTTGCAGAGAGTTCACCGATGGTATGAAGTGGCTTGCAGCACCCTAACTAATCAGTTAAATACTTCATAATAGGTCGGATCATAGGATAAGTCATCCTCTTTCTACATGCTTACAGCTCTTATTACTGTTAATGGAAATTACATGACTATGCCGATAATTCACACAACGTTCACTTGATCGTGAAGCAAAAGTGGTAAATACTTGGAGTCCTCAGTAGTATTTCAAAGGGTGAAGAGTGCAAGGTTATAGTAAAAAGTGACTATCAACTTGCTTCAATCATTGTTTATCTAAAACTAGCAAGGGAAATTGACAAGTTTCTCTTCTCAGACTGTTGATCAATACCTACACAGCCACAAACAATGCTCTTTCTCCACATTTTACTCTGAACCCTTTAGAAGGCAGATGGTAGGAAAGAGAATCAAAGAAAACCGAAATTCAGCAGCAGACAGTACCCCCAAATCACATCATATTACCCGGTAACCTAATATTGGTGCCCTCCGAGCACCACACAAGCGCTGTTACCTCAAGAACCGCATTCCCACAGGAATATTTAAATAAAAAGGAATGCTGTGGGCCAAGCCATGTGCCACACAGGTCTGAACCTACTCCTCATATCGCACCCAGCTGAGTGACCCTCTGGAAAGCAGCACACCAAAGGAGCAGCAGACACCACGCTGAGCTGCTCTGAGCCAGGAAAGCTTCACCTGCTCTGAGCCAGGAAAGCTTCACCGTACATTCTCTTCCCACTCTCTTTAGGGCATGGCTAGTGCCAGTTCAGAAACTTCCCCAGAGGAAAAAGCTGAAAGGGAAAAAAAGAAAGAAAAAAAAAAAGGGAAAAAAAAAAAAAGAAAAAAGAAAAAGAGGGTTTAACTCTCTGGAGAGGCACCATGTTATTTCTGAAGGATGTGAAAGGAAAAGAAAATGATTCAGTGGGGATCTTTCTTCATTATCACCCAGCCCAGAGAAGCGAACGCACAATGAGCAGAGGTCCACACGTATTGATTTTAGAGCCGAGGAAGCGTGTGCCTAACAGCTTTTTAAGTATCTCCATTTTCAGTTACTTCAACAAAATTACCAATGGGCAGCGTAACAAAGTGAAAGTTTTTGTAGGAAATCGCAGACTCAAAATGATCATTTAGGTTGTGAAACGTTTCTTTTCACTGAAAATAAAGGGCTTTTAAACGCAGCAGCGGAGTTACTGGCGCATTTAGCAGCGTTATCCTCACCAGACATTTCACGGACCATAATCTGTCTCTCTTTCAGGATGATAATCTTACACAATTTCGTTGTTCGGAGACTTTTAAAACTAAACAATACCTGCTCGTAACCAGCCCGAGAGAAAGGAGCAGACAGGCGGCCGACGGTTTTAAGCAAAGAAACAGCACAACCACCGCGCTCGCTGCAACGCCCCGAGGGCAGCAGCAGAACGCACACTAGCGCCGCAGCCCTCACAAAGCACCGCCCGCGGCCAGCCCCACCCCGCCCCGCCGCAGGTGCCCGGAACGGCGCCGCCCCTCAGGGCTTTTCCCGCCTCGGGGTAACTGCCAAGAGGGGCGGCCCCGCCAGTCTCGCGAGAGCAGCGGGCGCCGCCGTCTCCTAGCAGCGGCCCCGCGATGGAGGCTGATACCGACGGGCAACTGCGGCGGGAGGCGGCGGAGTACTACCGAAGCCACCGAGTGCCGCAGCGAATGGAGGAGGCGCTCAACGCGCTTTTCCCGCTGCGCCCCGCAGACCTCTACGGGGAGTTGGTACCGCGGGGCGGGGCGCAGTGAGCAGGCGCCCCCTCTGTGGGGCGGGGGCTGAGCGGCCGCTGCCTGTGGCGGGCGGGGCGGGTGGGTTGTGTCTGTGGAAGTGTTACAGTGTTTCCTGCCTCCGAGTGCATTGCCATCACCTGTGGGAAACGGAGCTGGCGCTCCTGCGGCTTTGCCGGATGTTTGGCCCCTGTATATTCCTCTTCCACGTTGCCGCGGGTGTTTCCTGGTTCCTCACGAGCTAAGCCATGCTTTTGCTCTGGTGACCGTCTGTCAAAAGGATGAAACTGGCAAGAAAGTCTGTAATAAGCCTCACGTGGCCACATAATTTTTTATTTAAAGCGACATTGGTGTTCATGAAATACAGATGAGCCGCAGCTCTGTTCTCACAGCCCATGATGTCAGTGCCACAAGCCCATTAAAGACCATGTTGGATAAATAATTAAGAGTGCTCTGCTGGCACCTCCGTCTAAAATCCCGGGTTTACCGTGGAGTCCTGACCTCTACACTTCATCAGTCTCCTGTCGTAACACTAGCACCTAGCAGAGTTCTGCATGTGTTTCTAAGGGTTATTCTTTTCTAGAATCTTTCCTCTCTCCTGACATTCCAGACAAAGAGACATGCATGTTTTCAAGATCTTATCCACACATAAAATAATTATGGTATATCAACTTGCTACACAGTGAGAACCTTCCTGTGTGAACCTTAGTGTAAGCAGATTGCATGAGTAGCACGTGAATAGCATGATTGTTTTTGTTATGTAGTGTAAATCCAATTAAGTTTTGGGTAAATGCCTATTTTCTAAGAGGCTGCGGAGGTTCTTGATGATACCCATCGCTAACTTTGCAAAATAAAACCTGTTATCTAACCTGGATGTGGTTTTGGACTTTCCAGACTTAGATTTCAGTTGGATCTGTTCCCTGGAATGATTCATAAGCAGATATTATAGACATAAACTGCAGTGTAACAGGAGTATGTTTGATATTGGGACATATAAATGGATTTGCTCAATGGTGGATATCATTCAAATTTGTTAAATGGAATAAAAACCTGTTTGCATAGAAACTGTCCTCTAATGAGTTCTTTCTCTTTCATTTAAGGCTAACTACTTCTCTAAATTTTCAAAAGCTCCAGTCATATGCAAACTGGCTGGAAGGAAAGTTCTTGATGGAGTTGGTCAACCAACATTAGAAGTGGAAATATACTGTACCATTAAAAACTATGAGAAGGTGTGAGCTACTTCTTCCTGATTTATTTATTTTATTTTATAAGACGCTGTCAGGGAGATGTACTATTTGACTCATATCCTAGTCAGTATTTTATTTTGCATATCCATTTTGTGAATGGATATGAATCCCTGGGGCTCACCAGTACAGTAAATAGTAAGGTTAAGGAAAACTGTAGTACAGTGCCCACGAAGTATTGGTGAAGGAACTTTTTTCTTTGGGCCAATGGGCTGATGTGGGTGATAGTTAAGTCAAAGACCTGCTGTTAAACATTGGCTCATTTCATTCTTGGTCCATAAAAAGGATAAAGAAATCCATAAAAACGTAAAGAAATTTATTATAGTTTCAAAGGTAATCACAGTATGTAAAGTTAATACTATTAGTGAAGGTAATTCTGTGATATTTGTACTTGATGCCTCTATTAAGTGAGTTTTGTTCATCCTTCTGTGGCACAGGAAGATAGGCTTAAATAAGGCAACATGCACGTGATCCTGAGCGATGCCATTAAACACGGTGATGAATCGTGGTACAACAGGCTAACAACAGCTGCAGTAAAAGATGTCATGACAAGAGTGTGATCTTTAGAATTATCCTGTTCTGATACACAAAATACATACGTAAAGCAGATCTCTCACAAGGTTTTTGCCTAAGTAATTATAATTTAGATTGAGAAACTTGAATGAGGTCTGTGAGTACTGAGGTGTAAGAGACCAGGAAGGAGGTGCTGGATAAAAAAAAAGATCCGTAAAGTGGAGCAAACAGATTTGCAGATGGGTACTTGTAGAGTCGATTAGGACACCTACTTCTTAATCTTTCAGAAGACATTTCCAAGTGAGAATTAGTGTTTTCAGTCTTGCTATATTATTTTGCAGAGGATTTGTTCTGCTGTAATTTCTTCTCATTATCAAATACCCGAGAAAGCTTTATCCGAAAGAACCGAAGCTGATGAGAAAGAAAGAAATGACTCCGTTACCACTGCTGTGGAATGGGTGAATGAATCACTAAACACAATGTTAAGAGACTTGAAGCCTACTGACCAGTGTGAAATTGATAAGATGCTTGGGTAAGCCTTGTATATAATTTCTACTCTTTTAAGCTACTGCAAACCAAATTATTCATTTGAAATACTATTAATTTATACTTTAAGTGAAAAGCATATACAATAATTGTTTACTAGTATTTTTGTATGTTTTTAGCTCAAGAAGCCCATTCAGATATATTGCACTGTATGATTTCCTGCTGATTCATAACTTTGATACGAAAATTGTGCCATTTTTAATAAGAATTCATGCCAATTAGATTTAGACTCACTGAGGTGAATCTAAATGTGATTTTAATGCATTGTTTACCTTACTGTATATAGCTGTGTATAGTCTGCCTGAATTGGGTGGCTATGACCATGTATGTATGCACTTTCTATTTCATGCATGCAGTTGAATTCAGCCACTCTGGGATTGCAAGCACCTGCCTGACAGTGTACAACCGACCTACTGAATTAGCAACTTTGAACAAGTTGTATGCCATGACGTTATGACAGGCTTACCATCGTGCTACCCATACAAAATAAATGGGCATCTTGTACACTGAGATTATCTTTAAGATTGTGTCTACACAGAGCTCACTTTCAAACCAGTGCAATCTGCAAATCATGTGCTGAGGACTGTTCTACTTGCTTGTGGTTCTTTTTGTTTATCCAGTGTTGCAGCTAACTGCCAAAGCCCAGTAATTTACTGACTTCTCCAGCTTCTCACAGTCATGGCAGAATCTCAAATAGACGCTCTTAATCCATCTCCAGCATGTTCTTTAGAGAGTATAGCGTGCCTACTTTGACATGCATGACAATATTTTGAGCCACTAATCTTTGTGCCTTCTCTCAGTGAATACTTTTCAAAAAAGGTAGAAGAAAAAAAAGAAATTGAAAAGGAGGAAGAAGAAGAAGACAACACTCCTTCCCTCACTTCTTGTGCTCCATCAGCAGTGGCACTCTCTGGGCAAAAAAAAGAAGCAAAAGCAGGTTTTTGCTGATTTCTTTGTAATATTTTCTGCAATACCAAAATTGACTAAGGTGCTAAAACACTTTCTGCAGTAATCTCAGAGACATTAAAGACTAGTGTCACGTGTTCGGAGAGTTAGGTTAGTCTGTCCTAAATCTTTCTGATCGCAGCAGTTTCTACTTCAGAAATGAGAGAGGAAAATACAGTTTTGTCATCATTCACTTGCGTTTATTGAACGGAGTTTCTGCCTTTGTTTTATGGTTGGCTTAGACAGGAGGTTATTACTCTTCAGAATGAGGAATAAGAATGGAGGAGGATGCAAATGAAGAATAAAAATGAAAATGATAAGGAAAGAAAAGAATCATAGAACTGAAAAGGAAAATGGAAATAGTTTGAATATAGAAGTTGAAAAGAATTGAAAGGGGAAGGGAGGAAGGGAAAATTGTGGCTAACACTGACAAAGGGAGGAAATAAAGGTGAGAAGTGAAGGAGAAAAAAGGAAGGGGATGAGATGGGAAAGACAGGCAGTGCAGGGTAAGAAGTAAAGAGACAATGGTACTGACGAAAAAATGGTGCAAGAGTAGAGAAACAGAACTGTATATGGAAAAAAGAAAAAAGAAAAAAAGGCACAACATGTTACCTCCAAGTGTACATTACCCTCAGAAAAAAAGATCTTCCTGTTGTCATTTGCTGGAAGGTCAGACCATTTTGGCAAATTATCATTTGCTTATCAGTTTGGTTCGAACTGTCATAAAATAGCAGTAAGACCTCCCAGTTCATATGTTCAACACGTGTGCAGTAAGTCCTCCTTTAACCTGAAATGGAACCTAACCATCTGCAGCTGTCAGTTTACCAGAGTGTCTCAGTTCTGGATTACTGATGTTCTGTGTGTGTAGCTCTTTACCCTCAACGTAAGAGGTATGAAAGTTGTGTATAGCCTGCAAGTGATGTTTGATCTAATCTGCATATCCACGGAAGGTCCTGCTGGGCCTATTTTGTTGCCTATCATAGTTGTATCCTGCAGTATTTAAATACTTTATTGAAAACTTCCACAGGGAAGGAAAATTCGTATGTCATTCTTATTAGGAACCAAAGCAGTTGCTCTGGTTGGTTCGCAAAAAAAGTACCCAATGCATATGATTTCAGTTTCACATAGGTGCTTGCTGTACCTGTTAGCAGGGTAGGTAATAACAGTGGGAACTGCTGGGCTTCAAGCATTTTGACAAAAGTTATTCCACTGTGTCTGAAAGGGAAATAAGTTCCTTTGAAAATTTTAACACGATTTTAACAAGTCTGTGTGTGTGGAATATTTAAAAGACGTGTTCTTTTGTTGGAAAATCCAACTGTAATAGGCCTGCAATTTTTTTCATGCTCATTATTAGAAGACATCAAGTATGTGTACTCCCAACCAGCTTATAATGTAACATTCCATGTCGTTTGTGCAAAAGCTGAGCATATCAGGAGACCAATAAACAGCACCGAAAACCTGAAAAATGATCTGACAATACTCTGTGTAAACATACAGTGATTTCAATGGCTGAAAGCAATGGATTTGAAACACATTTGAAATCAGAGTGAGGACAGGTACTTACTTATTTGTAAGGTCATTTAACATACAACAAATTACAGGATTAAATTAAAAAACTGATATATATTTTTTTTTTGGTAATACATTGAGTACACTACTGAAATGTAAATATTGTACTTGCTTGCATAACCCTGGTACATAACTACATGCTTTAAAGCAGTAAAATAGTTAGCTACTATTCTCTGTCTTGCAGGGAAGAAGCCAAGTACAGAGAGAACAATCCCACCTGCAGAACCCAGTGAATCAGTGCTCTGTGGCAGCTTAGCCATTGGGGCAACGTCACTTGCTGTAGCTAGGGCTGGTGCCTCTATTAATCGTATCCCATTGTACTCACATATTGCACTGCTGAAACGTAATCAGGTACATGTGACTTCTGCCATTTTGTTTATTCTAATTACCACAATTGTGAAGTTGGGAATCTCTCATGAAACTGGAATTAAATAGACCTCATAAAATGCTTTCTTAAAACAATTGCCAGTAGTGGGCTTTGAACTAGCCCTGTGCCATAATTAAAAGATACATTAAAGATTCTCTTTTTAACACAATTTTTTTCCCATGCCACTCCCAACTACAGGATTCACCTAAAGAAATGACTCTGCCACTTCCAATGGTTACTCTGTTGAGCTGTGAAAAATGTTCAGCTGCAAAACTAAAATTAGTGAAAGAAGTTATGCTCATACCACCCATTCAGTTATCGCTCAAGCAGGTATTGTTTTGTTGGGGTTTTTTTTATTACTAATATAGTCTATTTTTAAAATTTATTCTATACATTTCATATATATGTGAGTACATAGATCTTTTGAATAGAAACCTTAGAAAGTACATTTTTCATTTTTTGTTTCCTTGTAAGGCCCAAGTTTTAACATTTTTAAAATGTATATATGTGTTAGTATACCAGAAAAAAAAAATCAGTGCATTAAAGAAAATACAGAAATCTCTTATAAAACAGTAACACTTGAGTTTTTTCAAAAATGTGACTTTACATTACTAGATTATAAATAGTATTGGTTATTTGTAGCACGTACAAAACAAAAAAAAAACCTCAACAAATTCACAGCCGAGTATAAAATCTTCGAGAACAAATTGCTTTAAAAATGAAATTGTGAAGATAGAAGGGAATACAAAGCAGAACAAAATCTATTCAAGGGGCAGGAAGGATGGATGAGACAGACTGGGTCGACACCCTCTTTTTGTTTAGCCATATGCTGCATTAAAGAATGTATCTGCACAAGATGCCTACATTAGGGCTGTGGTTTCTATTTTGTGTGCTGGTGACCTGAACAAATAGCTGAGTTCGCTTCTCTTTCTTTTTGCTTTTCCTTTAACTTTTCAGCATTGTCACACAGAGCTCATAATAAGGTTACCAATTCTGTACTTCTCAAAGACTTCATTCCTCGTAGTGCTCCAGGGAAAGGAGCGAGCTGTTTGCTGCAGTGCAGTAAGCACAGCAGTTCCTCCTGCCTTGATATGTTGGCAGCTGTGACTGACTTCTGCCCCCTTCAGTTTTTCAGTTTTCCTTTACAGGCACAGATAAAGGAAACGTGAAATGTGATTTACCAAGTTAGCATTAAACTTTTCCTAACTCAGCCAAAAACAGTCTTGTGTTAAAAGCAATGGAGACATTTTACTGGAGTGTTTCTCCGTTCCCCAGTTTTAGAACCAATGACAGCAATTCTTTCCCCACTTTCTGGAAACGTCAGTTTTCAGTTAGGTGGTCTTACAGAAAATCACAATTGTGGACACTCCCACTCCTCGGATATTAGGCAGACCAAGATGTTGCGTACTCATTTTGTCTGGGAAAGGTTCTTTTTGGGGAAGAGGCCTTTTTTTTTTTGCCATCTTGTTAAATGGCATAATCAAATATTTCTGTTTGTTCCACTGCTACCAACCCTTTAGCTCTGGACACTTGCAGGAGGGAGGCTGTGTTTAGGAAGTCTATAATATATATGTTTATAGAGACTTTATTTCAGGTCTGTGTTTAGAAGTGCTCTGATTCAAGCAGTTAGAATGAAGTAATTTATCTTTCTTTTGAAGAATGATGTTGTTTAATTTCAGGGCATAGAAAGAGCTCTGGACATTCAAAAAGAAATGATGAGACTGCTGGAGCCTGCAGGGAAAGCGGTACCATAAAAATGTGTTATTAATGTGACGTACTTCATTTGGCCCTTCTCTTACTATTTAACCTTAAACATAGGATATTTCACGTGTTATCACATTTAGTCTTATTTCACAGAATAGGTGTGACTCTCTGACAGATGAATAAAATATTGGGCATTTGGTGATATTACATTAATGAAGACAGAATAAAACATTGTTCTAGGTACAGGAAGACTTTTCTATTTCATTAGTATATCAGGAAAAGTCTGCTAGGAAAGGATACTGTCACAGTGAGCATACACTGTATGTTTCTGATTCTGCTAAGTCTCACACCAACAAATCCTGTATTGTTCAAAGTGTTAGTACTGCAGTAGTTTATCAAGCTCAGTATTTGCATACACTTTTTGCAAAGTTGTTAGGTTTCCCCTAATATAGAGTCTAGATTCTCATTTCTTAGAACCCCGGTACTGATGATAGGCAAGGTGGGAATGTTTCAAAAAACAGATGATGTTTGGGGTGATGCCTACATAGAAATAAATATTTGAAATGAGCTACCACCACAAAATGAGTTAATTGCTTATAGCTTCCTTGTCTTTCAGATCATTTCCTAAATGAAACATATGCAATCTCTTTAGACCAAAATTTGATCAATGCATTTTTATTTTTTTTTAATCTGAGCTCTCTGTCATTTTTGGACCTTTACGTGGCATTGTTTCATTGTTTCTGTCTTCCTTCAATCCCAGCAGCCGAGTCCCCAACTAGCAGACAGTAAGAAAGGCAGAGCACGTCAGAAAGAGAAGAAAGATTCGGTAAGAAAAGAGATTTTAATTTTAAATCGTCAGCAAGATATTAACAACAGCAGGGAACTAAAATGTTCTTAAGAAATGAAACATAAATCTGTGTTACTAACTTGGAAAGGTCAGCGCAAGACTTTTAGATACTCCAAACCCCTATTTGACATAATAATTTGGATTCTTCTGACGATACCTTCCCCTCCTGCAGAACAGTAACAGAAAGAGGGAATAATTCCAGAACCTGGGCATTTTTTCTTATATAGAAAACCTATCAAGTCATCCAGCAGAGCATTTTGTAGGCCTGTAGCACTAGCAGCGTACATGTGCCTCTGATCTTCTAAGCCCGGGACTGTTACCTTTAAGACTTGCGTATCGTGCTGCTTCCTAAGCACTGGAAACGAAAC
The DNA here is from genome assembly GCF_002078875.1 of Numida meleagris. NCBI lineage: Eukaryota > Metazoa > Chordata > Aves > Galliformes > Numididae > Numida > Numida meleagris. The sequence goes on along the minus strand of NC_034413.1, from coordinate 6,609,426 downwards.
TCCCCTCTTAGTCATGCTGCACTGAATTCCCAGTTCCTGCTTGAGGTTATAGATAATGGCAGATAAGAAAAAGCAGCTAAAGGGCAGCACTCAATAGTGGCGGGGCGTTATTTTATATGACACAAATGATCTTTTGTTGTTTTGCTGTTTCCTTATTCCCACTTCAAAATCTGCAGATAATAAATGAGTTTTCAAACTAGCGGGATGGAAATGCCGTGCTGGCTTTGTGTTCCATGGTGAGATGATTAAAATATTATCAGATAAGAACTCTTGCTTTTGTGGAGTATACAAAAGACAGGATGAGAAAAAGTTTTCATATTTGGTAAAACCTCATTCATTGAGAACTGTCCTTAAAGTTGCTAACCCTGTTTTTGAGAACGGATTTATGTGTTGATGATTGAAGGCAGGCTGTAATGACGGTGAATATAGAAGCTTTATATATTTGTATGTAAATTGATTATTTTTGTTTTACTTTCAGCCACCAGCCTTAAAAAGAGTATCACACTTAGGTTGCCTAATAACAGGATGTGATAATCTAGAACAACCTCTACTCCTAATGCAAACAGCTTGCAACAATATAGGTCTGGAGCTGGGAACAGATATGTATCTAGCAATTAATTGTGCTGCTCATGAATTAATGGACTACGTAAGTTACTTCTGCTGTTTATTAAAATAGTTATTTGTTAACACTTTACTATTGTAATGCAAACCCGCCCAGAATCTTTCGATTTTGTTTTCCACAAGCAAAGATGTATCTGCATTTATAAATTGTGTTTGAATCAGTGCTATAAGTGCAGCAGATACGCTATTGGATTGCATGCGTAAGGGGCAAGCCATGCAGACATCCTTTTTGTTGCCCAGTGCAGCGGGAGCTGTGAGAATGCTGGCATGTATTCCTCCTCTGCAGCTGCAGCAGCATACTGATGCACCTCGTGTGGAATAAGGCTCAGTGCAGCAAGGCAGGCTCTCATTGTGCCTTGCATCCTGCCTGCAAAAATCTCTGCTACTTTTACGGTTTCACTTTTATCATTCAAACTGCACAAGCCAGCCTGAGCCAGCCACATTTCTTCCTTTTCTCTGCTTGTTTATTTAGTAAGGTGTTTCAGATGAGTCTGCGTCAAGGGTGGCAAACTTGTGACGGGCAGGCACCAACTGCCTCAGTTCAGCAAAGCAGCTTCCTCTCACGTAACATCTCAGACAGTTTGGAATTAGATTAGTAGGCAAATACTGTTTTGTTCATTTCACCACGAGGAGTAAATTAAGTAATTATCTCAATTTAAATTCATCTTGTATCTATCTTGTTTTTAAAGATGAAGAGCAAGAAATGATTTATGCAGATATACTTCTGTAATCCCTTTGATGCCCATTTCTCCATTTTGTTACACTACGTCTGCTCCTTTATTGAAGTCCCTTGACCTTTTTGTATATTTTTACTACGGTACTGCGTACCTGGTAATATTTGTCTCGCTGCATATATCAGCATTCATTTACAACGATTATAGTTCAAGTTTCTTATTTGATGAAGCTTATTCATCTCCAGCTGAAGCCTTAACGTTCTAACTCCTTGTTCCGAGATCAATCCGGTTTTTCTCTGAGCAGAAAAAGAACCTTGCTGGTCTCTTTGATTTGGTATTTCATGACAGTTTGTCTGTCTGGGCATACTGTACCGACAAGCTGCCTATCAGTGCAGGATCTGTTGTGAAAACAGTTGCTTTCCTGACAATTTCTGATGAGCAACATCTGAAAGAATTATTAATAGTTCTGTTCTTTAACTGCTACAGTCAATGCAGCAGTGTTTCCTTTCTGGCACAAACTGATAGTGTACTCTTAATCCCTTAATAATCCTTCTACTCGTGTGTTACGCTTTATGTTTTCCATGAAGATGGGACTAGTTTGAAACCAGCTTTTTTTGGTGGTGGTGGGTTGGTTGTTCTGTGTGTGTGTGGGGGGGGGGTGTAGGGGGGGTTGTTTGTTTTGGTTCTGTGTGTTGGTTTTTTTTCTAAGGGGGGAGTTGTTTGTTTGGGGTTTTTTTTTCCCCGTGTTTTTGTTTGGCTGATCATTTTTTTTCTCTTTTTCTTTTTTAGTTGTTTGTTTGTTTGAAATGGGAAAGCAGCAAGGACAGGCAGCATCTCATTTTTGAGTACAGAGAGTGTGCTCCTTTTCTCAGTGCAACATTTTCCTAATGCAAATAACAACTAAGAATTAACATTTTTTTTTTGGAAGTGAAAAGAGATTTTTCATGCAAGATTGAATAAAAATGTCAAATATTGATAACTTGATGACAAAGTTGTGTAAAACTGACAGAGTTGCCTAGGAAATGCTGAAAGAGATCTCCCTTGTTTGGGGAACAGTATATTTGGCACGAGCTTACTGTTACTTCAGGCAGAGATTTCCATAATAATGATCGAATAGACATAGAATAAAGCAGGCAGAAGAAGAACACACAATCCAGTGCCTTAACGGAGATCCTAGAGTCACAAGACCCGTGTGCTTAGCACTGTGTTTTTTAAAGAATTCTTCTATTACTTTTCACTGTACTTTCTAGGTTAAAGGAAAATATGAAATACTTACAGGAACATTCAAAAGTCCTGATGAAATGGTCGACGTGTACGTGGAACTGGTTAATAAATTTCCTTCTATTATTGCCTTGGTAGATCCCTTAAGGAAAGAGGTAAGAGTTTGTGTGAAAGCACTGAACACATCACGCTTTTACAGAACAAACCAAATATGAAGCTTCTGTTTTCAGAGTGTTTAGGCACAGAAATACCACTATAAAAAAGGCAAGTATTAATTCATTTGCATGTCTTTAATTGACTCTAATTCAAAATTTTTTATATGCTTGAGCTAATTCCTGATAGAAAATAATTCTGGCGTGAACTGAATATGGATAGTACAAGTATTTTAGAGGATTATGAGAAAATGCTAATTCTTCCTCATTCTACTTTCTAAAGCACTGTCATACTTATTACATTTTCCTTCTTATGTAACCAAATAATTCAAATTGTATTATAAAAACAAACTATAAAATTCACGTGATATATAAATGATATTATGTGGAAGAAGCTAAAAAATTCTGCATAGCTATAGAGCTGTACATTCCTTAGAACCATTCAAACACTCACATAGCTGCTCTTCTTTAAGAGTGAGATGAATACTCAAAGCCAGAACAAATCTGTAACTGGCTGCATTGCTCAGCAGAATTCTTAAAGTGCATTTTATCACTGTAATCAGTGTTAGAGGAGATAACTGAGTGTGGGCAACAGATTAAAACAATAAAGTACGATACTCTGAAGCGTTCTAGCAAGTTATAGGTGGGTGAAAGAGATGGCATAACCTCAAAGATTAGCATTTATGCATATCATTCAGTTTCCACGTATTACCAAAAAGATACAAATTTTATTGTAGCAGAAGATTCTAAAGTTGCACAACTTAATATAAACTTTTCTTTCTGTGGAATTTTGACTTTATTTTAAAATAAATATGTCTTTTGTTTTCATGGAAAAAAAAAAAAAAAAAGATGAACATGAATGAAGGGGGAACTCAAGTGTCTTTGTGAATCTGCCAAGGGCCTGAGTTGGTAACTCTGTAATAGCTGAACTGCAAACTTGAGTTCTTAGCTGAAACTCCAAAAGCTTGCTTTTCGGATACCTGTGTGTATTGTGACCTCGCTCTCGTTAGCCTTGCTCTCCTGCACTGCTTCAGCTGATCCCCATATTCCAAAACACTCGGCTGTTCCCCGCTGCTGCTGGGGCTGCAGACCTCCTTGCAAATTCTTATGAGGAAAGATAGTGGTAACAGGAAAACATGCAGAAGGATTGCCACGGACAGTACTGTAAGGGAAAATGCCTGTCCTCCTCCCTCTGCAACCAATCTATGGTGCTAACCCAAGCCACATCTTTGCCACAGATAATGAGGTCCCTGAGGATGAGCCGTGGCACCAACTCAACAATCCCTCGGCAGACAGCAGAGCACTTCAGTGGTTAAGTTTAAACATTGGACCATGCATCAGATCTTCATTTTCAGTTCCTTACGGGCACGACAGCTTTATGGGAATAGACTCTTGTGCATATTTCAAGTACATAGCTGCACGTTTCAATGTGATCCACAGACCAAGAATTATTAGTTTCAGAATTATTAACCTGAAATTGTACATGATTTTAATGTGAGAACCTTGCACTCTGTGGACACAAAGAAAACAAACGTATTTTTAAATTTCTTGTTTCAAATGATTTATATATTCCTACCCTCTGTTTATCTTTAAATCTCAGCACCAGCTGGGCAGTGCATTCAAATCAAGAAACAAAGAGCCTAAAAAATTGCAGCTTTGCTGGCAAGAGTGTGTTGTGTTCCACAGTTCCCTATGGGTCAGTCTTGTAGCTCTGCTCATCCTCTCCTGATATACTTCACTGAGTCTGTGGCTGCCTCCTGTCTCATTACTTTATATTCAAACAAATACAATGACACTTAAAATAAGAACACAAGAAAGAGTCCTCTAAATAAAACAATAGAAAATTGCTTTATCATCCATTTAAATTAAATACAACGCACGAAAGGAAATTAAAATAGGAAAGCCCTACAGTTAATGCAATTTGAAGTATTTTAAACGGTCCTGCTGTGCAACTAGCTTTAATTCCGGGTACAATTTTTTGTTTTCTAGCAAAATCTTAAAATCTAAGCGAAATTGGTATATTTTTTATAGAGAGAAAGATTCAAAATTTAAATTACATGTTTTTATAGAGAGTAGGATGAAATCCAAACAAAACCTTCACAGTTTTAAATTTTGCCTCCTCAGCTAGAGTTTTCATTCCGTTTGGTGACTTAAACTTCAGGTGGTTGCTTGCTTGTTTATGCAGGACAGACAGCAATGGAATAACGTGTGCTGTGCCCTTGGCTCCAAATGTTACCTGATTGCTGAAGATGCTGCCACAAATACTTCCAAAATTAAAGCAGACCAGAACACAAACATACCGATGTGCAGCGGTATTGTCCTGAAATATGTTAATCAAACCAAGGTATCAGACCTCGTAGAACTGAGCGGACTTCTAGATGGTGAGTAGAGAGGTGAAAAGCCTTGCTTTCAAGCCCTACAAGTCCATAAATAGTGTTGCTACAGCTATAAATATTACATCTTTTTATTTAATCATCACCACTTCTCATGTAGAAAGCGTTTGTCAGAAGAAACTAAGTCACGTCCTGTTCACAAATCTCTTATTCAGGAGCCTAAAACAGGACGCAGGCTTCAACTGTAGCAAGTGAATACGGTGTGGGTGCTTTGAATGTGGCTGCCCTTTGACACTGCAGATCAGAGTCATGCAGTTCATGTCAGAATTAAAATGAAACACGTGATACAGTTGAGGAATTTGAATTTTGATTAATAAAACAAGTCCAAAACGTTTAAAAGTGCAGTTTACGTATTACTGAGCCTTTATAGTAAAAGCACTAGAAACTTGTGCAGTTTCTAACGTAAGATTTCTTTGTACCATTTTTTTTTGTTCTATTCATCTTTATCCCCAAGAAATAGATGGACACATTTTATATAATTTCCTTCTCCTTATCCCTTCAAAAATTCCAGAATCGCTGTATCAAAGTGAGTAAACTGCAACTTAAACATTTCATTCAGGCGTGAGGGTAAACTCCTTTTCACAGCGAAGAAAAATCATTACTGTAGGAAAAAGCATGTTTAAAGAAACAGAACAGCCTCCTGGCATGTACAACACGTTACCAGCCACACCAGCTAGAGGTAAGGAGGATAGGATGGCAGAGATTCCCTTATCCGTGCTGAAAATAAAAGCAGTTGTACTGTTAATGCCGTAACTGTAGCAAACCAGTAGAGTTTACATTTTTATGAAATGAGCTTCATTTAATCTTAGCCCAATGGAAAAAATGAATGAAAAACGTAAACAATTTCTCAGTCGAATTTATAAAATCTATACTAATGAAGGTTGTACACCGCCGTTATATATAGGTCAAAGACATATTACCATATTAGGAAGTCCAGATGGAGAATCTTCTGATGATAGCCTTGTGGACCTGGTAAGTACTGAAAGCTATTCAATTGCAGAATTGCCAAAACACTGCTTTTAACATGAATTATTTTTAAGGAGAAAGCCTGTTTCTGTGTGAGAAAGAAACATTTTACAAAATGGTCTTTTTCTAGAGCTGTTTTTTCCCCCACAGAGAGTTAATCGTTGAGCCTAAAGAGAAGACGCGGGAAATTTGCCAAAGCAGGGAGTATATTCACGAGGGTACATGATCTGTTTGGTTGCATTAGTTTATAAAGAAGTGAGTTACTTAAAACATTTCTGAATGGTAATAATATTGCATATAAAATTTTTAAGCAGCGATATATTTGGTCTTTTTGTATTAAAGCTGCCTTTGCAAATAAAATTTCACTTTGTATGCCAGTGAAAATTATTGTTTGCATCCAGCGAATCTCTCATCGGGAGATTGTATTTCTATTTAAAGGAGGTTTATTATCCGTAAAAAGATAAGAAAATTGTTAAGTTGGAAGTAGGGTACCACGTATAATTATTGCCAATGACTTCACTTCCCAAACCAAACAGGTTTCAAACACGCGCTTTCTCGTTTTAAGGCTGTTGGACTGGGTGCCAGGTTTGTCAAGTTGGGAGGTCTTTCCCGCGGAGAAAGGGTGACCAAATACAACCGCCTTCTTGCTATAGAGGAAGAACTGGCCAAGAATAGAACGCTACGTATGAGCTTCTTTCTTACTTTGTTTTCAGCTTGCAATGAATACGGGAACAAAGATTGGAGGGAGAATGATTGAAACTGCACCACAGGAGGGAAGCGAAATCAAAAGACTATAAATAAGGGCTGACAAAAAAAACCTAGGATAGCACTTGCCACAATGTATATTGTTGTCCTAATGGATTATCTGTTTACTGAATGTTAAAATAGACCCCTTCTTGAGGAGTAGTCTACATTAAGCCTTTTTCCAGAATTAATTGGTAGGAGTCTTGAAGCCCAGGGTGCAAAAGGAACAAAACAAAAACCATGCATGTAACACTCCGAAAAGCTGCCAAAATGGAATTTTAGGCCAAATACCCCACACTTCCCTTAAGCCCCTAAACATATATTGCTAACAAAACTTCATTTCACCATCCTTTTGTGCGTTATACGTCCAGCAAAATGTGTTTGGAAAGCAACAATTGCATGGGTAAGCAATAAAACCTGAGAAAAATCAAAGTTGAGGATGTGCATTCAGCCTTAGCCACTTGTATGCATCTGCCTGCATTTCATGATCTGCATCTTCTTTTTACACCATTTTATGCAGTAAAATACGTAACTGTTCGTTAGAGCCACTTCTCACTTGCTCAGGTATCAGTCAGCACAGGATAAAGGCACACAGGCTTGGGGGATGGGGCTGCAGTGACAAGGGGAGGCAGAAAGGAAGGAAGGACTTTGCACAAATTTGTTATGGCTAAGGAAAGGAAAGTGAAAGAGAATTAAGTCATTTGATCTTGTTTCCATTATTGTTATTACTGTTTTCTTTCTGTTCTATCTATGGAATAGCGACGTTTGACGAGGAGAACAAGGTGTTTTTAAAGAAATTACTGAAAATATTGCAAGTTGGGGAAATCTCACACTTGCTCACACACAGTCATCGTAAAAAAAAAAAAAAAAACAGAAACGTACACAGATTTGTTTTGATGAGTTTCACAGAATGTGTTTTCAAAACCAAGTCATAATAATTACGAAGAACGATGACCTTTCACTGCCTTAGCAATATTAATACATGCCCTATTCAAATGGACCTAGTCTATACAAAAGAGCTCGAGTTTGACATGTTTAAAACTATATCTCATAAAATGAAATAGCAACAATTCCTGAAGCCGTTAATCACTTGGCAGAAATGAAATCCAGTAATTAAATCAACAGCAGGGAAATACGGAGATAGCGTGTCTGAGCTGCATACCAAACTCTTCATTTGGCTGGGCTGCAAGCTACAAAATACACCGAGGGCTGAGCATGGAGGTCTCTGTAAATGGTTCGTGGGTGGAAGGTGACATTGACCCATCAGGAGTCCCCCCAGGACTGAGTGAACGGGGCACACAGCTGGGCCCAGGAGCACTGCAGCTACACGGAGCCGGGCTCTGCCCGCTGCCTTCCTGCCTCGCTGTGGGGCTGTGCCATTGCACACAGCTCTCCATCCAAGTGCAGCCCCAATGCTGATGCTGCGTTTCAGCCCCCGGGTGCACCTGAAAGGCAGATGAGAACTGCTTGTAAGATGAAGTCATGGATTGGTCAACCCTTTGCTAGAAACTGACAGAGAAATGGGACCTGTTCAGTGAATGGGCAGGCTTTGTATGCATGGCAAAAAAAAAAATTCAGTGGTGAGTGTGACGTGATTGAGGAAAAATAGCAGTGAGGAGAGAGGTTAAATGTCAGGAGCAACATCTGAACCTGGGCTTACAGAGAGTTGTTAGAGGCTGGGGTTGAGAAGGAAGGAGGAACAGGCAGCCAATGGGAACCTCTGCGAGAACACCAGTGCAGAGGAAGATGGATGCTCAAAGAAAGGGCAGCAAGGGCGAGGGTAGTGAGCAACAGGTGAGGTGGTGTATGAAGAAAGAAGTGCAAAAAGCATCCCAGCTCAGGCTGCAGTGAATCAGAGAAGGGTTTGAGGTGAAAGGCACCTGACAGCTCGTCCAGTTCCAGCCCTGCTGCGGGCAGGGACACCTCCACCTTCCTGCGCCGCGTCCTAACCCTGTCACCAAAGTGCAGGAGCGCCGCTCCTTTGGTTCTTAGGACCAAACCCTTCATGATGTTTAAAGACTGATGTAAGCATTATCTAGAAGTTTCAAAAGAAAGTCTGAGTGCATCGGAGAACATTTCAAGAAACCGATTTCAGCAAAGATGAGACTTCTTTTTCCTCTTCTATTGCAGGGTATGATGCAAATTTTGAATTTACTGATTTTGCTGAAGAATCGCAGCCAGAAAAACAAGGGCCTGAAGTCCCTGCTCCCCCCCAGCAGGATTCAGCGCCTGCACAGCTCTCTGTGCCAGCCCTGCAGGGTCACAGCGCGCCCGCTCAGCTCCCGGAGAGCAGCACGCTGACCTAGGTTGCCCAAAATAACTTTCAGGTAAATTTCTAAAAGCTATTTTTGGTAAGGAACCCGTACGCTGACTGTTCTTTAATCCATTTATTTTCCAGCAGCTCAGCTAAAATTTTTTAAAAGCATTCAAATATTCATTTCTTTCCCCAGGAGACCACTGCTTTCAGCTGCAACCAAGTTAACTGAACGCGGACTGCAGTTTGAAAACACCGCAAAACTCTACGCCGTATTTACAAACTGACAAAACAAATACCTCTGTGTTAACTTCAAAACTCAATGTTTGTTTTGAGAAAGTAGAGATCTCTCTCCACACAAAGAGCAAGCTATTGACAAACAGTAAAAAAAAAAAAAAACATTTTACAAAAAACAAAGGCCTTGACTGTTACGCTGCTCCATCCCCCCCCCCCGCACAACCCTCAATGCTGCTCTTAGATCTGGCCTACAAGGGAAATGCTGCTCCAGTTCTAGCAAGCTATCAATACAAGTGCATGAGTGCAAACTCCAAATGTAGGGCACAAAGCTGCAATTTGCATCACTAGGAAGCTCGCCTCAGTCTGAAGCAGGGAATAACAAGTCAACTTCACAAGGTCTGGGAAACTTGTCAGTAGTCTTTTTAATAAGCAACGGTGAAAAGATAAATAAATTATTTACATTGTAGGTAACAAAGAGTTTACATAAAAGAAGTATTTTTCTAAAACTTCTGGGTTTTTTTTTATAATTTGAAAATTTGAACATATATAATACAGCAGTAATAATTCAAGGAGAAATACATTTATAAAACATCGCGTTTTATGTTCAGTGTAACAGATACGCAAGTGAAAAATTAACCACCAAAACCACCACTACCCTCCAGGAAGCAAGGTATCAAATGAGGAGAGACAAATTTCCCCAGGTTTAGGAATTCAACACAGTTCAGTAATTAGATCAAATCCAAGATTTTCTTAGCAAACATGCAAAAACACCAGAAAAGTTGTGAAACCACCACACTCGTTACTATCACTTTATTTGGAGGAAAAGCACCAGACAGTTGCATGCAGAGCCAAACTAACAAACTCAGAACAGCCATCCTTCAATACTATCACTGTTTCAAATCATTAAATTAAAAAATCCAAGTGCATTCAGGTACACGACCACGCAATTTCAGTTACGCTGATCTTCCTTAGGCTTGCATTTGTTCCCTGATTACATTTGTTTGTTCATTATAACAGAATGAGATACCGTGTTGGATTTAGAAAGAAGCTACAGGGGAATGTGCACTGGCAGTGCAGCAAATCAACTGTGCACCTATCTCCCTATCTTGGTAGGAAATAAGGGCTGAGGGAAACTGGCAGCTGCGTTACCGAATACAGAAATCTGAAGTGTTACCTAAAAGAGAACTTACTGCCACCACTCTGTACCAGGATCAAAGCAAGGGATTCTTTGTTGATGGCACAGGGTTTCACCTGGGAGTTCTCAAAATGTTGGTTCCAAACAACCTGCAGTCCTACAACGGCTGAATCCCAAACGCAGGGAATTCCTACAAGCCCAGAGTAGCTCATTCTTGCAGCAGCACACACAGACTTCAGTTGCATCTGTACCAAACTGCTACATCAGACTGAAAGAGAAACCAGGAGATAAATCCTCCTTGGAAGAGGAGAGCACCGCTCTCTATCCACAGACTTCTGGCACTGCCTCTCGTTACCAGAAGGCTTGGTACCAAGAGGACACGCTGCTCTGCCTCCACCTCCGGGCCTGCTGTCTGCTGGGGAAACTAGAACAGAAGTGTTAGGCTTTGTGCTTTCAATTTCATCCAGGTGGCCTGCATGGAGGCAGCTGTGAGGAGATCTATAAAACCTTTTTTTTAAGTAGGTATCAAAATATTTTTAAAGCAACGTGTCTAAAAATTGTTTGGTTTGTTTTAATTATCAAAATACCCCCGTACTAAAACTGGGGTGAGTGCAGTCACCCGCACAGGCTCTGTCCCAAATCCAAGAGGGACGCAGGGGGCTTCTGGACCTTTCACAAAGCATCTTCTCAATAGAAGATGAATTGAAAAAGCCTTTTCAAATACAGTTTAAAGAAAAGGAAGGTAACTGTCAATGTCTAAGAAAATATTAACCATACCTGCAAAACTAAAATGGGAAAGGGATGTTGAGTAATATAGAATTATTTAACACTAATGCACGTAACAAAGCTGCATACAAAAGACCATTTCAATCCGTACTACTGAAAACCGTTTGGAATGCAGACTGCAGCCCCTCGTACCACACCTAAGCAACTGATATGACTCCCAAAAGTTACAGCCTTTCAGCATGGAGATTAACAGCTAGAACTGTCTGTCTCTCTTATTTTCTCAACGTTACTTTCCTTATGCGGCGGCTCGCGTATTTCTTCTTTTGTTTTGTTCTGATGCAGCGTGTTTGCAGTCATCTGATCTCCACCGGTGGACACGGGATCTAACACTACAACGGATTCTGTCTCTTTTTCACTACTAGAAGCTTTTCTTGAAAATTCCATATGGCTAGGTGATCTAAAGGAAAAAGAGCAGAGATATGAATACAGATCACAATGCACGTACTGAGGAAAACAGCTGTAAATACACAGAAAAGCAATTATATTATTACTAGCATTTGTGACCAGGACGGGTCTACTAGGCTGGTAAATAGGTTTACAGAGTACAGCTGTTACAAACAGACAGCAGTGCACAAAATGCAACAGTCACATTTCCCTTCCTGAATCATTTGTTACACAAGCCAAGTCAGATATTTCACCAGAAAAATGAACTTACAGGACACTGAAGAAAATCCTTCGACTATGAAAGAATCATTTTAAAGATAACCATAAGAATGTATTTTCTCTCTGATCACCTCCGAGCTGGATTTAGGATCCCCTTGTCCAACAGAGCAGCGGCACCTAGAGAAAACGCTCCCCGTTCCTGTCTCCTGTAGCCCAAAACGTGGCTGCTTCTCCACACCTGCATCCCAGAGCAGCCAGCACAAGGCTTGCACTATACTACACATGACTGCACACCAGAAGCTAAGGGCAGCAAAACCAGATTTCCTACTGTGGCTCAACACCAGCAGGCTGGGAGCGAGTGTGAGTGAGTTCTGAAAAGACACCCCAATACAGAGCGGTGTTAGGCCTGTGTTCCCTGCTTTAGAAACGGGACTATGCCTTAACCGCTTGCACTGCAGATTCTTGCACTCAGAGCAAGGAGAGAGGAAGGAAAGGTCAGAGACACCAGGATTATTCACTGAGGCTGGCTTAAACGCTAACGGCACTTGTACATATTCAAAAGCTTTGTTGCAGCGCTGAGAGCACGCAGGTAAATCCTTAGATTAGCCAGCGTGCACCAGAATAGAACAAGGCCAACAAGAGGACAGCGTGACCCGAGCACGTGCCAGGTGGGGGTATTTCCCACGCCATCCTCAGGCTGCCCCCAGCAGCTGGCTTGCTCTGCAGGCAGGCAGCTCACGTGCAGGGGCTCCGATGCCCGTGGGTGCGTAACCAGACCTGCTCACAGAGAAGTCCTTAGGGCTACGCACCCACACCCAGCACGTCTTTAGATAGGGCCTCACACCACGGGCTGAATACAGTATGGAGGACTACACAGCTACAGCTGCAACCACCAAAATGACGGAAAACCCTAGCATCGGAAGGCCCTCTGTGCACTACATCCATTTACTAGTCCAGAGCCATTTTTTAAAACGTTTTTTTCACGCTTACTCATAAAGAATGGCCTTCTGTACTGCAAAGATAACACATTCTTTAAAGGAAAAAAGCAGAACCTACTGGAGACCAAAGAAAGAAATTCATCTAGTGGATCCATCGGCTATGAATTGCCCTTTCTTTTGACAAGTCTTTGTCCTACAGAAAATGACCAAGAAAAAAAGAGGTCACCCGCTCAACAACCAGAGCAACTGCGCTGACGGCGCCCGGCTCCTACCTGGGCAGGACAGCCAGTGTGCACGCTAAAGGCACGCAGGCGTCCCCGCAAACCGCAGCTGGCAACACTCGCCGTTTCAGAAAGCATTAACTCGGGTCACTGCTGAAGCGCCGGATGCATCGCGTGAAATCCCACGCTGAAGCTTTCACTGCAAGAGTTGTCTCTAACGTTCGAACTTTGGTGTAAGTTAATTAATGCAGAAATCGGTGCTAATAGATGCGGTTTCGGACTCGTTTGATTACTCATCGGAAGCTAGCGATCTCAGAAGGAAAATCGTGTTTATTTTACGCAAAAGTTGCCAATCGTTGCAGGAAATACACGGTGGAGTATTTTGAACGTTACGGCAAATTAAAGTTTTTAAACCAGCGTAACCAGAAGAGGGTTATTTTTAAAAGTGCTACCTCTGAAAAGCTGATTGCCCAACACGATAAAAATGGTCAAAGCCATAAATGCCAAGTTCATTTCTATTTCACTTTGGAGGTAACTATCTTTCAAATCCCAACAGCTGGACTATTTAATACAATCTGGTGAATCAAAGTATAATTCTTCACTGGGCTCACAGTGGGGAGTCTGCATTAGTGTATGGCAGCATTCCAACAACTGATGCACAGCCAAACGCTCTGAAGTCTGTTTCATTTATAACAAAAATGGATAAAATAGCAATCATATTTACCACCTTCAAAGGTCAGAAAAATGAAAGATGTCGATATAAAGTAGTTTAATGGAGAAAACCAGTGATTAAACCAGAGTTTCAAGCGTAAAAATAAGAATTACTATTCAGACGGTGTTGTACTAGCATTCCCTTCTTCAAATCCTTTACACTGTTGCAGCACCAGTCTGACAGTGCTGCTGTTAGAGCCGAGGTATTGTTGGAAATTATTAACCCTATTGATGAGGTATTCGTAGCTCCTTTTCAATAGTTGTCAAGAGCAGAATGCAGGCATAATAAAGTTCCAGTGCAAGAATGAACATAATTTTGGTGCCCTCTTCTTTCAAAAAACAGCTCTTGCCATTACAAATGAAGCTTGGAAAAAGCAATTAGTACAGCTGTAGTTAGCCAGTTTTGAATGATGACAGATTTGTCCAGCCAAGGTAGCTCTATCTGGCCCTGTGCAAAGCTCTTCCCTCATTAAGATCGTTAATATCGCTATCAGTATTCTTGCTACTTGTCCAACTACAGCGTTAAGCCAGAAATCGAGATCCTACTTCTATGATTCATACATAATTGTTCATAGCCCTGCATATATTTTTATGACTAAATACATAAAACCTGTACCATGAAATCCAGATATAAATGCCAAGTGCTTTTTAGATTAATTGTATGGGACATGCAAAGTCCCATGCAGCTTTACGAAGAGAAGAGTATCAAAAGCAATAAATAGAAGAATAAAGGGACGTACCGATGGATCATCAGTGAAGCAGTGCTGCTGGGCCTCTTGGAAATCATTTGCAGTAAGAATACAAAAGGACAAACTCAGTGTCAGATTGTCAACTGAGACATGGACTTTCTTTGTTTCCTCTGGTTAAGATTATACCCTGACTGTTATGTAACCTTCCTTGACGCTCATGTTCATGAAGTCACTGAAACATATTTCCATTAGAAACCAGAATTTTAAGTAGATATTCGCAAAAAAATTTTGGAAGAAGCCTCACCCAATTTCCTAACGGTATGTAAAAGCAAAAGGCTAAACGGACCAGTCAAGAAAAATTCCTTTTTTTTTTCTTTTTAAACACGGTATTTAGAAAACACTGCCCAAAATCAACTCCAGCAATGCCCACTGTGCAAGCATGGGGAACTGCAGGTTGGTCCTGTGCCTGGAACCCAGGCTGCTAAGAAGTGCCCTCTGACACAAAAGCCAGCATTTGCACAACACCCGATCAGCAGCCTCTGTCTTTCAGCAAGGTCCCGGCTCTGGGGCACTGAGACACCTGTAGCCCCTCTTCATAAAAAACTGCTCTTAAACCAAACAATAGTAAGAAATACACCAATTACAAGCCTGCAGAAGGCTTACGTTAAGAAAAGAACTCCATCATACTACGGCATTTGCCCAATGCAGGTTACAGGGGATGCAAACAGCGACACAAGTGAATTAGTTTGCTGGCTAGAAGTAGAAGTGGTCAATGCAGCAGCGAGCAGAATGCAACTGCAGACTGACTGCGCTATGCAGGAGCAAGTCATGGCAAAGTGTTCCCATTTCAGGCACTGTTTTGAAAATGCTCAAAAAGATCAGCAAGAGTATTTCCAGGAAGCAGCTTCGGGAGCTTCTGCCTGCAATGAGTTGGAGCACATAGCGCACGGTCTAAGAAAAACATGTGACAGTAGCTTTTAAAACAGTTAAAACTGAGGAGACCTCAAACTTCCAGAACATCCCATTGTTTCCTTCGTTTGTTCAGACCAAATTGCCCGTGCTCAAGCTGCCCTGGAAAACCTTTGTAGCTCTGCCTCGCCGCGGCTGAGCCGCTTCCCGCAGAGCTGGTGGCTGATTCAGGGGTACTAAGATTACAGCCAGGAGAAGGAGGACAAATCCTTTAATTGTATAAAATCATGAGATTAAGACTAACCCTCTCTGTGGTTCACCGTTACCAGAGATCTCTGCTGCCCAGAAACAAAATGTTTACCAAATTCTGGGGGGAGGAACAGGAAACAAGCAAACAGGGCAGAGCCAGACACACCTTTCCCTCCTGTGTCTCTGCACCGCAGGGAGGCACGGGACGCTCCCAAGAGAACCACATTGTCACCAAGTCTGTTCTAAGCAATTGTCACAGATTTGTACCCATGCTGCGTTAAACATCTGGGAAACGATTACTGGAGGAAGTTACCTGAATACTGAGATAAGGCCTCAATCCCTCTGTAGGACACATTATTTACGTCCTCCCCTCACCATCACCTCAGCTAAACTTCACACATTCCAAACCATCTGCTCCAGGGCTCCACGCCTCTGTTCTAACTATTTCCTGTATGGAAATGGCACCTAACCTTTTGGTTCACACCCTAAATTTTCCTTCTGAATTAATTTCTGTGATTGAGATATCCTCAATTAGTCTGAATACCAGGACGTCTCAGCGTGAACCACACTTACTTACATTACAGGCTTTTTCCACTACCCTTCCAGTGCGACCAGTGTCAGCAGCCCACCTGATTCTGCAGGGGGCGATGCTTTGGAAACACCGAACCGTACTGATAACCACGTTCTGCACGGAGTCCTGCTAAACCAAAGACTGCAGTTTCACTACCTCCTCAGTATTTGGGCTGTCACTGAGCTGCGCTGGTGTGGGAACCAGGATTTCACCCAACGAGCCAACTTCTGTCAGCGCTGTTCACAGACACATCTTCAAACACGCGTCCTTCTTTCTCCATGAGAACAGCTGTACTTAACTCAACGTGAATAGAGAATGTCTTGAAGTATTACTCCGCCTCCTTCAGATCACAAGTCTTAGTAAAGGGATGGTGCAGCAAAGAAAAACACCTCACGCATGACTATCTGTAAGGTTTTCTGTAAGGAGCTGTACATTAAAATCAAGCTGGGAAAAAAAAAAAAAGAGTTAAATACTGCACTGGGGAGAGACACCTGGGGATTATGAGACACGCAATCCTCTGCCATGCTATGAAAGGTTTGCTTGGCTGCTGCAGGCAGCTGAGGGAGGTCACACCTCTGCCAGATTCCAAGGAATCGCACATGACGAGACAGCTGCATCGCTTTAGCTCCGCTATGAATGAGGAGGAGCGCCACGATAAATCTTTTGTGTGCCTTTGTCAGGGAGGGTTCCCGGTGAAAGCCGCACGCGGTTTGTTTAGTTAACACAGACTGCTTTAGGAAACAGAGCGCTGCACCGGCAGCAGGCACGCAGGGAGAACAAACAGTCTGTGCTTTGCACCCGTGCCTTCACAGTACCCTTCAGGGTTATGCACGGAACGAGCTCTCGCGCAGCCCCTGGGCCAGCCACTAAAGGCTGCATCACATCTCCTGGCTCAGCTTCACCCAAGGGTGAACCCCAGGATCCGGTGCATGCACTGAAACCACTGCAGGATGCACGTGCGCAGCGAAAGGGGACAACAGGGAGATTCCCTTCAGAAGTGCACCGTGATCCAAGCTAAACTGCCTGTACAGATGCGCCCAGGGAAGCCTAGAACACTGCCTGCTTACAGATCTAAGCTGCCAGATGTGCAAGACGAATGAACTTCCTTCTGACACCTTCTTCAAATGAGCCATGCTTCACCATGGCACTACACAGCCTGGGGTCTGGAGGCTGCCTCTGCTCACTTTAGCCACAAGCAGCACCCAGGAGGCAAAGAAAAGGAACTGCACTTCAGCAGCACCTGGGCTACTTCCACCCCAGCACCTCCTCCCTCCCCTTGGGAAACCATCCTTAGTGCTGAGCCTTTCCAGCTTTACACCGCTGACTCGGAGCAAAGAAGCCCTGCAGCACTGAGGAATCTGGCCCATCGCATTTGTTTTAATGCTTTAAACAGATAAATTAAAATGAAATATGTCTTTTAGGATGTCACTGAATAGGCAAGCTGAGAAATAAATTGAGCTTCATGTATGCTTTTATAACACATAACAACTGTGACTGTCAACACAAGATCCTTTTCACTGTCAATTCACCACGCATTCTGCAAGACCTTGGGGCCTGCAATTATTTCATTTCCTTTCTTGCAAATGCAATTTCCACTTAGTCTGGTGGAATAAAAGGTAGACAAAAGGTGGTGGGAGTTGCTGTGTTTTTTGATTAAGGTTATCTGCTCAAAATTGTGGAAATCCACAAACTACAAACACAGTATTTTTCAGGAACAACCTCACCCTTCTGTCAGGGAGAACCTTTCTGGCAGTCCAAGAAAATGCAGCAGCGTTATTCACATCCAATTACCTGTTGAACAAATCTTCATCTTCCTGATTAAATTAAAATGAAGTTCATCTTTCTTCTATGGATACTTTAATGAAATAAAAGGGGAAAATACACACGAGTGGAAAAAGCGGTCTGCTTTTAAAACTCAGTGTAAATTAAATAAAACTGCAGGGCTCAGAAAGGAAATCGGGCTCTTCACCCATTCAAAAAGAAATGATAAAAGTACCTGCAGGAGAGCGAGGTAAATATCAGATCATAAAAATAGATGTGAGCAGAACTTCCAAGCAAGTGCACAGCCCGCCTTCAAAAGGAGCCTGGTACTGTTACGAAGCAGCAGAAATCCTCCAGGGATCTGACTGAGATAAATACTGCTGAAGCAGGTTTACCTCCTTGATACTGAACTGGCACCTCGGATCTTCAATCCCTCGTGATAAAAGATCCTTCTATCAGCTGGGCACATCAGTACTAACTGCTTTTTTGTTCTCCTCTGAAGAATCTTCATCTTGGAGATTTCAAGGTAAGTCACAACTTTTATCAGAGAACGGTTAAGAGTAACAGCCTGCATCGTTTCCGTGCAACAGAAACCACCCAGCACAACTGCAAGCAGACCAACGTGAATCATGTGATTCTATTTGAAAATACTATATTGAAAATACGGAGCTGAAACCATCTTAAAAAAAAATCAAGAGTTAACTACATAACTAAATGTCCTCTTCAGGATAAGGAAAAACCCTCAACTTTGCTACTCCTCAAAAAATCTTGAGTTCTTTTTTTTCGTGGTAGAGAAGATGAACATTTTTTTTTAATGAACAATGATCACAGATTCTACAGGAAAAGAGCTTTACTACAGGAAATTCAACTGCCTCCATGTGGGACAGAATTATTTGAGGAGTCGCTGATCGTACATTTATCCCATTAAGCTACACTGAAGTGAAATCACTTCCAAAATGCACCAGCTAAACAGATCTGGTGCTGAAATCTATCTAGAAAACCATGTTCTACTTACTGTAACATAGCTTTGGAACCTGTGACACCTTTCAGCTGGCTGGAAGCGGGACCTGAATCGGGTACTTTGGAACTGAATTCTGCCTCCAAATCTTTCTTCTTCAATGCTGTTTGTGCACCACTGGCTTCTGAACCTAACACAGGCAGAGATTTTGATTCCGACGTGGCCAAGATTCCAGTGGGATCTGAAACCCAAAGAAAGTTTAAAGGTTACGTTAGCCAAGCTGACTGGACTAGAGACAATGAGTAAGAAGAACAGAATTCAAGTCAGCTGCAAAAATCAAAACGGAATTTTAAAGAGTAATTTTAAAGACACAATGGCTGAGACAGCGATGGTACAGAAGAGAAGGTAAATCTTCAAGAGTGTCTTAATGCAGGGGTAGGAAGAGGCCTGTGAAGGAGTCAGGACACTTACTGCCACTGTCCTGGTCAGTAGTCACTTTCCGACGCCGCAGAACTCGTTCGAGCTCTGTTTCACCACTGTCTGTTTCGAGGGACTTCAAGCTTCGGGAACTAGTGGATTTGTTCAGTGTTTCCTACAGCGAGAAACAGGCACACACAGCTGAGTATACAATAAACCCTGCCACACCTCCCACACGTGCAATGTGACAGCCTTCTAAGCTTCTGGAAGACAACTGCAGTTCTAGATCAGTTGCAAAACTCTCCCTATAGTTTAACAGAGAGCATCTAGACCCCATCTGTGGATTAACCATACCTGCCTACCTTTGAGGGTTGGTATCAGGCTTAAGAAAGATGCTGTGGATCACTAATGAACGAACTCTGATGTTTGCAGAGAAACACTAATTTCTTCCCTCTTAAAATTTAAACCATCTTCAAACACTGCCCACTGCCTCTATTAGCAAATGTCAAAGAGCCATACTGCACTCGTCCAGCACGTTGTGCATTTAATGTGCTTGTGTTGTACTCAGGTGCGCACACCTGACCTGGAGAAGTCATCGTGCACTAGCTGCAACTGCAACATGTTATTATATCCTAAAATCCAGTTCATCTGGCATAAATGTGAGCGTATTTCCACGTACTTGATGGTTTCTCTTATGCCCGAGATCAGATCTCAGATTAAAACAGTATTTTACACATACACGATAGAAATCCAGTGCTGTGTTGTCACTGCTCTATGCCAGCGTTAGCATTTTGTATCAGCTAAGCTGTGACAGCAGCATTTGCTTAAAGGGAAGAAAAGAAAAATTGAAGCCCATGACTTCCCAAAGGTGCCCACATGAATTTTAACAGGCATGCATGCCTCTCCCACCTGACAAGAGTCAGTTGCTGGATCAGCACCCACTTAAACATTTTGGAGAAAGTTTACGTTCATCGTATAACTGAAACTATGGCATCCGTATGCTATCTCATTCTCCCTCTGAGTCTTGCCATCTTTGGGAATCTCTAGGAAATCTGTTGACTCAGTCTTCCAAAACATGTCAGACTCCTATACATTTTTCCAGAGCATAAATAGAATATTCTTAACAACTTCTGCTGACAAACATGTAGATTCTGAGTGGGAACAGCCAATGACAAAAGGAAGTGTCACCGTAAGCTGCAAAAGCTGAGCTGCTTTCAGGCTTCTAGCACAAGAATTAATTCATCACCACCACCACATCCCCCTCCCAAAAATGTTTCCTTTGACAGCTGTTTGAGATTTAACTGAGAAAATGCATTCTTATTGAGCACTGTGCTCCAGATCCATACTAACATACACATTCAAAAGCAACTTGAGCAACTGAGTTGCTCAAACTCTGCGCTTTACAGAACATAAATGCTTTGTTTGTAACAATTATATGGAGGTCTCCATGAAATGCATAATTAGCATAGTAACAACAAACGTTTACTCCATCACATCCCACCCCCATGTTTGTTGTCTGACTGTGCATAATGACTGGTCTCAAGAGCAGACTGGAACTGGGTTCTACATAGTATGTCTTACACTGCAAATATCCTTAAGAACTCAAAAACAACAAGTCAGACACTGTAACTATAGATCTCCTTCTGCTTCCTCTGAAGTACATAATCAAGTCTCCCTTGCTGTCAGTGATACAGCCTCAAAGAAATAAAACTGCTGTTAGAAAATGAAAGGGCCATCAGCGGGGCCGTGGAGTCCGCACAAGTACAAACAGCACACCACAGCAAACAATGCACGTACTGATGGAGTTCCATTTAAAGCAACCTACATGTTACATTTTATTCCTTTCCTCTTTTCCTCCATATTTAATTATGCACCCCCCCCAATTACAGCTTGGCATTAAGGTCTGGTGGCTCTCTAGATTATTTCTTCCCTTCTCCCCCTGCTTTAATGTGATGGGAAAAGACTCGGTTTAATATGTTATGATTTTAAGTCACTATTAGCTATTTGCACTGCAGTGGCTATTCTCTTTGCTGTACTGTCTTGCATCACCCAACACAATATTGAAGTTACTATCCAGGTGCTATTATGGCTGATCAGAAAAAGTCTTATCTGCTGTGGAGTGGGTGTGTTCTGCTTGGAGATAGGTAGGATTTTGCCATATTCCACCTTACAAGGGCAAAATTCCAGCTGATATGCTGAAGTTGCACTTCAACTTCAAAAGTTCTGAGATCACAAAAATCAGGGAGCAAGAACTATGGCTATACCCGAGTGTTTGATACACTTCTAGCACTTGTGCAAAAGAAGCAATGCAATATATGAATTAAGGAGAAAAGGAAAGCAAGCTTAAGCCCATTACTTTTAGAAGGACCAAATACAAGCCTAATATCTATTCATCACTGAATAAAGACATGTGGAGAGCTATTCCAAATCAGCTTTTTACACATACAAAGACTAGCGAGCTCTTGCTCTTTTTAGCCTATGTCTATGCTATCTGCGGCTTCAAACCAAAATATTGATACAGAACTTTCAATTACTCAAGCCTTTATGCACAGAAGGTTGTGTCAGCTCAATGAGAAGAAAACACTGAAATATAGATTGCACGTGATCTCACCAGAATCCCTTTTAATTCTTTCATTGCACTTTCAGAGGGCTTTGGTGCTTCTGGCTGTAAACAAACATAACACACATGTTAAAAAAATACATGCTTACTAATCTGGCCCAGCTGAAATGGGCCATGACAGACAAAGCAAAGCAAGAGAGAAAAGCAAGGAAAACGTATTCAGTTGAATCTTCCATAGAAATTTGTTTTTTTTGTATGAATTACTATACTCAGTTAATATTGCTGCTTTGCTGTTTATTCCAAACCTTTGTTTTAGGTCTGCTCGACTGGTTGACTGGTCTCAGATGAACTCCCTTCTTAATTCTGTCCATCATCTCTTCAACAGCTTGTCTCTTCAGATCCGTAACTTCTTCACCTGTTCCAAAATCAAAGAGTATATCACCATTCCAAATACGAACTACACAGGAACAGTAAAAAGAAAACAACATGTTAAACAGACAGTCTCCTAACCAGCTTGCTTGCCATACCCAGCCAAAACTCAAATATCATGAAACAAACAGGCTGATTTTCAAGAGATTCTCTATCTGCAAAATATTCAGGAGAAACTGGAAGCTATGTGATGAAGCTAAGCAATACCTGTTAACTTTTCAGAGTCCTGGATACTGTAACAAAAGACACTTGATGTCACATACCAAAAAGGGGAAAAAGATTACTTAAAAGAAACACGTGGAGAAATACGGTCGATGCTATTCAAAGCTGCAATGTTGTACCTTATATAATAGGAATTTTAAATAGACTTTTGATCTCTCACTTGTCAGGGTACTATTGATGATTCATAGAAATGCAGTTTCTGCATTGTAAGCCAATTTAACGTTGGGCTTTAATTTCACAAACAGGCTGTTTCAAATATAAAAGCTTAATTGGTGGTATGGGATTGAAACCACTCATCCTAAGTCCTTAACAAGGGTCAAAACAAGCCTCGGGTTGGATATAACAACTCGATCAAGAAAGAAATTTTCCCTCTTTTTATTTTTATAAAGAACAGTTCAACTATTAAGAGAAGCAGCAGCTCACATGTGATTGAAGAAAGGCCAGAACTGTTGAAGCTTCCTAATAAATAATGAAATAGGATTTTGAGAGCTCATCGTAAATTTCGTAGTATTTCCTGCAATCACTGTTTCTAACTCTCAGCAAAAAGATATAATCAAAACATCTAGGATGCTTCAAGATAGCGAAACTTGATAAACGAACATAATTTAACTATTACTGAAAGATAAGATTGACTCTTCATCAGAGATCTCAGTACTAGGTCACACCTCATTATTTTACCCACACCAGCCACCTCGCTTCTCTCACACTGATAACCAGTCCCCAAAGATTCTCCAAGTCCAAGTCCACTCCACTCCTCAGTTCCTCCCCTAAAAAATGGGTGGGAATGCTTCCTTTGCTCTTTCGCTTGTTGGTCCCATCCAGTAACCCAGCCATGCTTGCAATACCGTTACCATCAGCTAGCAGTAATTTTTCTTTAACAGTTATACCCTAAGCCCATCATTTCATCCTGGTTCGCTTCCCTAGACCCCTTCTTTGTTGAAGTGGCACCAAATAAGCTAAGCAATTTGCTACAAACAAACTTCTTCTGCTTTAGGAGAGAGAAATAACACGGAAAACCTTGTTTTTTTGACTGGCAACACTTGTCTGACTAGCTCTGACTCTTCAGGCACGCGTGATCCTTTATAAATCTGTATTTAACTCCCATTCTCAACCTAGTTGGAAACCTAAGTTTCCAGCTCCATTAAAGAAGAATAAAATGCAATTTCAGCCGTTACTTTACATGCAGAGCCACCTTAGTGCAAGACTGTTTTGTTTTAGTTTTTCAGTGTTATTAAAGGATTAACGGTACAGTCAACTTTGAGAGGTAACGTCATAAGATATGAATCAAGGGATAAAAACCGTAGCATTTAAACTAGCTCCATGGAAAGGCTCTGGACAGAAGAAATCACAAAAACGATGCCATTCTAAGCTGGAAACTTCCCTCTATGATCCACCACATAACCTGCATCCTGCTTCACGACTGCTGGTTTGTCCTGCTTCCTCCAGGAGCCTGTGGATGTGTAGAGCACAGGACATGCAGCTACAGCAGCATGTGGTAACGTGTCTGCTACACACTGGTTGTGCCTCTCAATGCTGCTGTAGTGTGCAGTACCAAACTGCTAGGATGCAACCCAGCAAGCTGTGCAGAGCCTAAACGGAACCCCTGCATTCTCCCCATCCATTTCACCCAGCACATCTCCGTACTCAGCTGAGCACTCACCTTGTCAGGTCCTTCCTACAAGTCTGGGATAAACATGAACACCCTTCTCCTCACAGGAAAAAAAAATAAAAAAGAAAGATACATTTCTCTGTCACATCAATGAGTGAAATCGGTGCCTCAATGTCTCTAATAAGCACGACAGCCAGAAGTAGGAAGACAGGATCTTCCTTTTGGTTACACAGCAAGTCTTCCCTAAGGTTTAGGACTGCTCGCACTGAAGTCCATTTGGAAAAAATAAACTGGATGCTGATCACAAGCTCAGTTGTAGGGGAACAGATAACTAAAGAGGGCTATGCAAATTTGCATGGGATCTTGATGAAGTTTACATGAGCAAAGCTACAATGCCAAAGATACCATCTGCCATCTCAGAGCTCATACAACTGGGCTGCGATCACATTTCTGGACTGCAAGGTAGATGAATATGCTGGGACACGGACAGCAATCGTTAATGCCGACAATTGCAAGTATTTGCATAACAATTGGTACGCACAGTTCGTTTTCACTAGCTTTGCCCAGCCAACGCCATACATAACTCGAGAAAGGACGAGCCATACCTGACTCCTGCTGAGGAGGTTTCTCCTTCTTGCTCACATTGGTGTTGGAGTGAGACCTCTTGCGAATCATTGACATGAGAGACCTTTGGGAAAAACAGAAGTGCAGACTATCACTCTGCCCTCTCCTACACGCTGCTAGAATGAACGCCGAACGTGCCACGCAAACAGCTTGCTTACACCTGATTATACAGCTTCTTACAAAAGACTCATTTAGCAGTTCCCGAATGCAGATGTATGTTCTGAATTACCCCCCACAATGCCTCCCATCAAAATGCACCAGAGAAATTTATTTCTTTTTAACAGACATTAGGCACAAATCAAAACACTTCAGATTTGAATATTCAAAGGCAGTGTCTCATTGTGACAAATGACAAATTGAAGCTGTTCCAGCATAAAAAAGAAAGAAAGAAGAGCTGCAGATATCGAAGTGAAGTATTATTCTCCAGAGGACACTTAAATATGGTGATCACTATCTCCTCACCAACTCCAAGTTTGTAATCTTCTTACAGTGTTAAATAATTATCCCTTCACTACAGTCAAAATCCAGGCAAGGAAATGATTCATTTTGAAGCCCACCTATATGGTCCTAGTTGCATTTAGTATGTCAGGAGGGCTTATCCCTCCCCATTGCTCCTTATGAAGCTGGGAGAACTCCCTGAGATAAAGCGTCAAAGCTCCAGCCCAGAGTAAAGAGAACATCCAGCACTCAGGTTCTGAAAGAGCTTATGATCACATAAATTGTACAATACTTGGAAGAAATGCTCTGATTTAGCCACCACAGGGCTTAAAACGGATAGTGCTATCGATCCCAATTAGTAAAGGACTCAATGAAAAAAAAAAAATCACTCACAAGTTAATTTGTGCTATATGTTAATGAGAAAGAAGTAGGCAAACCAAATGAGTTAATGAAGATAAAAGGAGCAAAAGATCGAACACAATTGTTCAGAAAATGTTTAGATTTCTAAAAACAGAGCAAGATGAACAAAGGTCTGAGTTTTCCCCACTAATCATTTGTCTTTACATATTTAATCCAGTAGTTAGCAAGACATCTGCATGTACTTCCCATGTTAGAAAGTGTTATCCAAGTTCATTTAAAAATAGAAAAACTAAAATGGAGCTAAAGAAAATCAAAAACAAGTGCTCACGCAAAGCAAGGAGAGCTCTTAGACTCCCAGAACGTTCTGAAAGTCGTATTTCTAAACCAAATGGGGACTGTTATGGAAGAAAAGGGGATGTGAACATCTGTCCCTAGTTCAACAGTGCACTGTAGTACGTGCTTTATTTCAAGCATATATAGAGCCAGCATGAAAATTAGCCATGTTCCTAACATTAAATAAAACACTTCAGGACTCCACTTACTTATGGCTAGTGCCCAATACATGGTATTAGTCCACTTCTTTATAGTCCTCTGAAAAATTCAGTCTTAATTTCATTTGACAGGAAGGGACAACAGTTATAACCCAAGATATCCTCCAGTTCAAAGGGCTATTCTTAGCAGCAGATTCAGGCAAGCACTTCACAGATCTATAATTACAGCTATCAGGTGAATGAAAGAAAAATCTCCTAAATTTAGAGGAGTCAGATGTCTCTCTTCCTCCAAAGTCACAGACAATAGATTAGGTTTGGGAAGAGAAGCACTGTTCCCAACTGGTCAGAGTGCAAGTCTGTTAGCACAGAGAGCGTGCAGCTGGCAAAGCGGCACGAACAAAACCCAAGGCAGACAGAGGAAACCTTTCTTATTTAAAGACACTTTTCCTCTTCGAATGCAAACTCACGTGATGTATTCTGTCTTCTGATGTATTCTTCAGTGAAGAACACTGACTCCTGACTTAAGCACTTACCGTATAGGGTTAGGAGGAGGCGGAGGAGGAAGAGGCGGCGGCGGTGGTGGCGGAGGAGGAGGTGCGGGATTTTCAGTCTGGTGTATTCGTTTTTGAAGTTCATCAACTGGGCAAGAGAAAAACCTTGAGTGAGTTCTCTGATTCTCACATCTGCTCTAAGAACAACTCTGATGGCTTAAGCAAAAAAGCTACTAATTAACCAAAAAACCACTCAGTTGCTAGGAAGTCCTGTTTTTGGCAACATTTTCTACTAAGAACAATCTCATGGATGCCCAGGATTCCCACTAAACCATTTACCTGGAACCTGGGCTACTTTTGAAACTAAAACGACACTCCCCTCAAACAGAATTCTTTCTATAAAATCGTCACAGGATGGATAGAAGTTCACCACATTCATGCTGCTACAATCTACTTGAGGCCTGTGGGCTGCACACCAGCCTCCTGCATTTCCATGGAAGCTGAACCAATCCTCATGAACATCAGAATACAAAATGGCATCATATGCAGCCTTAGATAATGAAGTAAGTAAGAGATGAGAGAAATTAATGAGGATGAGGCTAGAAACTGACATCACGTCTTGCTGATGGACTTGGCTTGTTTTTTCTCACCAAACAGCCCAAGCTGAGGGGGAATGGGATTCTCTCCCTTGGCTATGGTTCTCCTGTGGATGTGATTCTTCAGTTCTCATTATGATTAATCCAAATTCAAATTCCAATCTTTATCATTTAAAGTAAGAAAAAAATAACGGAGTGACATTAACCTCCAGGCACAAACTTTATGTTGACAAATTCCCTCTGAAGGACAAACAAGTCTGGAAGGACAAAATCCGCTGTGAAGTTCAGAATTTTTCAAAGACAGCTGAGAACTCTTATGCTGCCTAGGTGTATTTTTAAGGCTGGGTAATGTAAGGCTCCAACAAAAAACACTTCTCCTAAGCAACGCTTCTAACAAGCTTAAAGGTAACACTGCTTCTAAGGATAAGTTTCAGAAAAGTGGGGCTACACATGGAGTCTTATCTAATGGTAAGGATTTGGGACTTTTATGGGTTCAAGTGTTTTCATGACCAGACATCATACTTAAAACTAGTACCTGCTTAGGCCTTCAACTGAATAAAGGAACGAAAGCAAAGGCTTGTGCCACCAAATTAACAAACCACAGGCCAACAGTCCTTATAGTAAGTACTTGTAGTAAGGCTGCACACACCAGGGCTCCTTTTTAAAAGCAATTTTAAATAAAGAGCCATAAATAAACAAATTTCCTCACTCAATTTTACTCGTTCTTTAAAACTAGGAAAGAGGAGCACATTTTGGCTGAATATGAATGATTCTTTCACACAGAAACCCACTCAGATGTATATATCCATCTATAAGACTGAGGGCAATCTGACAACAGACTTTATTTGTTACAGAAGTTTTACAGTGTTGTTCCTTTACATGCATTCTAGACTAGTGACTAGTGACTGTTCTGAGTTTTGAAGGCAGCTGCTGAACCTCTCCTCATGGGAAGTGGAAGTCTGGATCTGGAGATCCAAATGTGGAGCCCTCAGTACAGGAGAGACACGGACCTGTTGGAGTGCATCCAGAGGAGGCCACAAAAATGATCCAAGGATGGAACACCTCCCTACAAGGACAGGCTGAGAGCTGAGGCTGTGCAGCCTGGAAAAGAAAAGGCTCTGGGGAGACCTCAGAGCTGCCTTTCAGTATCTAAAGGGGGGCTGTGAGAAAGAAGAGAACAGGCTCTTTAGCAGCATCTGTTGTGATAGGACAAGGGAAAATGGTTTCAAGCTAAAAGAGGGAAGATTTATATTAAATACAAGAGAAAAGTTTTTCACAATAAGGGTAGTGAAGAACTGACACAGGTTCCCCAGAGACCTGGCGGGTGCCCCGTCCTTGGAGACACTCAAGGTCAGGCTGGATGGGGCTCTGAGCACCTGATGGAGCTGTGGGTGTCCCTGCTCAGTGCAGGGAGTTGGACCAGCTGGCCTCTAAAGGTTCTTCACACAGTTCCACGATTCTGTGATCTCAGCTACACAAAAGCTGCTGCTTCTTGGGTCTCAAGTACAGCATGTGTAATTCCATTAGATGTGTACCATTCACTTACTCTACTGTACTTCTGAAAGTAAACTCATTACATGATTTTACCTGTATGCTTTAGGTCTCTTGCTTTTTCTTCAGAGTTCTGACACTTAAGCTCTAGTTCCTTTTTGTCTTCTTCTAAGAGTTCTAGCTGCTGTTTAAGACGACTTATCTCCTTATGCAGTGCTTGGTTTTCTAGCTGCTCTTCCAATTCTTTGACCTGCAGTTGGCAAACCACAGCATTAATTCATCCTTAAATTCAAGAAGCTTTCCAACATTCCTACATGAAATGAGTAGTTTTACCTTTTGTTGGTGTTGAAGCCTCTCTTCTTCTAACGTATGGGTTAGCTTCGCATTGTCATCCAAAGCCTTCAAAAGCTGCTGATCAGGAGCAGAATTTTGCAGAAGCAGCTGACTCTGCCTTTTCATCTTGTTTTGTTCAATAAACATCTGACAAAACAACCCCCCCCCAAACAAAAACAATAGTTAAGCAAAGTCTGATGCTATCTTGGGGGGGGGGGGGGGAAGAAGAGGCAACTGGAAAGAAAGCGACAAAGTTAATGTTGAGTTAACACAGTAAGGATAGAAGGGAAGGTGGTGAGAAAGAAGGGAAAAGAAAGCCTGAGAGTAAAATTTACAAGAGCTGAGATTACACTGAAAGGAATCAGAATAACCCACTGCCACACCTCTTTTACTTGCATGTTGGCAGTGTGATTTAACTGTATGTCTGAAATTTGTTTCCTAGAAAAATGAACAACCCAATTCTGGGAGCTCTGGAAAGATTAACGGGATTCAGGGTGGAGAAGAGTCTGTGAATTCACAAGCTATCTCCTCAACCACATCTGCCAGCCTCGGCATACAGCCCACTTACTGCATCACCTGGTATGTACGTGATTGAATATCTTTGGGAAATGCACTTCAGCCCATGTTTGTGTAATCTGAAAAAAGGCATTTCAGATCCATGTCAGCCTTTTACTTCTGAAATTCATGCTTTCTCTTTTTTCAGTTACATTTTAGATTCAGGGAATGGATACATGGAGGAAAAAGAATCCATCCCTTTAGAGGCATGACACTGATACAAATACCACGCATTGTCCTAGGCTTCACCCATGTCAGCATGTGAGATTCCCGTAACAGAGAAAACCTGCTTCTTGCAGTCTGCTTAGGTGCTTGGAGAATAATTCTTTCCTGTCCCCACAAATTTCTCAGTGAATTTCTTCTGCATCCTGATGTCTCTTTTAGGTAGCAAGGTGCCCACCAAACAGGAGGAGCCTGCACTTCTGTAGAGCTCAGCTGTTCCTAATCTTACAGCAGAAACCGAGACTGGGTCACGCTGAGATTTGAGATGAGTGTGCACAGGTCAGCAAAGCGTGCCACTTACAGCAGGAGAACAGAGAACAGCCAGGGGCTCCTTCAGACTGTTGAAACACTGCTCCATAGCGCAGCAAAAGCAAGAAGGTATTTTAAAAATGCAGTATTTCCAGTATAAATGTTCCATGAGATTTTGCCAGGTTCCTATACCATTTATTCCCCAGCCGAAATGACAGGAACTACATTCGGATGGACAGTTTCTCCCTGCTCAGGGCTGTTGCACTGCTAGGTGATTTGTATTTTTTAGTGCAATCGGATTGTAAAGAACCATCAGCTGATGCAGATTTGTAAGCAAGCACTCTGCCCTGTGATTTGCACAGACACTTTAACCGAGTCCTTCTAGAAAGCCCCTCTCTTCTGGCAGCATACGCAGAATGAGAAGCCTCCTGACCGCGCTGAACTTTGAACTCTCCGTGTATCCTGCTTGACTCCGCGTGCCAAGTAGAGCCAATTGATGCGGCCTTAATACTAATAAAACCAATAGAGAACACTTCATCGAGCAGCGCTGTGCCACGAGGCAGGCGATAAAGAACTGGAAGCATTCGATGAAGGGGAAACAATGAACGCAGGCTCTAGTACTATGCTTTGTTATAAAACAAACCCAAACAAATTTACTACAGCACACAGAGAGCAGAGAAAGAGCTTGCCTTCTTCCTGTCTGACCTACTCAATGAAACGGGGTGAACTGCCAAGGCTTACTGCAGGTAGGAGCCTTACCCTCCCCCCAGCTTTCTGCATGGCTCACTGCGAGCAGGCCTGGGGCATGGCCATCATCAGGGGCTGTGTGCAGGCAGAGGGAGACCGCAGCCAGCCCCTGCTTGCTGCATGCGGTGCACGGCCTTTCTGGTGAGCTGCACAGTTTGCCACCCGGAGCAAACATTCCGCACAGGAAGAGAGCTCACAGTGCACTGCTTTGAGCCAAAGCGTAGCGTATCAGTTTCCCATCCCAAAACCGAGACAGTCACATCTGTGGCAAGAACAATTGAAAGGCAAAAGAAGTTGGGAATCAGCGCTACCCACTTCAACCTGTAAAGGTTTACCTTTGTATTGCAACTCCTGTATTTGTTGAGCCTTTTATCTTCTTAAGAGTGACTGCATCTTGAAAAAAATCATACACTTCTAAATCATAGAATCTTTTAGGGTGGAAAAGACCTTCAAGATCGCCAAGTCCAACCATCAACATGATGTACCAAGTCCCACCACTACGCCATGTCCACTAGTGCCATGCTCACACGTCTCTTAAATGTCTCTTAAATCTCCTCCAGGGATGGAGACTCCAGCACTGCCTTGGGCAACCCCTTCCAATGCATAAGCACCCTTTATGGGAAGAAATTTCTCCTATCGTGTGCAGTCTAAACCTCCCCTGGCACAACCGGAGACCATCGCCTCGCACCCTCTCACTTGTCACCTGAGAAAAGAGAATTCCTTCATTTCCAGTTAGCTTTATTAGTTACTTTCACGACATGGCAAGTATGTTCCTTCTTACAGTACATGCGAAAGGGTCTTCTCCACCATGAAAGAAAAAAAATCTTTCTTGCTTTTAACTTAGTTCTGCACCCAGATACGTGGTAACCAATTTCTCATGGGGAGTCACATCTATTCCAAAAGTTGCTTCCGCTCCTGCAACTTAAAGCACCAGCATACTCTAAATGAAAGGCCAAAACTAGACACGATGGTCATGGCACATAATGCAGAAAAGAGCTGGTGATGAACTGACTGCAAGTTTATGAGAGGTTGCTCTGTGTGTTTGACACAGGATAAAAGAGACTTGTACAATAATTCTAATTTTAAATTAAAACAATTACTGCTTTAGCAAGGTTGGAACCTGTCTGCCTGCACAACCCTGAATATTATCTAAAGAAACTGCTGAAAGGGCAAAATAGCCACTAACAGGATTATTTGGACCAGGTGGAATTTAACCAATTGATGGATTAGTTCCGACTCTGCCACCTGCTAGACAATTATCTGCAGAGTATCCTCATCAATGCCAGAAACATCAGTCAGTGCTGGGGGAATCTACGGAAACCACGACCAAAGGCAGACCGCAAAGGATGTGCACCTATCATCTCCTTTTTACAAATGTGCAAGTGCTGCACAAACCAGCCGCGCATCTCTCCCTTGAGTTTACAAAAGGAAGCTCTGAAGTGCAGAAAATCTGTGATTTGGTCACGTTCCACCAAAAGACTGCCCAAAAACTGGGGGGGGGGGGGGGGAGTGAAACCCTGAAAATAATAAAGGCTCCTCCCTTGACCTCAGTGAGGCCACACCTCGTTCTCAGACCCCTGCTCTAACCACTGCCCTACAAAGCATTCACTGCAGCTGTTTTTTGTTTACCCCAGAGCTACAAAAAAAGAATTCTTCCTAATTAAAAAGAAGTTAGAAAGCAACTCTGTTGGTGTCAAGTCCCTGGGAACTGCGAGCCTCATTCAAGCAATGCTGAGGGTACAACTGGATGCTTTCCAGCTAACTCTTCTCCCAGAACCAAAATGAGGCCAAAGGAAATGCTTTAATATCCATGTGCTGCTATGTTTCTAAAAAACTGTAACACACTCACGACATGAAGCCACTTTTTTTTTTTGTCTTAGCTACAGTTTGAAAGGGCAGAATAACATCTGAATACTGCAGCGCTGCTAAAATAAGGCAATCACTGGCAGCACAAAGCAAAAGCAGAGTCAAGGGCAAACACTACTACAAGTAGAATAAAACTAGGTACCTATTAAGGCAGAGACAAATTTTGGAAGCTTAAACAGAAAAGAGAGCAAGATCAGTCAACTGACCAGCTGGCCCTGATGTCAAATCCCTGGCAGGACAGCTCCATCTCCTCCACACCCTACTGAGGAATCAATAAATCAACCTCACGGTGTGGTAAAGCACTCATTTACATAAGCCATAATCTACAGGAGCCAATGTCTTTTGCAATACAGATACCCTGAAGCCTTATATTCCCGTGTCCGCATGTGTATTAAGTCACCAAGAGAGGCAGGATCAAGGTACTTGCATCTCCCCAGGGGAACAAACAGGCTGTATGAAGGATTTTATGTGATGTGGGAAAAAGAGTGATCTTGCCTGATTATGGCTTGACAGAGCACTAAGTGACTCTAAATTTAGGAGGCACTCTGGATTTGAAATGCAAGACCAAGCGTGTATTTTAGTTCAATGGCTAATAAGGAGAAATATGTATACACACACTTCAACTTCATAA
Source organism: Numida meleagris (assembly GCF_002078875.1). Classification (NCBI taxonomy): domain Eukaryota; kingdom Metazoa; phylum Chordata; class Aves; order Galliformes; family Numididae; genus Numida; species Numida meleagris. The sequence continues at coordinate 6,576,302 of NC_034413.1, read as the reverse complement.
CTGCTGAACTGTGCCGTATTATCAAGGACATCGGGGCTCGTGAGCTTCACTGCTTATGAGTATTACAGCAGGAAACAATGGCTGGTGTTGTGGGGTTTTTTTCAATGGAAGAGTTGATAAACAGACACACCTCATTAAAACACATTAAGAAACTCAGCCATAGTTTGGACATTGACCTAGAAATGCTCTCCCTACACTCAGGCTCAATGCTACATATCAAGCAGTGACATTAGCCCAGTGTGAGTTACAAAGCCTGTGTGTTCTAGTGGGTTCATAGGTTTCTGAAGCACTACTTGGGGAAAAAAAAGCTACAACAAATAAATGGTTCTGAAGGAAGCTTACTTCAGCACACGCTTAGCTTTAAGTGCACACGACATTACTCAGATCTGAAAACTCTCTATCAGGCTCTTATATTCCTGCCTTGGATCAGATCTACTCCCACAGAGAGTAACCACCCTGAGATGTCAAACAGAAAGACAGGATTACTAAAACAGCTAATAGCGAGGGCACGGATGGCACACGATGAGACTCTCTTTAACAAAGAACAACAGGAGTTATGGGAAGCCAGAGCATTTCTAGCAATTTCACAGATTGGGATTTTCAATGGAGCTAAAGACTAACCCTAGATTTTCTAAGTGCCACAGAACCAACCTGACTGTCAATTAGGACCATGGGTATAAGCAACACGCAGCAATGGGCAGCCAGCAGTCACTCCCCTCTTTCCAAATGATCCATAATATTTTATGAAAGAGGAGAAAACCTCCTCATTTTTTTCCTAACAGAGTAAGTGCCTGAACGGTAAAATACAACAAAAAACAGGAAGGGGGAAAAAAAAAAAGAGAGATACCAAAGAGTTTCGTATATACATCTGTTAATCTGTTACCATTTCACAAGCTTGTTCCTGGGAAAAAGCTTGATGAAACATATTAGTGTTGGATCATGCTTCGAAAGTACTAACATCCAAGCTTAGGAGAATTCAAGTACTAACCACTCTCTTTAATTGTTACTTCCAGTTCAATCAGCTGGACTGCAAATTAATTATCTTCAGACACCAGTTTCTGTCAAACCATCCTTGGCAACGCGCAGAGCGCGGTACTTGTAAGCACAGTGTTGCTCTGTGAGTGCTGGCTTTGCAGTACCCTCTCACAGATGTAGCACGTTAACACAAAAGTCCTCATGAATTAACCCAAAAGTCAGAAACGCGTCTAATGAAAGAGTTCTTCAGGAGCTCCAACACAAACCACTCAGATAACTAAACTCATAGCACACAATCAATCCCATGAGCAGCGCAGACATCTGTGAAGAAAGACAGTAATTTTTCCTGAGTGATACAAGATGACAGCCACCTCTTACCATCCGATTCTGGAAGATTCAATCTCAGATTAAGTAATACATCAGATATGCACTGGTACAGGTAAAGGGTAAAGACAGTTTGAGGGAAACTAATAAGTATTGAGAATTGGAGCGAAGGCAGGGAAGAGGTGAACAAGGCACATGACAGATTATCTTTGTTTTTCATCTCTCTGGATGATACAATTCTGAGCACAACTTCTCAAATCACAAAATACTTTACAGATAACCATAAACATTTGGGAAACCAGTGAGAGTGAGAGGAACCCTACAGATCTGCCCAGCAGTTTGGCACTCCATTTCTATTGACACGAGATGAGCTAAGAACAGCTCACAGCTAACTTTGGGAGCACACTGCCTCTTCTAAGGGAGGTTTCCAAAGTAATTTTAGGTGCAGTTGTCACCTCCGTGCCAGCACACACAATGGTAATACACTGCTCACTTTACAAAATATTGTTGCAAGGCTGGGTGTATGCTTAATAAACCATTTATGCCAGATTTTTTCCATTAAACTCCTAGGATTTTTACATTGCTAAGACTTTCAATTCACATCTTGCACTGTGTTCCACCCCTTTTGGCTTGCTTTGGCTGGATGTATTGTACTTTGCTCATCTTTGTGGAAGACTGCTTTTCAGGGCTAGCTTCTATATTATTGCAATGGCCTTCAAGATACTCTCTTCCTTCCTTTGTTTGCTTATAAACTGCTCTACAAAGAGCTGAGAGATCTTAAAGTGTCTCTTAAAACATGACACTAGAATTCTGGTTAAGCTTGCCAAGATTCCTGTGTTAACAACCCTGTTTTATTCAGGTAGGTACAGATTTTTCCATGCCCCCACCCCTTACACACTCTATTTATTTCGTTCTTTTATGCAGATTCCTGTACCTTTCATAATGGATTGTGACTCACTTCAAACCCTCTTTCTTTTAGCCTTCCCGCTCTCCATGCCACGGCTGACAATATTTACTCAGTTTCTTTAGAACCCCGAAAAGAGCATGAATTCTAATGTTTGAAGTTGGATCATTTTTTATTAATTAAATATATATTACGGTGGTGCCAGCAGCATGGCTATAATTAAAGCTGTACCGGATTCTTTTTTTAATCAAATGCTGATTTTCAAGTGTTCTCTCACTCCTCGGTGCACTCGCTCCCTCTCTCTCTGTCTTTTCTCTCACCCATCTGCATTTGCTTCTGCACACACACTCACTCCCCTCCCCGTTCTCTCACACCTGCACTCCCAATTGCTCACATCCTGTGGCAAATCCTCGTCTCCTGTCAGAAGCACAGGACGGAAAGGGCATCACTTGGAACACAGCCGTGGCAGCCGCTCGTGGCGTCCTCTGCAGAGCTCTGCATATGCTAAGTCCATCGATAGGCTAGTGGAGATATCACAAACTAATACACCACGCTAAAATGTATTATTCTACAGTCACTGCGGTCACAAGGCACCTGGTGGAGCTCTGCATGGCCCTGCCCATGGCAGGGGAGTCTGACTACGTGACCTTTAAAGGTCCCTTCCAACTCTAAGGATTCTATGGTATTTAATTTATGAGTATTTCCATCTTAACATAATGACATAAAAAAAAAAAATAAGGAAGGAGTAGTTGTTAGCCAATAACCAGAATTTCTTTGGCGTTGTATTTAACAGTTTGAGTGTCAGTTCATTATTCGAAACACAAAAAATACCTCGATATATCATCTACCAGAGAGTACAGCTGTCTGAATGCCACAGTTATGCATCTGAACAAAAGCAACACTCTGGGCCCAGAGTGCCAGATAATATCCTTGTTTGACCCAAAAGCCAGCTTAACTACGCAGTTACAAATTACTCACATCTGAGAGACGCAAGACCTTTACATACAATCTTCTATTGTCAGTTAATGAACAGAAGCACATAATTGTTCTATACAGAAGATAAAGCAAAGCAACAGTACGAGATGTGAGGCAGATATTGTAATAACGCATGCTAAATGAACATGCTTCATTCTTAGGAATTTATTTCCTGAAAATAATAGTCACATAGACATCACAGCCAACAAAACTTGCTCATAAAACAGCAATGACTGCACAACCCCAGATTTTTTTTTTTTAAATGCACTGTTAATATATTTATCATAAAATATGGGTAATGAACTATTACAGGCTTCCTAAAATTTAAAAATGCTTAAAAGAAGTTACCACTCCGTGCACTCCATAGCACAAACTGATAACAGTCTTGTAAAAATCAAAGCGAATATTTAATAAACGTAGGCAACATTTTACTTAAAAACTTTTGGCTGCTAATAAACACGTCTATCTTAAATAATTTTAATGGCATTTGCACATTTTTTATTTCTTAAAAAAAAAAAAACTCCACAGCAAGGCTTTGCCCAAAATTTCAATGGGTAAATGACACTGAAGCCGTGGCAAAGGGAGGTGGGCAGTTCTGTCCTGCAGAGGAATGTGGGCTCCATCCCAGAGAGCTCTGTTTAATTGGGCTTTGGAAGATGCTCTATGTGCAGCTCTTTGATTTCTGAAGTTATTCCCCCTGAGCAATTTTTCTCCAACACCTCTTGATTCTAACAGCATCCTACTAAGTCCAGCTTCGTATCACAAATTTGGGAGGTAGATGGGTATTTTATTAACTAGTAAATTATTTGCATTTTTCTTATTTCTTACTCTTTTGGAGGAAAAACGTGTCAGCTGCCTTTGCTTTGCCTGAAGTACAGTTCCATTTTAGACACATGGCAGAGGTACTGACAACAGACAGGAGATTGCAGCTACAGGTTTCCACACAGAGAGAGCACATGTGACAGAGATCACGAGCAATAGCTGGTCGACTTCCTCACCACTAGCTTCCAGGTTTTCCAATTTGTATACAGTTTTAGCTCAAATCCACAAAACCTTTTGCTTTAAATGTTCCTATCTGATTCTATTCAGATCTAAAGAAATCAAACAGCCAGCACAAAACACAGCGTTATCAGAACACAACAAGCATATTCAGTGTTCTCCGTACAGTTTCAATATTACTAATATGCCCTTGTTTACCTTCCCTGACTGGATGCAGTCAGATCCAGAGCAGTAAAGAAATTATTTCCACTAAAAAAAGAATGAGAAAAAAACAGCAGCAGCAAAGATAAAAAAAAAAAGCAAAAGAGCTCTCTACACAAAGCTGATTTCCTCAAGGCTAAATATCTGTTTGCTGGCAGCCACAGTTTCAAAATCTGAAATCAGATGTTCTCCGTATTTACAGTATTTCAATAACGACAACGCATAATTCTGATGTATAATGGCTTCCTTTAAAACCAGAGCTCCTTGTAAAACAATTACTTAGGAAGTCCAACTTTTACTAAGGAAAATACTGTAAGCAAGGCATAGGTTAGAAAAGTTTGAAATATAACCCAAGTGTAGAACTCTCAGAATCCAGAGTGCAAACAGAAAATGCACCTGGAGTTAAAAAAAAAAAAAAAAAACAATTATATAGCTTTGGTCTCTCAACAGAATGACAGTTTGTCAGCATTTTCAGGGGCAAACAACACTGCCAGCTGGAAGCCATCTGAGCAATCACTAGCCATTCCATAATGCTACCCAGCACCTCATTTTCCTCTTCAGGAGTTTATATCTTTTATAGCTCACAGAAGCAATTTTTCAACTTGAATGTTCTTTGCAGTAGGTCATTCAGAAGGCACGTGTTAAATAGCAGCTAAACTCACATAAACCTCAGTTAATGCTGTATTTTATCACTTGGTTGTTTTAGGGTTTTTTTTTTTCCCTGGGTTTAGCTATTTTTCAAGAAAAACACAATGCTTCAAATTGTATCACTAGAAAGGCAACTAATCCTTCCCAGACCCAATCACTATGTGCAATACACTGAAATGCTGTGGCTGACTAAGCCTGTTATAACTTGAAAGCCTCACTTGAAAAAGGAAAGAGGCAAGACTGCATGGATAATTATGTAATGCTTTCTAAGTTCTGCAGAAATACTAAATCCATTTCATATATGAAGCATATGTTAGTTAAGCAGTACGTGGAAATTCAAAGACAGCTTTTGTAGAGAGCCAGGAATTGAAATCAAGTAGGCTGGTTGGGTTTTGGCCAAAGAGATCCCTTATTCTTGATTACTCACCTCTTGGGCAAACGATTCTGCCTTCTTCCGTAGGTTCTTTTCCAGTTCAAAGTTTACATGAAGCTCTTCATACTCCTCTACTGCTAGCACGGACACTGTTTACAAGAATGAAAGAAAATCAGAAGTAGAAGCAGAATGGGTAACAAACCACATTGTAAGAAGAAAGTACTGCCTGACTTATGCAGATAGGCTCTAATTCTTCAGTACTGCAAATTCTTGAATGAGGTTGTAAATGAGTTTTTCTTTTCTGTATGCAGTCCACATTGCAATATTTATTGTGTTTGCTCTAAACCTCACTATACATACTCACAATTACTGATCTTCTGAATAGAGTAATACTCCTCCTGCCCTGCTCTGCAGAGCAAAGTTCCTGCTGTGTTGACTTGTGAACTCAAAATCAAAAGGCCATACCACAAAATCGGGTGTTTGAGACAACGTCTCATGCCTGCTTTATACCTTTGCATACATATAATCACCCCATGCATACCTGCACACACAGGTATTTTGACCCTGACAAATACTTTGGATGATTGTTTTCTTACATTAGGATGTGATTCTTATTGTTCCTTGACCGTTTTCTGAAGCATTAGGCAACTTGCTCTCTGGATTATTATTTTGTGACCATAAGAAATGGATTGGGAAAAAAATGCTGTTCTTTAACTCAGCTGGTATTTCTATCCACTCATCTTAGCATCAGGTGAAGAAAACCACAACACTAGTGCTTCTCATCTCCACTTCACAGTCAACACCCAGCCATGCATCACACCTTCCTTGTTCTCTCACTGTCAGGCAGAGGTGTGCAGAGTTTGGAACTGCTGATCAACAACACTGCTTTCTTCTGTCATCACAGTGCAAGGAAGGATCCCTCAATTTATTTCAAGCCCTTTTGCAAGAGAACCACCTCCTTTCAGATGCTCAAAAGAGGGTGGCCTTCTCCTCAGCATTACCAACACCAGCTACAGATGGTCATGCAAATTCTCAGCTTTCTTGATCTGGTCAGATCACTTTTAGCTTGACCTACTAGTGAAAACACCCACAGCTGGAAAGCAGTTTCACTTAATCTTTCATGACTGTTCCACAAAGAAGCATGCTTGCTAATATTAGTTGAGATAGGTATATTCCAAGTTGTCAAGTTACAACTCTACAGAAATGCCATTACTTATCCTGCAAGGTGAGGTTTGAACCTGTGTGTTATTAAGCTTATAGGCTAAATATTATAAGCTACCACCTTAAAAACATGCAAGAAAACGTGCAGCTTACAAAATGAGACTTAATTACGCATATTTTGGTGGATATTTCTCACAGAATACTATACCTCATCACTGCTCTTTAGATGAAAGAAAAGGATAGCAGATTCTCTGTCCTCGGAAATCTTCAAGCAAAGCATCCAGGTAGACATGAAAATTCAATTTATCTCCTCTTTCTTTCCCTGTTGCTCCAGGGTAGTTAATTCTTTTTAATTCATAAAGGTAGAGGGAGCATCTTCTGGTTGAGCCCAGCTTCAAAACTCCAGTAACAGACACTAAGTACCACTGATCATATTTTGCTTCTGCATGTGAGAGCAATCAAAGCCTCAGGGGAGCCCTGCTCAACCTACCAAGCATTACTAACTATGTTGGAGGCAACTGTATTTGCCAACCTCATTCAAGCGAGGTTTGGAATGTCCCTTAGCAATATTATTTCATGGGGCCAGTGCAACAGGCAAACATGAAATAAGAGGTGGTTCTTTTAATTGTGCTTAGGAAAAATTAAAACATTTTGGAAACCTTTAATCTGTAACGCCGTCCAATCAGAAGCTTCTTCAGGCTAGTCTGTTTAATCAATCTAACCAAAGATTGATGTTTTAAAGAGTCTTTAGCTATTGCCTGTCATAGGCTCAAGCAGTGCAGACACCTGACAAGAGAGCACCTGAAAGCTTACAGAACATGCCCTACTGAGCAAATCTCTTCTCCCTGTGCCAAAAGGCACCTTCAGCACCCACAGAAGGTAAAATACTGTCCTACTGCACACTGAAGAAGAAAGAGAGAATCATTTCCTACTGTGAGTTCATATATTCCATTGCAATTCAACACTCATCTATTTATTTGAAAACACAGACTATGCAAATTTTGTAAACTTTTTTCAAAGAAATAGAGAGCGTTATTGGCAGAAGACTACAGCACGATCAGAGTCTACATTATTTCAGAGATTGCACTTCTGAGTTTTCACTATGGCTATGCCCCACCTGCAGCTGGATGCAAGTCCTCCTGTGCAATAGCGGCAGCCTTGGCAGCTCCCTTCACTACCTGACAAACATTTCAGAACACAGAAGATGCTCTGAGATCTTTTATTTCTCTTCTCATGTAAGCAGACAGAACATTACTGCAGAGAAAGAACTCGAAGATAAAGCAGAACAATTTTAGGCAAGGGGAATGTGGCTGTCTGCCCTAGTCTGCCACTTCTGCCGCAGAGCAAAAGTTTTCCTACTCTCCCATTCAACCTGCTATTTATACTGCCACGTTTCCAAGAACTAGAAAGTCTAGAACCATCCATGTGTTTATGCAGTGCCTACAGCAATAAGGCCAAGCTTCAGTTCCAGACTGCAGCCACTGTTTTGCAATATATTCTTTGTACTGTCACATAAAAATTCTGAAGATTCTGCAAAGGTTATAGCATATTTTAGAGAGTCTACTGAGACAACGTACCTCTGTTACATTTTTCCAGCAGTTTTTGCTGCTTATTAACTTCTGTTGTCAAAGCAGCCTTTTCTTCTTTCACTTTATTCACCTAGAAGATTATAAAGAACAAATAAAAAATAAGGCTATTTTAGTTAGAGGCATAATACACATAACATACTGCATAATGCAAGCAACATTTTGCTTTCAGTAATTTTATTTCTTAGCATTGGCGTGATGCTACGGCTTCCAGTGGGATGGAAAGAATTTTTATCCCAACTTATTGATCCCTATCACAAGCAGGATTAAAGGGTTACAAACTAATCCTTAATGTGGGGCTTCCATGGCCCATTCTCACAGCATGTACCATCCCCAGCTACAACATCTTTTGAACCTTCCTGGATGAGGCACCGTAGCACCTGGTTAAAAAGTTACTAGCTTGCTCTTGACTGCTTGCCTTTTAATATAGACAAGCTGATGTTTTTCAGCTCTTTCTCCCCACCTCCCCCCCCAAGCTCTGTTCATTGTCCAAGAGCTGTCAGCTGTGTCTTTCTGAATTCAAGTGTTGCACAGACAGGAAGAACCACTAAGTCCTGATTTGCATCAGTACATGGCTTATCCAGTTTTCAAACAGGAATGAAATTCTGCTGGCTCAGAAAGCCAATTTGCTGGTCTAATTACCATGACAGGGCATTGCCAATGGCTAAACTCAAGGACATGTTCAATGAAGTAGCAGCAGTGATTAAAAACAGAAATTCTCCAAAAGTATTTCTTGCACATGCACAGGTTTAAGAAGGAAAAAAAAAAAAAAGAATACAGCAGGCTGATTGGTAAGGGGATGTCAGGAAGGGGAGTGAAAATAAAGGCATTAGAACAGACTATGAAGAGTCATCTGCCAGTAACAGCAGCAGGATTGGACTCTGACGTAGAAAGTCCATTCCAGACGTGTACTCTAAACATGCCATCATAGGGCAGGCTGGCAAGACTTTCGATTTGATAGTATTCAATTAACTTCACAACTGAGCATTTTTAGCAAAATTAGATACAAAAAGTACTGACTACACACTAACGTGGTCTCGCCTTCCATGGTACAATACATACTTCTTCAATTACTTCTACAAGTTTGCACCTCAGGTTTTCCAGTTCAATGGCTAAGGTCTTCTTTTCCTCATGAACAGATATGATTTGATCTCGCAGCTCTACAGTTTGAGGAAGGAAATGAAAAATGTATTTTTTATTTTGCAAGAAACCAACAAAAATAACATCCTCTCAGTGCAATTAGTCAAAAACGAAATGACTTTGTACAAAGCATCAGAAGTATTCAAGGCAAGTCCGCAATAATTTAGGAACTACATAAAAATTGTCAAGTAGTAGATATCTAACTGGGCTCCAGTTTCAGATTTGCCCTATTGAGGCAACCTGCCTTGTTCAGTGCTGCTGTCTTTATTTGCGTTCCGAATGATTCATTTTGTGCTAGAACGGGACCGATTCTGTCACTGTAAAGCATCCTCGGCCCTACTCAGGAGACTGTCACGTCACAGAGACTCTGGTACTCAGGTAGCAGAAAGCAATTTTTAATAGGCATCCTTTAAAACAAATTAAAGCACTTCAATTCTTTTTGGATCATGAGTTCTTGTCACAAGGGAAATAAACAAAACAAGAGGCAGTTAATACTTGGGAGATTTGCACTGAAGAAATTGTCCTGAACAGCTGCCAATTTTTAGTCTTTGTAACATTATGTGAACAGAGTCAGAATATAACCTTTACTGATGGAAGAGTTAATGCTTGTAATTTTCCCCTCAGAATTTTTGTTCCTTAATTATGAAAATATGAAATAAATTAAATTCACAATGGAATAAACCATTTGATGATAATCACTTCCTAACAGGAGATCAGTTTGCATACATAATATATCAAGGTTTAGGTTAACATAAAAACACCACAAAAACATAAATTTATTGATATATATTAGCTTTCAGTAAGTGCTCTCATTTCCCACCTGCTTCCAGTCTTTCACGACGCTGCTGTTCACTGAACACCAGCCACCAGTTAAGAAAATTGTTGCTTATCAATTGCAGATGATGACAACGTACTGGATGTCATTTTTTTTTTTTTGTTTCCAACCTTCAAAATGTCAATTGCCCCCAACCTCCCCTCCCAATTCAAGAGATTCGTTTTCCTCTCAATTAATGGCACATGCATTCTGAAGTAAAGAAAAAGACTTGTTCTTCTCAGACGACTCTTGAATGAAGTCTTCTTTTCTTCTGTATGCTTTTCAGTGAAATTGATGGCAAAAAGATCTCTCACTGAAATGTATGGTAACTGTATTAAGTCAGGTCTTACAGTACCTCTATCAACCTCTATGTATAGAGAAGGAAGCGTATCCACATACCTCAATCTTTACAAATGCATAAAATAAAGGTTTATTTTCACAGACAGGGTACGTACTAAGCTGCTTTACCAGCACTGTTGAGTTTTCAGTTCTTGTTATGCCCCCAAAAAAACAATCCAAAACCTATAAATGAATTTCAGAAACTGCTCTGAGATCACCCTCCATTTCCATTTGGAGCTATGGCTTTGCTATCACCTCTCCCCAAGGGCTGAGCTGCCTTTCACTATTTTTATATATTAGGATCAAAACTTTTTCCTTTTAATAAATGAGAGTATTCATCAAACCCCAAACTGGGCTACCTTATCAATACAACTTCTAGAAAAATAGTGGGAGCGAATCACTGAAAGAAACATCCAGTATTTCGATGAGAACGCTGAAAGACTTCCGAGATCCCCAACACAATGTAGAACTGTTTGAAAGCACAGATGTAGACAGAAGAGCAGATATCAACTTGGGCAGCAGCACAGAACATTAAGGGGAAGTTTGAAAACACCTTCCATTGCGTGTGATCTTTCACTTTGCGGGTAGTTCAAGATGTAACTAGACTTCTTCCTCAATACTAATGCCAACCAGTTTGGCTTAGTCTGGGCACAGAGCCTTGATATTCCTTTCTGTACAGGCTGTTAGAACATTCTGCTACCCCATACACACCCACTCTCCAGAGTATCTTCTCTTGTAGCAAATGGGATGCCAATGCTTTTAAAGTACTCAGCACTTGTAAAAGCAAGGTTATTAACATTTAATAATAAGGACAGAGAACGGAGAAGAAGCCAGGAGTTCTATATGCTTTGCATTCTGTTATTTAGTGAATTTTTCAGCAAGGCAGAAGGCATATACAGTGCAGACTTTCTTGAAATCTCACATTTGGCCCTGCTACCCTCCCAAACCATGCTCTGCTCTGATCTGCAGCCAGAATCTTTGCCCTCTCTAACAATATCTTTGACATCTTTCTCCAATATAAGACAGGAGGAACTCCAGAATCTTATTTGTGATTCAGATGGGGTGCATGGTGCGGATCATATCATTCGCTGCCTCCTTTCCTACATCTGCAGGATGGAAAATTGTTTACTATAGAATGTCATTGTACTCTTCTATTTCCTAGGCAATTTTTTGTTGATTTAAAAAAGAACAAACTTTTAAAAACACTATTTTTTTCAGCAATTATGTTGTATCCCTTCATTGAGGCTGCAACATTCAGACGACAATTAACAAGGTCAAGCTGAAAGTTCAAGCCAGTTGTACTTACACAGCATTTGCTATTGTAACTTCTTACTAGGAAAAAAAAAAAAGAAGAGTTTTTGCTTGGCTGCTCTTTTAAAGTGAACAGCTAAATAAGTCTCTGTCTCAAAATGCAGAATATGTCCACTCTTTTTTTCTGGTTACTGTGATATAACAACATAGAGAATTACAAGAACTGCACCACAGAGTTAGACTAGGAAGAATGGCAGATTTTGTATTATCAAAATAAAAATAGCCTGTCAAAAAGAAACCAGAGATTTCTTGCACTGACGCAGATTTCTCATAGCAATGAGCTCCCATGTTCCCAACACCACTGCTTTTCCCAGTACAGCAGTCCCTTTTTACTTTGCTTATTTGGCAGTAACTCTGGAATACAAACAAAGTTTGTGTATACAAAGGTACACAGTGGAAACATCAATGGAGGGTCTTGTTTCACTAGCTCTGAAATAGTTACAGTGCAGCTGAATACCAAGGTGACCTTGTCCTTCTCCTTAACTTTCGCTTTGTTAAGGATATAAGGAAATGTCTCTTTTACCAACTCGGTAACATTGAACTCTTGGCTGTGTAGATCCCCTTTTCCTATAGCACTGTAATTCGCTTTGCAGGACACATATCTATCATATCCATTATACAGTATCACTACAGGCCTACCACACCTTTACAGTCTTTCCCAGAAATCCTTTGAGGACCACTCTCAGAAGTGTAACTTGGAGCCAGCCAGACACCTAGTCCCAGGCCAACACATCCACTCTCTAGACCACTTTTGCTATGGTGTTGTAGGCTCAGCCACAATGCTTACCTTTTATTTGCTGTTGACAATGCACAGAATTGCATGATCCAGAGCTAGCTTCTGTATCTGTGGATGGATCTTCCTCATCGATGTTAATCTCCTCAGTGATAATTTCTGGGCCCAGTTTTGCCATATAAAGCATACTGATTCGTTTCAAGGTCTTATTCTCTTTGTTCAGCTGAAAGTTCAAAAGTGCAAACAGTAAGAAGCTGGTTACTCTTTCTTTAAGCTGTTGTGCAAGAAAAAAAAAAAACAACCTTTTTTTCCCCCATACTGAAAGGAACAAAGAGCAAGACAAAGTGACATTACTTTAAATGCTCCATTCAGCATTAAAATGGTCTGAAGATGGGAAGCTTCCCCTCCCTCTTCTGTAAGAAGGCTTGAATTCAACATGATACTTCATCCATGCCCTTTTTCCATGAGGGAAGATGTTCCTTTCTGGTACTTCTGACTAATAAACATCCTGCATAGGTTCAAGTCAAATCTACTATTAAGCTTTCATAATGTCATGCTGTCCCTGTGATAGCTTCTTCAGCTCCAGACCATCAAGAATGTACCAGTACCAACAAGAGCCCCAGGTGAGTGACCTGAAGAAATGGGCTGTACTCCTGAAAGCTTGACTGGTTTTGCCAGTTCTATCAATTGGTCAAAGAAAATCTCTTACCTTGCTTGTCAACTACAAATAACAAACAATTACCATTCTCCCAGTGAGGACAGAATTACCACAAAATTCTTAAATTATTTTCAGTTTTCGGGAGTTACTACTGTAGAGTCAACATAAGTAAAATGAAAGCCACATCACATACCAACTCTTTATGTGTCAGACCTCAAGCCAGAAACCACTCTGGGCTGGATGCTTAAGCACATGCCTGGTTTATAATCTATCTCCACCTTGACCAAGGTGCCAGGAAAAACTAAACAAAAGCGATTACTGCAGAAGTTCACTTTCAACGTTTCTTTCACCGTTCTACATGTAAACACTCCCTGCTAGCAGCTCTCAGTTGCAAATCTCAGGAGCAGTCAGGTGTGTGTTGGGGTGTCTGCCCACTGGCCAAGCATTCCCTGCATTCAGCTCTAAGAATAACACTCAGTTTTCCACTAATGACATACAACACGTTCAGGTCAACCTACACTTCAGAAGTCCAACTTCTGCATTGAAATAAAACATATGCTGAACAGTTAAGCTTACCCTGAACTCCTGCCTGAGCAATCACTTTTGGTCCAACCCTTTCCTCAGCCCTCTAACTAAAGGAGACTTACCCCAGAACTTCACCTCATTCCCAAACAATAAAACTGAGAAAGTGGGAAGGGTATATGGAACCTTACACGGTTCAGCCAGCTTACGGCACCAAATCCGCTTTGGCAAAGCAGCCCCAGGGGATAAAGCTAGTCTCAGAATTGCCCCTGTATGCCCATTACAGAAAAAGCACAGAGAAGAAAAAAAGTTACATAAATACATTCATTTTCTTATTTATATGCTGATTGCCTATCTTATGAATTCTAATATAGTGTCATTATGGAAACAATTAAGTAAATACCTCCAGAAAGTACATTGCTAATGCATCTAAATTAAAGTGATTTCTTGCTGGTGTGATTTTTACCATATCTAAAGATGTACTTTGGGCAGGGGATGGGGAGGAGAGGAAAGGGGAAAAAAAGCAGTCAGCATTGCTAATGAAATTTGGTTCAAAATTGCTGTAATCCATTTTCTGATGAAGTGGCTCAGATGCATTTTATACAACCAAAAATATACAACAGAGAGATAAAAACATTCTTTAATAATAATGCACTTCTGATGAGATGGAATATAGAAAATTACACACTTGCTAAATTCATCAGACTAGACGCAATCAACAGAGCAGTGGAGGTCACCTTTCCCCTGCCCTCGCTTTGCTTTCACAAACAATCACCTGAAATGTAATGCAGTGGTTGACTTTTTCCATTTGATTTAGACACTGAAATGCTCATTATTGTTTTATATCTCACACAGGACAGTTCTAAAACTTGTTTTCCATTTAACCTAAATGCACATAAAATCCAGATAGCAACAAGTTGGTCCGTGAGTTACTGTTCCAAAATAGCAAACAAATTCAAATGCGTATTCTTTTTCTCCAAAGTCAAGAACTGTATTTTGCACCTCACGTGTGGCTTTAGCTTTTGCTACTTCAAAACCATACCACAGATCCGAAAGATTATGCAAAAGCATATACATATATGGGATATTGTGTACATATGGGATATGTACACAATAGCAAGTTTAAAAAAAAAAAAAAAAGAAATCAGATGAAACAGAAACACTGGAATTCTCACCTTAGAAGCCAAAGCCTCAGCACTTTCACGGCACGTCTTCTCAATTTCAAGATGATTCTGAATACAGTTTACTTCCTCAATAACCATGTGAGAAACTATGGGGAGAATTTAAAAATTAGTCACTGTTTTGCTGCTTTTGACACATGCATCCCATGATCAGAAGTATTACACCTTTCTAATTTCTATGTAAAAATTTCAAAAACTGGGAAGTACATAATTAGATAATCTGTATGAACAGGAACTGCTTTGAACCCTGAATATCGGAATCACTGCTTTAAGCATCGCCATGACTGCAGCATCAGAAAGGGAACTGAGAATCAAACACGAACTTAAGGAAGCAGAAGGCCAGCAGAAGCCTCCCTGATTCTCGTTATTCACCAGCTTCACTTCATTAACACTCGAGGAATCAGAGTGATATCTTGACTGTCCCTCAATACTGCCATCATGAATTCCCTGAAAATTTGGCACAGGTGCTGGTTTTATAAGATGAGAACCTTGACATTTTTAAGTGGCAAGATTAACCCAGGTGTTACAAAGAGATTATTTCCACCTTCCAGTCCTCAGGTTTCAACAGTATTACAGTAATAGAATAAAGTAATAGCAAATCGAAAGTGCCTTCTGCCCTCTTCTGAGACTTTTGCCTGAAACCTGAAGAGAGACTTAAATCCCCTTTGACATCCAGAGATCATGACTACAGAACAGGGCTTCAGGATAGGAAACACAGACAGCTGATAAGTTTCACGTACGCAACTTTATTGATACTTAGTCAATATTAACTAACGTTATAGTTCATAACACAGGAAGCCAGCCATACATTGGGGTGTGCTGCCAAATCAGTAGCTGCATGCAATTAACAAGTTCTACAAGATGTAAGCAGTTTTAATGGCATTCCTCAGATCGTCTGATTTGAAGGACTGTGGTTCAGTCCCCTGAAGCCCTGGCTGTTAACTGCCCTCCAAAGAAGGAAAAAAATAAGAGTAGGGGAGAACCGGGAAACCTTGGTCCACAAATTGTACTCGTAAAGTCTTTTAACAGCAGAACCACCACACCTTTTTTGTATTTTATTTCCACTTTTTTCTCTGGCTTTAGAGAAGTTACGTGCTTCAAGTATGCCATTACCTGAGGCTACATTTAATTTGGATGAGGGAAAGCTTCAGGTACTACGTGCCCATCTCTGCTGTGTTTTTATTCCACTGTGCTCTAGAAATGTGAAGCAATAAAATGCTCTAGTTGGGATGAGGGGCCCATGGAGATCCAGAGCTGCTCCCATTTCATAGACAGAAATCCAGTGCCCCCAAGTCAAGCTAGCTCAAGTTAGGAAGCAAGGATTGGGCTCACACGGTAGAACTAGGGATTACTCTTGGTTCATTTAAACTTAATTAACCTGCAATTATGATTAACTCAGGGGAAAAAAATCTTTCCAAATTAAATACAAAAATATATTATTTCCTAAGTCTGTCCAAAGTTCTTATTATGTCAATATTAAAATTCATAAAGCAGCACTAAGTGGCCTGAAACATCTCTAACCTTGACAGTTTTTTTCAGGGGTAATAATAATCCGCAGCAAATGCAGGCCAACCAAAAACCACTTAACTAATTAGTAGTTGCAGTCACCGAGAAAACATGAATCAACACTGTTATTACAAGTGGCACATTTGAGTGGCATCTAATTATGACTTGATGAGCACGATACTTGCATTATCAACATTACTACTGCATCCCATCAGGGACTAAAAGCCGCTGATGGCATTGACTGCGAGAAACTCCCACTCAATGGTACTACAGCACCCAACAATCTCCTTGGCAGGGGCACCCTCACTAAATGACATGTTAAGCGTAATTACTGGTAGACATTGTAAATAAACAGGATTGGAAGTGAAAATTGTACCAAGTGCATAAGACACAATCTGACACATTGGAAGTGGCAGCCTTAATTGAGAGTTTCTTTGACTGCTCAAGATCATTTCAACTGCATTTCTCGGAGGACAGTGATTATAACTGTGGAGACAGACGGCATAATGGTATCAGCACTGCTGACAGAGCAGTGAATTAAATTGTATCTGCTGTTGTGTGAAAGCCTTGATGAGAGGTACAGATCCTTAGTGGTCTTATCATTATAACACAATGGTCATGTTGTCATCAACCTTGCTGGCTCCAATTGAAAAGAAATGATTGTGTGTTGAAGCTTTCCCCCCCACCACCACCTTCTATCTCTTGTGCTCAATAGAACCAATTTTCAGAGAGCTATGAAATCACGCAATAGGGCCTAAAATGCAGCTGCTTGGCATACAAACGGGGCCCCATTAAACTGGAATCACACACAATATGTGTTTATGCCAGGAGAACAAATAGAAGCTGAGTACAGGCCAAGTTTATTCACAGACACAAAGCCGATGTAGCTCTTCATCAATATAATTGCCTTTTATATTGTCATTTAAATAATGGGCTCTATTATTGCCTTAAAATCCTAATATTTCTGGCATTTTATCACTATGTTTACAAGGTATGTCCTTTAAAAATGTGAAAGGAAGATAAAAGAAACCTATAAAATTTTACAACATCAAATATTACTTCAAATTTTAAGTCTTAACTACTTGACATTTTCTGCCACACTCTGGTATTCCTTGTATCGTAACAAAAACAAAACGGGCTTCAATTTTTCCCAGAGGAATTAGACTTCTTAGAGAACATTCTTGCCTCGCAGAATAGTTATCTGCCATCATTTAGGGCAGTAGATGATTCCTGTTGATCTTACACTTTTTTCCATAATTGTATCATACAAACAATTATAAAACAGAAGCGAGCAAATTCCTCTATTAATACAGTCACACAAAAGTGCAGACCATGTGATTTCTGATCTTGCATTAACTTCATCCACGTTTCTAATGCTTCATCGTGCAGTTCACCGTACTGGCACAAACCAGACACAACAGACCACAATCCTATTGTAATCGTCTCTTCTAAGGAGCTATTCCACCAGGATACTTCCACTCCCATTAGATGTGCTTTGCTGCTTCCAGACACCGTACATTTTCAATAGAACCATTATCATAAAAGTGCAGAACTCAATATTGACATTCTTGCAGCCTAGGCAAGGAAGAACTTGCTCTGAAAGTTATCAAGAGACATCAGTCACCCTAAAAACCTTTGCTGGTGTGTCTGTGCCTAAAGCAATTTTTGCCTTCGAGACAAAAACATTATTAATAGCAGTAGCTTCAGCAGTAGGATCAAATCCCACTCATTCCAAGCATGTGTTATTCTCAAAGTCACTTGCAAAGTCGCGGTGAGACAGAGCCACATCTGTACCACTATTTTCACCACTTCGTACCTTGAAAGTAACTACCTGTGTCAGAACCTGTAAATGCTGCAACAGCAGTTTGTCTGGCGATGATCGAACTCTTACCGATTAATTCCTTAAAATAAGGCTCTGAAGGAGAAACAGCAAGTGGACCTCAATCCCAGCATCCCGAACACTGCTTTATAGAATGCAGAACTACATTCTTAACGCCTTTATATCTAAGAAATTTCCAATAACACATCAACTTACTCTTCTGAAACTCCTCCAGTTTTTTGACAGCCTCATCTCGTTCTTGCTTGATTTTGTCACACTAGGAAAAGAGAAAACTGAAATGAAAAGCTGCTCCCAGTTACTTAATTAGCAGTCAGTCACAACATGCAAAAATAAACAACAATCACCTACTGGAACGATAATGTACAGAAGCCTATCAAAGCATAGTATCTTTTTACTTTCAGTCATATTGGATTGGTAGGAGCTTTAAGTTTTTAAAAGTCATTATCCAGAGCATTTCTTTACAGAATGGCAAGTTGTACTTGATTTTTGGCTCCACTTCAGTGCTACTCAAAATGTTTTAGAAGATCCACGTTATCCAAAACTGTATAAATGAAGTCATCCAGGTACCACATAACAGAAAAAGTAATACTTGGTATGTCATGAATATGCTCTAAGTCTAGTTTCTTTAACACAAACAGATTTAGAAAAGTCATACACTTCTATTTGTACCACATACAAAAAAAATACCCAAGGTCAATAACCAGGGATATCCAACTGAGTTTTGTAATACTATGAACAAGGATTCTATCTTAAAAAGGGAAGGATACTCATTTTCATACCATGATAATTTCTCACCATCTCACTTTCATTCTTTTTCACATTAACGCTTATACTACATAGGGTTACAATCACTGATCTTACGATGGAAAGGTTACATCAAAGACAAATAACAAAACAGACATTCAATAGACTTTTCTAATAAATCCCCTTTTATACGCAAATGAAAGAAACCACAGAAATGAGTAAACTTCACAAGAGGCGCAGTCAGCGATTAACCACACCGAAAAACACATGACCCGGGGGGAAGTATGACTGGCACATAACGTGTCTCACACTCATGGTGTACCAACATTCTTCCTCACACGCAGCCGTGCGCATTCAAGATCACAAATCAACTTCTGAAAAAGATCTATGTGACTGAGTTCCTTACAGCGCAACTCCTCCTGCAGTTACAAGGATTCCGATCACCGGAACAGAACTGGGAAACGAAGAAAGCTGAAACGATTTTGCTCGATTTTCAGTTTTTCCACATGAGGACCCACTTTGAGTTAGCCGGGAAAGGAGCCTGCTGTTAAGTAACAAGGGGGAGAGCTCAATTCAAAGGAAGCCAAATTCAAGAGAACCCTTCTCTCAGCCCCAAGGGATTCTGGATGAAAACCAAAAAGAAGGACCTGCTCTTGGATAAGGAAAGGCTGTAATCAGCATCAACGCAGGAGCGGTCTCTGTGCAACCACTGGAAGCTGCTGCTGGTGGCTGCCTGCGGGAGCAATAGGAGCTGCACTCGAGCAATCTCTCCTCTTGCTGCTTTGGGGCGATGAGATGAGGGACAGTTGCTGAGCAGGGATAAGGGCCTGTGAAACAGGGAAGAGCTGTAGAAGGAGCAAGCCATGCTGCCCCAAGCAGGGCCGGACGAGGACACACTGTTTCATCTGGCACCATGGGGTGTTAAAGAAGTGGTTAGGAGCATCTTGCATAGGAAAGGTGGGAAGGGAAACGTGCGCAAGAATCCTGCTGCTTGCTGCCCTCCCTCTCAGCTTCCTCAGCAGAATTTTGTCTTACCTTACCAGTAGCAGCACAGTCTAAGAAGAGAAGGCAGTAAAAGACACAGAAAGGAAGTCGTTCTGATTGTTCCCGCAGAGCACAGCTGCACTGCAAAGGAGGAGCAGCGTGAGCTGCTGCTGCTGCCTCTTCACATTTTACAACAGAGACACTGTACTATACTGGCATTGTTCACCCACGGACTTTTCTACACTCTGCAAGCTTAAAGCCCACTGCACACGAAATGAGAAAATGCTTTTTAATACTCGGTTTAAAAAAAAAAAACACAAAGATTAGCATTTTAAGGATCTAATCCGTTGCCCATGGAAGTCAACAAGACACTTCCCTGCTGATGGAAAGCCTGATGTAGGGAATGTACTGCGTCCTCTATCTCAGTAGAAAAAACTCCTTTTGAAATCCCGCAGTAACACGCTGCAAAGGGTAACAGCTTTCCCTCTGCAGCGAAAGGGGAAGTTAAATGACCCATTCCACTTCACCTTGAGTGCTATTTGCAGAGAGCTCCACTCGGACCACAGCAAACTAGATGATTCTCCTGATAGCTACACGTTTCTTTGCACAGTCAGGGTCTGCAGGTTTGGGTCTCTGCAGAGCAATTCCTGCTCCCAGTTACAGCTTTCTGAATATTTTCCTTTGGCAGCTGCTGCGCTTCAGAATAAAAGAGCAGGAAGAAAAGGAGAGTGGCAGATTGTTGCCCTTGCTGAAATGATCAATGGGAAGCAGTTTGCCTTTTGTCTTGCAATCAGACCTGCGAGAGCAGAACCATTACGCAGCCCTGCAAAAACAGAAATGAGTTCATCTCCAAATTGGCTAAAAATAAGAAAAAGCTGGGACTGTCTTTAACTGCTCGTATCATTTATAACCTGAAAGTTACGCAAACTATTCACACAAAATAATTGAGATTCATAACAAGAAACACTGACAGGAAATGGTGGAAAATATCAAATGTAGATATAGTAGCTGTTCTGACAAAATGCACAGAAGTCATCGAAATTCATAACCACTTCATTTCAAAAAGGCAGCACAAGGCTTATACAGCAGAATTGTTAATTAACAAGCACGCAGCTCATCCTAAATGTTTAAAGAGAAGCAGTGTTCTACTGCTGTAAAATATATTGCTCACTTTTCACATTCAAGTGCAAGAACTGCTGAAGAGAAGAGCAGTTTTCAAGCATTTACCCCTTGTCAGCAGTAAGCAACAGCTCCAAACTCAACAATACCATCAAATGGAGTAACAATAGATTACTCCTCGCTTGTCAGCCATTTCTTCTGTTTCAAACTTTATTCTGCTAAGAGTTCCAGCAAAATAACCATTTATACCATTTTATTCACTATGCTTTAGTCTAGTATATATAGCATCATCATCCCAGTATAAACCAGAGCTCATAGGCAATAGACATTCCAGTCCTGAACTAGGTACAGGAGCCAATGTTAAATTCCTGGCAATAAGAAGTCATTGCATTTGTCTATCTAGAAAGAAGTAACAGCTCAGTTTCCAAAATTCATTTTGTGATCAATTCCTTGTTTCTTCACCTTTACAGGAGCAATTTTAGGAGCTTTGCCAATCCTGCTCAATTCGAGATTTTTCCTTTTGAGGCAAACAATCGGAGACAATCCCTTCAATTCTAATGCAGAGAACTGACTAACACACTGACTGCTTAGAAGCAAATCACTTACGTGGCACACATTGGTGCTCACACCAAATACTGCATATTCATTGAGGTAAATGAACATGGCCTGCACTAGGAACTAGCACAGTACCTAGAGGGTACCATGCCAGCATGGGAACTTGATACTGCCAGGAGATGTTGCATAGTCAGTGCATGCAACCACCTGGAAGGCTGCAGTTTGCACACCCACTCCTGCTCACCCAGTTATCTTTTGCCACTAATTTCACAGAGGCAATTGGTGGATTTCTTCTCTGATTTTCATCTAGCAGTCATCTTTTTTGCCAACTACTTTTTGCATAACCTCCTACTGACTTCAGTAAAAGGCCTTCAAAGGGCAAAAACAAGAAGGAGATTGTTCAGCCCAGATATTAAAATGCAAGAAGTTCACATAGTAGCCATATAGTCAATTAAGCCATTGCTAAGCAACACAAGATACATTCTGTCCCTTTTACACAGATTGTAAAATTTATGCAGATTTAATGCTCGTTCTAAAATTATTAGTTTGGCACAGCGTGCAAAAGTATCCTATGACATTTGCTATGCTCCTAGAAAGAATGAGCATGTCATCAAGGCAGAATCCCTTCTCTGCTCCCATTTGGTGACAAAACATATAATCCACTCTGCACACGTGCTTGAAGAGAACAAACACCATGAATGATGTATCAGAGATACAGTATTACACCTACTGTTTTGGAAAGCTGTCTTGCTCTTTTTTTTCCCCTACTGGCAGAATGACAAAACACTGTCAAAACCAGTGTTTGGAGTCATTTCTGGCTGATTAGCAAGTAGTCAAATATTTATTCATGATCTGACTATGAATACGTCAGAACTGCATATTAGCTATATTTGTGTGTAACTGAATGTTAGTTACCTTTCATTTTTGTGAACTAGCATGCGTGTTTAGTCAGTTGCTTCAATTAAAAGGAAGACTGAAGTAATCTGCCAACGTCATTTTTGTTCCAGTTTTTGAAAGTATTTTAAAATATTAATTTAAAAAAATGCCTGTACCAATTTTGTCAGAGACCCCACCAGAGATCTCCACATTGGCAGTTTAGCGAGGGAGTGAGGAAGAAACACCGGGGACCAAAGATGTGATGTTTTGCTCCTGAATTGTCAAGGTTAGTGGTGTTCTCTTAAGCAGTGTTTTTTTAAACAAAGTAGCATACACAACAGCCAACTGACTTTCTAATGTTAAAAAGAAAAAATACGGGACAAAGAGCATATATATTCAAAAATTAAAATTACATTTGATTCTGAGTTAGATGTCTGCCATGTACTTAGTTCCAGTAGGATCTAATATTAAGCAGGATCATTTCCCAGTTAGTTGAACTGACATAGCTCATGTTTCAGAGTTATACATGTGTACTGGTGACTTAGGAAAAAAAATTACACTGTGTGTGTCAAAAGCATAGACATAAAGACTAACTCCTATGTGGTACTTTCCACAAATCATCTGCAAGTCTTCAAAAAAATTCTCTCTCATCTTCCACCTATGGATGCAATTGGGGTGTCTGTAATGGATACAGAGGAATCTTACACCCTGATGGACAGTGGCAGAAACTGGAACAGAATTTACTTGCAGCTTCCAAGAGCCAAAGACACGGATAGCCTGTGTCATAATTCCTCCAACATCACGTTTGATCCTGCAACGCATAAACTAGACATAAAGTTATCAAGACACTAATAAGCTTGCAGGATTACAGAGCCCTACAATAGTTTCTTCCAGGAGTAGTGCTGTACATAAACACAGCCATGAACTCTTGAACAGTAGATTCTTTTTGTGCAGAAGAAATGCACTTATGGCCTCACACTCAACCACTTGAGTCCAAGCACTTCAACAATTAAGCAGAACTGCTTACGTAAGCTCATCAGCCTGTAGGATGGAGGTTCTTGCATCTCCCATCTTACAGCTGTGCAAATCAGTTAAGAATGTGCTCAGTGCTGGAGGATTTTCAACCGTTACACAAGTATGTTGAAAAATGCCATACCAGGTTTCAGAATAAGTACACGAAAGTGACTACACATACGCAGTTATAAGAAGTCTTGTGGAAAAGAGGAACAAGAAAGAAAGAAAAGCAGAATGTAAGCAGTAACCTCAGAACATCTTATTTCACCTTGATTGTGGAAACAATTTTTTTCATTTGAATTGCCTTTGAAAAAAAAAACTTTCTTAATAAAAATCCTGAACAATCCCTGTCCTTTCCTTGACATTAAAAAAAAAAAAAAAAAACTCTGCTGAAGAAACTCTCAAGGTAGCAGAATTAGGTTTCAGGGCAAAGCTGGAGCGCTCATTTTCCAGGCATGGGAAAGTCCCATTGTGGAACTCCTCGCATGTGATGGAAGCCAATTCACCAGCACCAGCTCAAGGGGAGACTGGGCACATCCAATGAAGAGTTGCTGGGGGCACAACACACAGAAAACATACAGCTCAAGAAGCGGGTTACACACGGTCTGCAGACTATAAGAATACACTGAGGAGGTATTATACATGATCTTACACACCTCTCCCTCTGCTGCTGGCCTCTGCCAGAGACTACATACTGTGCTAAATGGACTCTCTCTCATCCATTAGAAGTTAACTGCCACAGTTTTCTCAATAGTGAATACAGAGGATAAATGTATTGGGATATCTGGGGCTCTGGTGTAGGACAGAGAACAGAAAGCACAGAGGAGACAACATCAATGGGCAGGAGGGAGTGAAGTAGAATATGCTGAGCTCAGTGGATATATACACAATCACTGTTGAAACGTAATATGAAAAGAAGCTTTGAGGTTTTTCTTTTAATAATGGTAAAGTAGTTAAGGACAAGGGCTCTCCATTACAGCCTTGAACTGCAACGTTTATAACAACCGGACTAAAACTGACCCTTTAGAAATGTCTTCACAGAAACCAGAACTAAACCCTCATGCTCCAGCAGATAATGCTGTTCCCTAATAGTGGAGACAGGGGAATTTTCTGCTCACTGTACAGAGTGGCAGTGCGTCATTGCCTCCCCCACTACCTAGAACTGATAAGAGGCTTTCACTGACCACAGTTTCTTTTGGCAGATAACTGCTAAAAAACTTTCGCACATTGACAACAATTTACACAACACAACACTGCCACCAATTCTCTCACCAAGTTCTCTCTTCTTATTGGTTTCCTCATAAAAACAAGTGTGTGGTATGAACAGGAGTCCACGGTGAGGAAAGATACCTTGCCAATTTCACTACTAGGAGGACAGTTTATCATAATTACATTAACCAACCTGGAAAGCAGTACTTACGTTTGTACCACCAAACTTCAGAACATTAAAAAATAAAGCCTGCAGTAATTAATGATGTTCAGTCCATAAATTCAAAGTCTTTTTTCAAGTTAGACGGGTGCACGCATTTCACAAAAAGATACGTGATATACTGCAAATCTGTTTTAAGCTGTGCTCTGAGTGTTGAGGGGAGAGATCTTCTCCTATTCAAAGGGATTTTGTGGAGAGAGAGAATTGAGTACCTTCAGAAATCCTACTCCCACATTCTGAATTTTTAGGAGGGCTGGGTGAGGGCAGGAGTCGTTCTATTTCCTTTTCATTAAGTTTCAGTACGCAAATCAAGCTGCAATATAGCAGTGTTCGGATACAAGGGAAACAAGTTTTCCTAAGAATATTTAAACACATGAGTTGGCCTACGCTGACATTGTAAACTAGCTACAGCAGTAGTCACTTAAATAGATATACTCATATATTTATAGCAACTTTTCTGGAATAAGACAGCTAGAATAGCTGCTGAGAGTTACTTCCGTTGCTCCTTAACACATATAGGTACAAGAAGTACTGATTACTGATGTCATTTTAAATACTCAGCTGAGCTCACAACAGCAGATAATAACCTCTCATATGAAATAACATATTCTGATATTTTACATTTTAGTATTAAGGAAATAATCCTTCAATACAAACCTCCTCTTTCGTTTTCTTATTTTCTGCTCTAAGCTCTTCATATTCGCCAACAGCTATAAAAGAAAAATAAAGGAAAAAAAGGTTAACATTGCAGCATCTCTTTTACTCAGATTAGCTTTCTGCTTATTCATTTTAAAGCTCTTCTGGCTATCTACAGAGACTTTAAATAACATGGGTCATAAACTTTATTAATAGCCTATGGATGAACTGGACATCCTTTTAGAATTGAAGTAATTGGAAAGCATCTGAAAAGGATAGTGGCTCTCAAAACAATCAGTTTTTGATCAATGAAAAGTTAAACAATCTTATTGATTGAGTTCAAAAACTACAAGGTGAATGTACTGGCTTGTAGACACTAGTTCAAACCCACATTGGCTCAGGCTACAGATTAATGGAAGAAAGCATGGTTAATGCAACACTGTTATGTATAAATATGCACATGTACCTCCAGAATAGCTGAGCACCTTTTTTATTTATTTAAATATTTTCTCACACCAGAAGTCCTACGAGACCCTTTCTTCCCTTGTACTCCATGAGGAAGACATAAGAAGCCGGCACGATTTATCCAAGATTACACAAGAACTCAGCTGCAGGGATCAACAAGGAACAGCTCAGCCTCCGGGATGCTGAAGGTCCCTTGTTTCAAACCAGAAAATGGTGCGCAGAAACTATCAGTTTACGGTATATTTTTTTGTGTGCCATTTTTCAAATGCTTATTCTACTGCCTTCTAATGCTTATTCTGTGGCATGCCTTCATTGCCACAACGACCCAGGCCTATTGTTCTTTCAGTGTGTCTTCTGTTTGGCCTTCAAGGCCACAGAAATTCTACTATTATTATGAAAAAGTGCAAACACAAAGTGTTTGTTCAAAGCGGTAAAGAAACTAACTGCGCTCAAAAGGAACTCCGTTCAGTCAGTCCTTAAGACACGTACGATATGAATAAAGGAGATATTGTCCTACACCTTATCCCAGCCCCTCAGTACTCACTTCTTCAAAACGTTCTCACACGCAAGAGGAAGTTATAGTACCATACCAGCGTTATTTTAAGCCAACTTAAGCAGAACTGGATAAAGGTTTTGAATTCATAGCTTTCAGATGACAGAGATGTTGTAGGGTAAGATGGTAAGAGAAGCTTCATCTAAAGGCATGACCATGTCAAGTCTGGTGGATTAGCCCCCTGAAAACCCTCTACTCCTTTCCAGCTTCAAATACCCTGACTTTTTCAAACAAGAAGCTTTTAGAAATCAAGTTACGCTTTGCACTACTGCGATGTTTCTCTTCTCCCCTACCCCCAGAGCTTCAAAATCTGTTTAAAAAAAAAAAAAAATTCAACTCGCTCCTGAAAGCTATACCCAAGACATCACTGTCCGGCTTGTCTTAAGCACATCTGTTACTTGCACAGAAATATATCAGACGTAACAAACTCAAATTACTCTATTTTCTCCAAGATCATTTCATTTCAGAGACCTGGGTGCAAGGCACAAGGAGTTTGGGAGACAGACTGCAGCTGCAGCTCCTCGGCCCATCCCTCTAACACAGGGCTCTGGTGTGCCCAGACCAGGAACACGGCAACAGCAAGACCTTGCTGCTACGTTAACCTGAAAGAAACTACACTGGTGTAGCTGCTCTAAGAGAGAGCTCATGAAGTGAAACAAAAGACATTTCTTACACAGTGTCAACCATTTACGGGCTGGTTCGGCCCAGTTTCATGACTAATGGGCTCTGGGAAAGGGGAAACAGGGGAAAGGATAGGGAGGCAGGCCTAAAAACAAAACAGCAGCAACGATCTGAGGAGCAAAGTTAATTTAGTAAATAAGATATCAGAGTGCAAGGTAACACAATATAATACAATACAATTGGAATTGAAGCTAATAAATCAAGTAAAATGAGAGAGAGAGAAGCTGAAAGGGAAAAAGAGGCCATCTTGTGACTTGCTAACAGTTTTATCTTTCCCTCTGAATGGAAAACGGAAACACAAAGTCCTCTGGGGTAGCAGTTCTTCTTCTCTTCTCAGAATCAGGTACCTGGAAAATCAGCAGTCCACGGAACTGGAGCGTTAACTCTTTAACTCCCAGTGCTCTAGATGATGTTATGATGTGGAATACTGCTAACAAAAATTATAAAACCGTGACACACAGGAACGTAAAAGCTACGTCTCCTGATCACTGCTCTACCACCATGCCATTTCTATGCTCCTTCTAGGAAAACAAAGGCAGACTTCTAACACCAGCGCTGAGACACAAGAGAAAGATGAAGTCTGTATCCACGGATACTGCTTCCTTGTACTTGGAAACTGACAGCATGCGCTCACTTTTATTTAAGGCCAACTCACATCTGTTACGCAATGCTTTATAAATGACTGAAAAATGGGAGTGCAGCTTTGTCCCACCCTCGAGAGCTCTCATCTGCTCTGTGAACCAATCGTTCTGAAGTCATAAGCCCCTCGGGCCGGGACACAGGAACAAGTTCTCACAAAGCCAGGCAGCCAGGAACTTACACAACGCTCCAGCAACCCGTGGTAACAGCTCACCTATGCATGATTGGGAATTGAACTGCATGTTGGAGGACCCATTCCCTCTCCTACTGCTGTTGGTAGTGCACAACACATTTGTCGTGGAATGAAAACACAAAATCATCAGCTGCTTCGTGCCAAGACACGCCGCGGTGTCTTTTCACCATTGCCATCCCCCTTACTGACATTAAAAAAACAATTACCTTTTTCTTGAATATAAGTAGCAATGTTCTGCTATCTCATTTTGAGATCTTCACGGAAGGCAATTTCTGGATCACCATGTTTCAATACAGATCTCATTCTTTGGATTTTCAGGTATGGATTTACAAAACGCTAATGAAGAACCTGCTCTTTTTATCAGGCCTGGAAAGTGAAATAACAATTAAGAAATGACTAGACACATGTTTTCTGTTGTATATTAGATTCTCCGCAAAGGCAGAAGAGAACTTAGAAACTATGAAGAATGAATGGAAAGTTGGTGGATCCTGTATTTTTTAAACAACAGAGGGAGGTTGTTTTTTTTTTTTTTTTTAATTATATAGAGGCAATTTGATACAAAGCTTTTCAAATGTTTAACGTATAACAAAGTTTTGAGGCTACCCCTGAAAGAGTCACGAGTCTATCTGATGTTCGCTGACATGCTGAAATGCATAAAGGTGGAAATTATCTCGTCACTCTAAAGCAGTCCTAGGAAAACCAATACAGCAGCGACCAGTTATCACTTCATGTTGCAAAACTCATAGAGAGCATTAGGCCTAAAAATACTTCTGGGAGATTAGAAAGTATCATTACCACTTTTCCCTTGCTCGACAAACCATAGACGCTGCCTATGGCCAGGACTTGCCTAACTCTTCTGTAAAAGCCAAGGCTACTTTTTCTCCCTAATCTATGAAGGCTCCCACACAGCATATCCCTTACAAGGGCATCTGAAATCTTCTTACATCTCACACTGGCTCGTTTAGATTATGCTATACTTACAATACCCTGCAAATGAAGATCAGTGGTGTGCAAAACAAACAAGTGAAGATGCTATACTAAAGATGCTACTGAAATTCTAGAGCTCTACACCATTTTCTCAAAGAATCAGCACGGTAACACACGTGGATAATAAAATTCCTATTTTGTATCCATTCTCTTCCCGTGAACCCTGAAGAACCTGACTAAATACCTATCACATACCCTGGAATACTGCCACTGCCTGACACTGATTTCAGTTTAACAGACTTATTCCTGATACACGGTAGTGTTATGGAAATAACGTAGCAGGATATGAATTCCTTTGCTGCAGGCTAACTTCAAGCAGACTGAGGTGCAACACTACAACTTGATTTCAACACCAAGGAAGCAAAAATTTTGTGAAGAAGAAAAAAGAACAGAATATTCTTGGCTACAGCTCCCAACCCACGCAAAACATACTCGCAGCCAGCACTGATCTTATTTTCAACTTAGCCTGAACCTGGATTTACTAACAGAAGAGACGCGTTACCTCAATTAGTTGATTTATATATTTATATACGTGTTATGTTACAAAGCACTTATTAGTAAAACAAGGTCAAAAGAGTAAAAAATATGTAATGATTATAATTTACACTGAACAACAGAAAAGACACCTACATGTATACTGAGTGAGATTTCCCAGTCCTTTATTAAAAGAAAAAAAAACAAAAACAACCTTCTAAAGCTGCATATTAAAAACCACAAATAAGAAAATTCTACACTCATATACTTCAGCATTTATACTGCAAACCAGAGTGGTCTTCAAGTAGATGGAGAGCCCTTCCATGTCAAATCAGCCCCATAATGCCACTTCAGCATTTCAGACTTACTCAATCAAAAAATAAGTAGAGCACAAGGAAAGCACATGTCACTCCACTACTTACCCTTCTGGGCTGCAGGCTGGGCATGTGTTTACTGGTGCAGGCAAGAGTCAAACCTTGCAGAGCAAAAAGCTATCCTAATGAAGTCACTGTGTTGGTAGAAGGAAATTCACACCTGGCCTTTGGCAGCTTTGGACACCGTGAGAGGGAGAACCATCCCTGACAGCAAGACCACAAGAGAAACTCCATGAGGCTGACTTCTGCCACACTCCTTATCCCAGTGTACCTGGAAAATGAAGAGTCTGGCCAAATCTGTAGCACAAACCACCTCCCAAATAGAAACAATCTCCTGATAAGCAAAGTGTACACAAGACCTGTGAAACCCTCTCAGGAGTAAAAATACAGGCCAGAAGGACTGGATTTTTCTGTTTTCCCAATCATACGGTCAAAGATCCCTTCCACTAAACCCAGGCCACCTCTCTTCCAGCAAGACGTGGCGTGGCATTGTACGTGGCTGATACTACCAAACTGTAAGATTCAATTAGTAAACACTTTGCTGCATCCTGCACTGTATCCTGGGAGTCCCACAGCTCCCTGGAAAACAGAAAGGGAAATTACACATATCATAGCCTGATAAAGCCTGATCATTAAGCTTACATCAAAAGATTTGCCTTTGCAAGTTTCTAATAAACCAGATAGCCCTACACCAAAGAGCTGAAGCAGGAAACACTGTTACACTCTACAAATGAAGAAAACACTTAAACATGATGGCTTCTGCTGGGGAAATGATGGCTTCTGCATACAAAAACTCACAAACGCAGGTACATGGGGAAAAGTCTGTACAGCAGATGCCTACAGAAGGGAATGCAGAAGCCAACAAGGTATCCCAGCTGAATAAAGAAATCCATCCGGCCATAAAAATTATCTTTCTGCCACAAAGAACAAATCTGCCAAATCACAATTAAGAGCTTGTCAATAGCACACACGTACCACTACTCTGAGATATTTGTGCCAGACTGGCAGGTCTGCTCTAAGGAAGATATATTCAAACTTTCTGGCACTGTTTTTTTTTTTAAAGAGAGTGAGAAGATCTTAAAAAAAAAAAAAAAAAAGTAATAAAAAACAATCAACCTTTGGGATTAGAGACTCAAAATCACCACACTTCATCCAAAAAAAAAGCCAACACAAACAGATAAGACCTTTAAAACAGATAAAGAAAATCATGTTTAATACATCTGCAGTTAACCGTGGTCGTTAACTACAGTAATTTAGCCAAGTCACCGAAAGTTTGACTGTGATAGTGGCAGGTGAAGTGCTTACATAATGTATAACTCCAGATGTTGTGACTGATGACTGCTGTTTTCAGCTGAACAAAGATGTGACACAGCTGAAGGTGTTTCTTTAAGAGCAAAGTTTCAGCAGCATCAATAAAACCAAAGACAAACATGGCAATCTTCCATGCAGCTGTTAGGCTGGTTTGGTGCTCTGCTGAAAACACCACTTTCAGGTAAAAAAAAAAAAAAAAAAAAGTGCATTTAGGTAAGGCTAATATTTATAGTATGCCTGCTTTATCTAACCAAGCCATCTCAGAAAGCTATTCACAGAATGAAAACTCAAATAATACTCCCAAGGCTTAAATATCATTGATACAGTGATCATGTTTCTCCACGATGTTCACCTTAAACTTGGCAACGGAGCAAGCTGAAGAACAAGCAGTGTCAAGTATCCAGGTCTAATCCACAGGACCTGGAAAATTCAGCATGGGTGAAAGATAAGCCTACACGCTCACAGTTTCAGTGCCCCTGTCACTGCGCAGAGCTGTGCCAAACAGCCAAGGGAATTTGTCCAGACACCAGTCAGTGTCACAGCTGCCACTGAGAATTGCACAGCAGCCACCAAATACCTGCCTCAGGTGCAATCTGCTGACCTTGGTAAGGAAAGTAAAAGCAGCACTGAGACATCACTGCAATCAGCCACGTACACGGCTGCTGCCCTCTCCACCTTCCCAGCCAGCACTGCTATCTGGCATCAAGTCCAGGCTGTTTCCCAACACTAGAAAAACACACCCTGAAAAAGAAACTGAATGCAGGCTAGTGAGAGAATGTGTTCAAACTTCTTCAAATCAATGAGTGTTATCCAGAAAACTGACAACAGACCATAATGCTGCAGCAATCTGAAGCCATATACCACTTTAAATGCAATAAATACAGGACTCCTGAACAGTACATACACCCAGAATCTCAAGTCTTTGGAGACAGCAGGTCATTCCAACATCTGCATTTAATTTCAGTGTAATATTCTTATCTACACCTAGAAGCAGCAAAGAGGAAAATTACTAGGGTTTTTTCTTCGTCTTTCCAACCCTCTTTGGGCTCTTTACTTGGGACGCTTCAGTCCTGCCAGTTAACACCATTTAACTGCAGCGTGCTAGCATAACGCGCTGGTTTGCATCTAAAACAATGCAATGTGAAATAGTAAGGATTTTCAAGAAGTTTTCCACTGGTAATTCTTCTCCCATAAAAATCAGCTTCCCAGCTAGCCATACAATTACAAAGACATTTGTCGGTCCCACAACAAATTACTAACACTCCTACATTAGGGAAACATCTATCAAGAACAGCACGTTACAGGACAGGATCTGCCTGTTAGTTTCTATCAGCTCAAGAGGATCCAGGGCAGTCAGCACTCGAGTTACAGCGTCTCTCCTTTGAACTAACTAACTCCTGACGTCCCATAAACTTTCTTTAGGCATTAAAGGACACTCAGTCTACCCGAACAGAAGACTTTCAGATGTCAATATTGAAACCCCAGTTCTTCTGAAGTCAATGAGAAAACTCAAAGCAATTTCAAGATGTTGGGATTTCTGAAGAATAACCCACACTCATCTCGTTAGCAACTCATCACTGTCATTTTAGCAACCATCATTTTGGCACAGACAACTCTTCAGAAGCCAACAGCACTGGAAGGAAGCAATCAATTGGGAACAAACAGCTTTTTAGCCTTATTTTTTGGTCCCACAGTATTAAAACTCATAGTTACGTGACTATCATGCGTTTTACAACAACTTTAATCCTTGTGAGTCAGAATCGAGCTAGGGCAACCAAAAATCATCAATTTACAATGCTGAGTGGACAGGACCAAGCAAAAAGGAAGTGTTGAGGTGGGCGATCATAAACATTCACCTGAAATTAGTTTCAGAGAAGCTCCTGCTGCACAGCAGAGGTGATCCAGTCCAGTTATAGCCTGAACAAATTATGTCTGCTGCATACAAAGCTGAGAGATCGGAGGCATGACAGTCTCTGGAGAGATGCTCACAGACAAACATCCACAACTCAGATGACTGATAACTAAGTCCTGTGACTGTCATCTGTTTAACCAGGCAAGACAGAAACTTTTCTAGACCAGTTTGGTTTGGAAGTAGACTGACCAGTGAAGAAGCAGGCTACCTTTTCAGTGTCCAACCTCTTTTTCTTGTCCCTTCTTACCCAACACAAAATGTTCCAATGTCTTAGGACCTGAGCATCCATACGGCTGAAGCACTGAACTTCCCTACAAAAGCACCGGGCAGTGACTCATACAGGGAACCCAATCAGCCCGTCATTCAGTTACACAGGAACTACAAAGGCTCCACAGAAACTCATGGCATATCAGGCCCTGAGCTGTATCACCGGGAAGTTCGCGTGCTGATTAGGAGTAGAGCAGAGGGTGTTTCGTGGGCTGGTTTAACACCTCCTGCTATGCACAACAGAGCAGGGACAGGGAGTCTTGAAACAGCAAGGATCTCCTCATGAAGCTCAACCTCCTCAGGAAGCTCATCACAACCGGACTTTCACTTCTCCAAGCCTCGGCACTCCCGCCGAGTTCCTCTTCTAAACGGGAGAAGATGGACTGACACCAGGGGAGGCCAGACTGACACCCAGCTGCCCCTGACGGGCTCGATGCCTGCGCCGGCTGCACAGCGGCTCCCAGCACGCAGCTGAACGCGGGGCAGCAGCACCCAGACACGTGCCGCGCTCCTCGCCCTCAGCCAGCCCCGCGCCGTCAGCCACTCGATGCCCACCCCGACAGCACACAAAACCAGCAGGTGCCGAAAGGCGAGGCGGCCGGAACGGGCACAGACAAGGGGCAGAGTCGCAACGTGCCAGCTCCCGTTTTCAAGGCTGTTTTTTCTCCCACATGGGCCTGGAAGCGAGAGGGGCCGGGGGCCGCCCAGGCCGCACCGCCCGCCGCCGGCCCCACGCCGCAGGCCGCGCCCCGGCCCCTCCGAGCCCTCTCACGCCGCCGCCTCACGCCGCCCCGCGGCCGCGCTCCCACCGCCCGAACCCGGGCCCGCGGCGGCCGAGGGAGAGAGGGAGGGAGAGCCGGTGCGCTCAGAGCCAGCCGGAGGCGCCGCCCGCCCCTACCTCGGTCCTTCAGGCTGGCCAGCAGCTCCAGCTGCTTCTCCTCGTCCGAGCTGTTCATCCTGCCCCGCTCCGCCTCACCTCTCGCGGCTACACCTGGCAGCGTTCGGGCGGCTCTCGCAGCCCCGGGGCGCGGCGGGCGCGGCGAACGGCCCGGCCCGCTCCGCTCTGCACATGCCCAGACTCCCGCGGCGCCCCAGTGAGCATGTGCGGGGTGCGGCTGCTCCGCGCCCCGGGCTGTGCGCGGCACCTCCCTGACGGGCGGTGGTCGTGCGGCGCCTGAGGGGCTCTGGCTGC
This sequence comes from Numida meleagris, assembly GCF_002078875.1. Lineage (NCBI taxonomy): Eukaryota > Metazoa > Chordata > Aves > Galliformes > Numididae > Numida > Numida meleagris. The sequence goes on along the minus strand of NC_034413.1, from coordinate 6,541,707 downwards.
CCGCCCGGCTCCGGGCGCGCCGCGACCCCCGGTGCTCTGGGGCTGAGGCGGGCTCCTGAGGGGTGCGAAGGAGGCGGGGAGGGCTCCAGGAGGCCCTCGGGGTGCTGCTCTGGGTGATGTCAAAAATCCGCACAAGTCTCTGGGCAGAGGAAGCCTTCGTTCTTGTAATGCTATTTGCCTTGTGCTGGCTGGTGCAGAGGCCAGGAGTGCTCCTATGCAGCGCAAGGGGCTTTAATGAACGCTTTTACACCGTGCGTAGAGAACAGCATTCCCAAAGATTCCAGAGAAGCAGCTGCAGGGCAGTTCCAGCGTCCAACACAGACGAAACTTTGGGACAACATCAGAGCAGAGGGCTTTCGTGGAGATCCTGCTCCATTTGTCCATGAAGAATGCAGTTCTGCTTCCCAGCAATCCTAGAGTGGAAAAGAAAAGGATCTGGTGATAAACATAGAATTATAGAATCATTTGAGTTGGAAGGGACCGTTAGGTCCAACTCCCTGCAATGAACAGGGACACCTACAGATCCATCAAGTGCTCAGAGCCCCGTCCAGCCTGACCTTGGGTGTCCTCAGGTACATGGCATCCACCACCTCTCTGGGCAACTTGTGCCAGTGGTTCATCACACTTATTGTAAAAAATTCTTCCTTATATCTAGTCTAAATCTCCCCTCTTTTAGTTTAAAACCATTTCCCCTTGTCCTATCACAACAAACCAATTGATTCTATGATGATTCTGTGATTCTGTCTCTGTGCTAAAGCAGTGACCCTACCCATCTCCTACGGAGCCTGGCACTGAATACACACAGTCACTGCAGAGCTTGATTCTACCTCATTTTATTTCTTGAACTTCGGAAACTAGAAAGTCAGAAGCTTGAAATAAAATTGCTATCTTTGATGTTAACTAACCAAATGCTGTGAGACGCGTGATTCATAATGGATGATACTAGAGTAAATCTGAAGCGGAGCTCATTTTCAAAAACCTCCTGTCAGTCACACTGGAGCTGCTCACAGTTGCGGTCTGCTGAACCGCAGCAGTCTTCAGATTTATTCTTTAAGCACTGGCAAAGCACAGCTTTTCCATCTCCTTCCTTGGCAAGTGCCTGTACTGCACCATGGCAGCCAGAAAACGGAACATCGCCCCAGACATGGCAACCTTAGTTAGAAAGATCTGTGAAAGAAAGGAAGACTTCACTATAAATTGCTGCTCAGACCTCCTACCTCTTTCTTGCCCGACTGCATCCTGTAGTCTTCTTGACCCAGTAAACCTTTAAAAGATGATGAGACTTTGTGTTGTTATTCTGTAGTGTTATCTGCCCTAGAACTGGTCAACAGCACATGTAATGGTGTCCTGGAAAGGAGCCAGGAGCCCACGTGAGCTGTACTGGTGCGATATGCTCAGGTACAGCTACTGAGGCCACGTGAGAAAGTTCAAAAGCTAGTCAGCTTCTTTGGAACTTGTCAGCATAAAACGCATTCAACTGCTCCAAAAGCGAAGTTATAAATCCATGCTCCTGCATGCAGTCACACACAGAGAAGGGGAAATTACGCTGGAAACCAAAGGCCCTATAGATGTGGGAAGCAGTGTCCAAGTAGTTACAGACATGCTGTGGGTGAGGTGCTGCAGCAGAACGGGGTGTTCACTAACTACAGGAAAAAAATTCTCCCATGGCATCAACAGGATCAAAATAACGATACTATAGTCCAGCTCTTCAAAACATGGCACGGAGTCATAGATAGAGAAAGCAAAAGAGGAAAAAAAGTGATCCAACGCTTGAGGAGAGAGATTTCAAACTCTTAATCTTTTAAATTGTGCAAAAAAGGAAACAAATTATTGGATTATGTTAGTTTCACAGGAGAAAATCCTTGGTACTTGAGGGCTTTTTGGCTTAGTGGAAATGACTCAACCAGAATCTGTGTCTGCAACCAGAAGCTGAACGTGAAGGCTACAAATAGAGTTATACATCAATAAATGCCTCCATTTTGAATAACACAGAGGTCTAATTTAAGTCTTTGGAATTCTGGGCTGACCTTGGTTTCAAATGGCCCCCACTTTAAGACAGAGCAGTTTTGCCAGTGTTTTGATGTGTAGCGTCCTGTCTTGGGCTGCCTGCTGGCTTCCCTTCAGCCACAGGTTTCATTCCAAACTCCCCATCCCTTTGCTGATATCACCCCCTCTATTCCCAAACCAATCTTTCATACAGTGCAATAGTAGGATTTGCAAAAGAGCCGTTGTATAGAGTTGCACTGTGCCAAGACACCGGACATCTTCATCTTGCAACAATGTTCTGTCTGTTGTGTGCTGCCAGAACAGAGCATAAAATCTCTTTGATTTCCACAGAGACAGTAAGGCAATTCTTCCATTATTTTATTTATTTATTCAAATTAAAGTACTAAGGGTCAAAACATTTCCCTTCCATAATTTCAATATTGCTGCTTCAGCATTGTTCTTCTTCACTTTGAACTGTGTCAAGTTACAGTACCTTGAAAAGTAAGCATTTAAAGCAGGGTGTCTTCATTGCAGACCCTTTGGGATCCAATAGCTGGTAGGATGGAAGCCACACTGACATCATCCTTCAAAGGTGTTAATGAATCATTAATTGCCAGACAGGCTCACTTTTCTTGTTTTTTGAGTTAGCAGACAACAGAAAAATTAACTTTTGCTGAATTTGCTAATGAATGCCCCTGTGCTCTAAAGGGCTTAACAGCTCCAGTAGCGTTTCTTTGGATCATAAATTCAGTTCATTGTTTCCAAGTTATTTTAAATAAAAGATAGTCCATCATGCCCATACTATTCTGTGTAGTAGTATCTATATTGAGATTTGACAACAGATGCAGTAATCCATTAAAATCATAAAAAGTTATGCAGGCAATACAAGCATCCAACATGGGATTTCACAATGTTTACATAGAGATTAGGTAGTTATTGCTTCCTGAATCAGAGAAGGAGAGGCAAGATTGTACTTTGAACATAAATAGCCAGTTTGTCATAGCACTTCAATAATATTCGTTCTTCTTTCTTAAATTGAGAAGCTGAGACTGAATGTGTTCAAAAAACTTGCCCAGTTCCCTGACAGTACTAGTACTGGGATAGGGGGAAAATCCAGGATTAGGTCACTTTTTGCTGGAAAATCCATGTCAGTGAATGACATCATGATTATCCACATCCTTGTGGAGAGGAAAATTCAGATGGATTCACCATTATCTTTTATCCCATCTGTATCTGTTCCTCCAAGACCTGGAATAGTTTTATCACAGATTGTGCATGGTTTTGAGATCCACAGCTGACAATTAGTAGGAAAAGGCTAGAAGCACTTTAGAAAGTGGGATTAAAATTCAGGTCTTGTTCAAGTGGACCAGTGATTTAAGCTGGCTATCATTATACACAATTCTATACTATTCTGCACATGAACTATTCTGTATTTTCAACAATAAGTGTATCATTTCTAGAAGTTAGACTAAATGAAGGCAATATATGGCTGCAAACAAAAAACAAATACTAGAATATAAATTTGTACGTAAGACGTGGTGGTTTCTTCACACTGTGCTTAGCTTTGGTGGGACATCAGAGAGAACAGCATATCAACTTCTAATGGCACACTTCAAATTGAAGTGTAGGCTAGTTAGGGACATTCGGCAAGAAAAAATAAGGGTGCATTTGGGGAGATTATTTACTGTAGGTGAAACTGAAAGAATAATAATATATAGTAATAGTTAAAGACTACCACAAAATTGTTAGTAAACTGTTCTCAGTAATCACTGGATCGAAGAATTAGTGCTGAATTGTAAGAGGGGAGACGAGGGGCTGGGTATTACAAAAAAGGGTTTTCTTAGCGAAAGCATTGGAATAGGGTACAAGCAAGGGGGAAGGTGAAATCTCCAGGAATTTCTAATGGGTCTATATAAACCATGGGGCTCTGCCACCCTGATAACCTCTGTGGGCGACAGGACTGAAAGCAAAATATCACGCCTCTGCCTCCAGTTCCCATCATCCACACCAAAGCTAATATCATGAAAAGATCTTCCCTGCAGTCTTTCCAGCATTTCACAATTTCCAATCTCCATGCAGGTTTACATACACACAGGAACTGGTGATGGACTCTAAGTTACAAGAGGAATAAGAGAGATAACTAGAGCTAAATGACAGTACCTCCTCCCTGCTGAATCTCCAAATGCAGAAACCCAAACCAGCTATCCGGAAGGGTTTGCAAAACCTGTGTTTTAAGGGATGGTTCAGTCTTCACATCTGTGCTCCCACTCCCTGTTATTCACAGATGATGTCCTTCAATAAGCTTTATTGCAGGTAACACTGACATTTGTTCAAAGCCTGACTCTTGTTCCCCATGAAGCAGAACTGCTTTATTCTTTGTGCCTGCAGCTCCCTGGGCCATGAATGGGCCATGTGGGCTCAGCCATTCCAGAGGGGGCACAGGCATGGCTCCACAGCTCCAGAGAACCAGACAAGAGAGTGCTGCAACTGGGGCCACATCAAAAAGAAAGAGAAACACAAAGTACTCAGAACTACAATGGATAAGAATCTGGGTGGGATCCTCACTTTCACAATAGCCAACAACCATATCAAGTAGGGTAACATTATAGAAAAGAAAAGGAAAGAAAAACACATAAAAGGTTTAACTTCCTTTCTTTGGGATAGATTTTAGTGAGGTGTTGGGCACCTTCCATTGTTTTCACTAATGCTTGGAGCTCCTAAAAACAAGCAGCTCCCACCATGTGTATAGTCATACTGTTGTACCTGAGCAAAATCTTACTAATAATTAGCTTGCTTAACTTTTTACCTTTCTTTTTTTCATAGTTAGAAGTATGTTTTAAGCCCATTCTCCCCATGGATGGGACTTTGATGAGTATTGAGACAGGCAGACTTGGCAAGTTGAATATCTCACAGAATGACAAACTGAAGGAAATGCTAGTGGTTTTTCCACTTGAAATGCCTTCTAAATCCACAGGATTTTCAGTGAAGGGCATCAGAAACACTGATCTTGTGAATGAATGATTTTGACCAGGAACTTTTAATGAACACAAAGACAATCTCACCTCTCGTGCAAATAAAACCTTAGCATCTCCAACAGTAAATCACAAAATTATAAAGGTTGGAAAAGACCACAAAGATCATCCAGTCCAACCCCAAACCATCCCTTCTAACCACATCCCTCAGTGCCATATCTCCACAGTTCTTGAATGCCTCCAGGGTTGGTGACTCTCCCAGCTTCCTTGGCAGCCTGTGCCAATTTATTACCACTCTGAGAAGAAGTGTTTCTTAATATCCAACCTGAACCTCCTCTGGTACAACTTGAGGCCATAACCTCTCATTCTATGAGAAAGAAGGGAGCATGGACCTGCTGTGACTGAGAGAATGCTGTGACAGTCTCTTCTAATGCAGTGCCATCTATCCATCCCTGTGAAGCCTAAATGAATTCTTGTCATGGTGCTGTTGAGGAGAGCTGCCCTGTGGATACCACGGTGGCTATGGGCTGAAGTTACCCTCAGGGCATGGCTGCAGCCGTATGTTTACCACTTTATAGCAGACGTATTTCAGGGGAACAGGGAGAGAATAGGGACGAGGAAGAATAAACTACACAATCACTGCATGGATAAGCAATTATTAATAAACTCCATTGAAAAATGAAATGAGAATAGCTATTTGAATATATAATTGACACCGTGAATAAGACCAAGCAGATTATCTGCTGAAATAATGTATATTTTTTCATCAAACCAATCAGTGCTGAATAATGGCTGGCATAATATATCTGGGTAAATATAAGCATTTCGTGTTCCCCTAAGATGACAACTAACTAATCAGCACACATTCAAACCAGAATACAAGTATGATTAAAAATAAAAACCCCAGATAATATGGATTCATTTGAAAAACTTAACTATTTGATTAGAGACAGTGGCATGATCTTTCCTAGCTCCTCCCTCCTGGGATGGCAAACATATCCATGCACAAAAAAGACACAAACTGATTGGAGGATAAATCAGAAGAAGATTAAGTCTTTAACACAGCATTTTAAAACACTTTGTGTTGTAATTAACACAAGCTTCAAATTAAATTTACAGCTATGAAATATAACTAGGCAAATTATAGCAACCTGCCCTTCATAGCAGTACACCCTACTTTATGGATGCTCACTTCATGTGATTTGGATGAAATAGGTGCTCCCTTTATCTACAAGGACAGACAGGTGGTGATGTTCTCCCACAGAGATGTGAACACCTGCCAACAAGTGCAAAAGACACATATTTAGAGAGAGCAGACAGCTCAGAAGTGATTCACTATGTTCCTACCCGCAAAAGGAGAGATCTCATTTGCTCCCAGCCTGGCAGGGACAAATATCATGCTCTTGGAAAGCAAGAAAGTGACTCAGTCTGCAGACCTCTCTCCTGAGGTATGGGACCCAGTTTCACCAGTATCACACTGGGAAGGCTGTAATAACCTCCAGCAGTTATTGCAGTGTCTCTTTTGTGCTCCTCTGAAGTACTTCCCTGGTGTAGCTCTGAATTTGAAATGGACCATTAGAGCAGAGATTAGGGTTTACATGAGAATGTTGTGGCAATAAAACTTTTGTTGTGTTCTATAGTGTCACAAACACTCTTTTTGAATGTCATAGAAGCAGAAAATATCTCAAGTTGGAAGGGACCCACGAGGGCTTAATGGGCTCCTAAAGAACCTCCTGAAGTTCAGCAAGGGAAAGTGCAACATCCTGCACCTGTGGAGGAGCAACCTCATGCACTAGTACCTGCTGGGTGCCATCCAGCTGGAAAGCAGGTCTCCAGAGGAGGACCTGAGGATTGCAGTGAACACTGAGTTAAACATGAGTGAGCAGTGTGCCCTTGCCACAAAGGAGGCTGATGGTGTTCTAGGCTGGATCAGGAGTGGAGTGCAGAAGTCCCAATTCTGACATCTCTAAACGGTCGCAGTATTTTACGTGACAGGTTGTGCAATGATGTTAAATGACAATAGTAAACAAGTTACCTTTCTATCCTAGGAAGAAGGTGTAATCTATCAGCTTGGGTGAAAAACTAAATCTTAGTCACATAATCTTGCGTCTCTGTGCCCATAAATTGTTTGCTGAACAAGGACAGAATCAGATTTCAGCAAGCACAAATGTTTACCATGAGAGAAATCATAGGGAAAGAACCCACTGAAAGCTAATGAAGTGTCACTGAATAAGAATTATTCCATTCTAAGTTACTCCAGGAGTTGATAATGCTGTTTTAGACCTTGTTCTTTGATAAACAACTAGCATCATGTCAAACAAAATGAAATCAATTAGAAACTTACTGTACAACAGTCAAGGTCTCTTGGTACTGATCACAGACGTGTTAATAAACCTTTCATTATGCATAGCTTTTGAATTCAATACCACTGTTGTTTTGCTTACGTCCTTATTGCAGTGCTCTGTGAAGTTACTTTCATAATTAATTTCTCCAGGAAGAACAATTCATTTCACTTATAAGCAATTTTGCAGCTTATGAGAAATAACCCAATGCCCTGCTTCCTCAATGCACTTTCCATCAAGTATTTATGTGCAACTGGAGCCACTTTGCCTCTCTCTCTCTCTCTCTTCCTCTCAGCTGAACTTTGCATAGACCTCAGCGGTAGCTGATGCTTTTGTTCCCACTGCAGACTTGACCATTTTCTGGTGCCTGCACTACCTCTATTTTTACTACATAATTAGGGTCAGATGCTAGTTCTGTGAATTAAAGAGCATTTGGGCTCTCCTTCCAACAAGCCCTTCTACTCCCTTCTTGCAAAACAAAGCTGTCACACGCGTTCTTTAGATAGTGTTGGATTACATTACACCACTTGACCCCACTGCTATGCTAAGATAATTATGCCAGGTATTTTGCTGATAAAAATCACCATGGCTTTAATGTATGCTGTAGAGCTCTATTAATTCACGCCAGTAGGAAATCAGACACTTTGTAAGAATTTAGGGCCAGAGACAATGCTCAAAGTTGAGATAAGGGTTCTCCCCAAGTTAACTAGCAAGTCTGGAAGTCCTTCAACAAGACAGAAGTAAAGGGACCAAGAAACAAGCAAATTTACTTCCATAAAGCTGTCAGACAAACTTTCTCCCACTTACTCAATTGTTCATCATCATGTGCAAAAGAAGTGTGCATCCTTTCCAACAGTATTCATTTTTGCTGACGTGCCATACCACAGGGCAGCTCCCACAGTACCCTCAAGCAGTGTTACTGGCAATGGTTTATACAGAGAGAATTGTGTAATGGATCTTATCCATTCACTTGCACTGGAAGTTCCAGGAAGTTTGTTCTGGGACTAAGCCTAGCCCAAAGTGTTTGTAGGCATATAAGAGGACTCTCTCCTCTTGGCACCTACACAGAGCAACTCATTCCTGCAAGCCCTCAGCCACTCAGATGAACTTGTTGTGTGGGTTGGCTGGAGCCAATGGTTTGCCCTGTAACTTCTCAGACTTACGTGGCCTTTCTAGATGTGCAGCAAGAGTTTATTGCAAGTTCTTACTTGGAGTCTGAAGCTGCAAACAGAGTGTGAACAGAGGAACGATAGCCCTATGCAGAGCACTTTAGCCAGCAGACCACAACACTGGCTGCATCGTCTCCATCCAAATAGAACATAGGACTCCACAGAGTGAATAGTTGGGGTAAAAACCTTGCTCAGCATGCTAAGGTTAGTTTTCAGTAACCACCCTGCTTTAAAATTATCATTTCACCCTATTTTAACAAAGTGAAGTTTGCTGTATCCCTTGAGTCACAATATATTCTATTTCTATCACCAAAAGTACTGTGTATTATTTTCTCACTCTGTCAGTGCTTTTACTTGGTATATAGATTCTGCACTACAACTTATTGAGGTGGATGGCAAATCCTGCAATAGCCACATCTCTAGATCTGATCAGAAGATTTGGGGGATTAGTTGCCTTTTTTAAACCAACTTATTTCATATTTGGCATATCATGTATAATAAAATACCATAGAACTGCACAACAACACTGTTTTAATGCAAAAATGGAGGAAGACTCAGAAAAAACTACATCATACCAAACAAGTGCAATGCAGTAATCTAATAAAGCAGTGTTATCGCAAGGTGAGTTGTTTTGTTTCAGCTGAGTGCTTGAAATGCAATCTAATGTCTCTGTGGAAATGGCTGAAAGAAAGAACAGATGTCTCAAATTTTTGCCTTTCATGTCTTATTAAAATCAAGAGAAGATGCAAGGGGAAAAAAAGGGTTAATAATTTTTCTCTCTCTAGAAGTTCCTATGAACACCACCTTCAATAATAGCTGGCAATAACTGGAAGACAAAAAGCAATTTAGATGATGATAAGCATTAATAAATCAAAAGGTTCGTCAGGAACACTATTTCTAAGGATAAAAGGTAGAAAGAAGCAGAGAAATTGTGCTAGCTGTTCATCTGAATAAAGCAGCACTGTCCCTGCAGCCTTCAGCATAGCTATCTTGTATTATTCCCCCCAAAAGCACTCAGCTGAGAAATTCAGAATGAGATGCTTGTGATCTGATTTGTACTGGATACTTCTGACTTGACTGTGTCATTCAGACATGCAGCTGTGGCCTCAGATCCACATCCCTGATCTGTGGGGATGGGAAAGCTGTTATCTAAGTAGGGCTTGAGCTACTTTAAGCTTCTAGTTCAACGTTTGCAGCAGAGCTTCCTGCTACATCACCTGAGACATCTACTCTCATCGACTCACTGCACTGTCTTGCAAGTGAACCAGCAACAATTGCCATTGTTCATTATTTGCTAAACAGGAAATATTAGAATTTGGTTCACACTGCAGTGGCAGCCACTTACACCTCATGCTAGAATGCCAAGCAATCCCCTCAGCCCTATTATTTTCTCCTTTTGCTGCTTAAGGAAGATGAGGATCTAACGTACATTGGCCATACAAAGTGACTCTCCGTAAGATGAAAACCCTTCGAGAACATTTACGTGCAAAACGCAGCCCAAGCGGTGTGGGCAGCGTGCTGCAGGACCCGCTGTGCCATTCCCATGGTGGCTCCTGCAGGATGCTGCTTCCATCACTGCTGCTGCACGTTTGTAGGCAGAGGGCCAAGAGTTAAACTCTGAATCATCACCAGCTGCATACAGAAGTGCTCGACAAAGCATTAAAGAAGGGATGCTGTTGTCGGAGATCAGGCCGCTCTGTCGTATAAGCCACTTAAAGATGACATGCAGAAGTCTGGCTGAGATACTAAATAATCAGCCTGCTTTTGCATTCCTGAGCTAAAATTCTGGAGAGGAGTTCACACAAAAGAGCTTAGCTTTGATCTTAAAAACGTTATGCTTCAAATGAAGAAACTGAAGAGACAGCATTTCTTTCCCTGGTTGTTTGAAGGCCTAGATCTAAAGGTGTAGACATTGATGGGCTGTACTTGTGCTAAGTGCCTCTGAAAATTGAGAAAAATCAGTCTTTGCACCGTTTAGTGCATGATCTCATAGGTAATGCCAAAGGCTACAAACACTGACACAGGTTAGGTTGGTGGGTGTTGTACAGCAGCAAGAGTTCAGAGGGCCATAGAACTATTTGAAAACGCTATAATACACTAATTTTTTGACAGTCCCTACAAAAAGTACAGCACTGTTTATGTAAAAATGTATGGGAATCAAAATGTTTCTGTACATTTCTTTGCCAGGTATATGTCACTACAAGGGCCAGTTTGCCTGTGTTTATAGCATTGCCAAAAAAAAATTCAGTGATTTAGGCTAAAGATTTCAGGGGGCAAGCTCCTGCCTGCACCAAATTTTTGCGTTTCAGTGTTTATATTACCACTTATTTTGGATACCCGAAGAAAAAAATACCATCACATGGTTAAGAATGACGGCAAGATGCTAGAGCTTCTCAAGAGCTAGCCAGGGATACCTTGGCCACACAGACTGGTTTTGCCAAAGCTGAAGACATGGAAGGAAGGGCCAGGGATGTTCCCATCTGCCTATCCCTCCTCCCCTAGGTTTTAACATTCTAAAACTTCAAAAGTAGCATCCAGAAGTATAACCTCTTGCATTATCCAACTCTTAAAAGCTTGGGAGTTTGTTGCCACAGTCAGTCTGGCTTATCTTACCATATCTGTATGCTTGAGGATGCAGTCTTTGTTAAGTGATCACATAGTTTTCCCTGTGGAACTTACCATATCCCTGCTACTGCCGTAAGTAGTAGCAGCCCTGCCCATCTTGTTGCAGGAACTGGAAAATAGGCAGTGAAATGCCTAAGCCTGAAAGGGGTAGTTCAGGCAACATGCTATCAAAGACAATATTCTTTTTCAAGCTAAGATTATTGCTTGCATTGTCTGAGAGACTTCATATTGTTTGTTAACAATGTAATTCCTTTTTCTACACTGAATGCAAAGATTTTCTGGAACAGAGGGAGTTAAGGTCTGGTTTAAGGCCTGAGTTCATAGCACAGAACTTCCTCATGGCAGTCAGCAGTTGTGCATGTGAATTAAAAACAAGACTTCAAGTACATCAAGTGTTACAGTTTATTTAGCACTCTCCAGGACAAAGCATGCCAGCTCAAGCAATCCCAGATGAAACAAGAAATCACCACCTGGCTACTGACAGGAAATTCATCCTGCTGCTTGGCACACTTAGGAAGAAATACCAGAAGGGAGCCCATCCCTACAAGAGCTGCTTGAGCCCAGGTGTGGTGCCACATGGCCCCAGTGTAGAAAGAAGGATGATGAGGGTTTGAGCATTAAAACCACTGTGTTTTCTAAGCAGATAGCACCCTGGCTACAGTAGGAAACAGCCCCATCTCCCACTGGTGGCTATGCTGCAGGGCTGCTGTCTGGAAGAGAGCTCAATGCTTTTCTGTACATCTTGACCCACAGCTTCCACGCATTTTCATTCTCCATTTGGATTTTTAGATGGGATACCCTCAGACTCAATAGTCAGGTAGACTGCTTTCCCATCTATTCTGAACTATCCGGGAGATGCAGCCAGAGCACAGTGTAATGCCTACATCCCCTCTCCTATTTCATATAATGCACATTTGGAGCAGAACATCTGCAAGTCTGTCACTGCAAAGCAGTAATCCCTGCTGCAAGAGGTTTGTACAGCTCAGTAACACCAGTGAAGCTGCTCTGGTCTCTGCCAGGAAGCATCTAATTAGAGAAAAGCCTGAAGGATTGTCATTTCCAGAAAAAGCTGAGCATTTGCCCACCCAAAGTCAGCTAAGGCCTCTAGGTGGTATTCTAAGACAAACACAAAATTATCACCCTTATAAGGAGCTTAAGTTAGGTATTCAGCATAGCAAATAAAAGATTTGTGTCAGAGTACCCTAAACAAAGGATCTAATCTTCACAATTCCTCAGGGGAGCAAGAATTTACAGTGGCAGGTGTGGGAGAAAGGAAGTGAAAGGGGAGCGCAGTCAAGGGGGCACTGACCCCTGTCAGCCTGGGCTGGTGCAGCATGCATCCCAGTCTACAGCTGCAAGGCTGAGCAGGGGGAGACACAGAGCTGCTTCCTTCTCTGCTGTCACTGCAGTCATAGAACGGCTTAGGTTGGAGGGGACCTTAAAGATCATGCAGTTCCAAACCCTCCGCCATAGGCAGGATTGCCAGCCACTAGATCAAGTGCCCAGAACCCCAACCAACCTGGCCTTGAATGCCTTTAGGGACGCGGCATCCACAGCCTCCCTGGGCAGCTTGTTCTAGCACATCACCACAATCTGAGGAAAAAATTTCTTCCTAACATCTACCCTAAATTTCCCCTCTTTTAGTTTAAAGCCATCCCCCTTTGTCCTGCCACTATCAGACTGTGGCAAAAACTCAGTCCCACTCCTGCTTGTAAGCTCCCTTCAGGTACTGGAAGGCCTCAATGATGTCTCCCCAGAGCTTTCTCTTCTCTAAGCTAAACAAGCCAGTCAGGCTGTCCCTTCTTGTGGCACTGCTCATGTGAGACTACTGAGGCAGGGCATCCTTCTGTACAGCAGCATCCTGGACCACCTTAGAAGTTTGCAACCTAACTGTTCAAATAGGCGCAGCATAACCTTGCAATAAAAACATCGCACTGACACATCCTGGTTCTGAGTCCCATGCTGGATGAACTGACCTACAGCCACAATATCTTTTGCCAAAAAAAAAAAAAAAAAAAGCAAAAAAAAGCCCTGCTGTTTCTCCCAGCAAACACAAACGCACACGTGCACACTCGCACATGGCCGCAAGCCTGCCTGGAGGCAGAACAGCCAAGGACACGCAGCCTTCAGTGAGCGGCAGATTTCTTTGGAACAAATGCTTGGCAAAAATATACTTCCATGTTTTACTTCCTGCAGTACATTGAGAGTAATGGCTGTTTTACTAGCTTGCACTTATTAAGCTGGTAAAGGCAGCATTCTGGAGTAGTTAGTGAAAAATAGATGTTTGTGTATTGCATGGAACACAGTCCAACTTGACTAGCTGGTCTGAGCAGCATGTTCTATGCCATCAAAACAGCACTTGACTTTCAAAGATGAACTAGGTGTATTCTGTGGAAATAAGGACAGATCCTCCAACCAACCCTGCTGGCAATAAAAGTCTGGAAACAGGCAGCTCGCCAAGGTCGGAGCTGCTGGTCCCACTGCACCCTTCCTGCAGGCCCTAGTGTAAGCTTCACAGCAGGCCCAACGTTCATCCAGATCTGATAAAGCCCTTGGCATACGCCGATGGTGAGATAGCCCCTATTCTTATTCTTTCTGCAAAAGAATAACACACTGCAGTTAAAAGCCACTGCAAATTGTTCCACCCACAGCTCATGTCTAAACTCAGCAGCACTGATAAATGCAGATGCCTTTCTCTTTCTAGAATTTTATTTGCTATTGATATCAGCAAATAAACCTTGACCCAGTCTGAGCTGACAGCCCAAGGATGGAAATTCAAATATCAAACTGTTCATCTCCTCTTACACCATCACATCAGAATACATTCCCACACAACCCTAGCTACTGAAAGCCAGCTGTGCTTTCAATATAGATTTTCTTGTTCTGCTGCTTCTAATGCTCCATGGCCTTTGTTTCTAGGCTGTACAGTTAGTATCTGAGTAATGCTTTCAAAACATGTCTTCACTTATGAGTTCCAAGCTAAGAACAAACTGGCTTTGTCATCAGAAAAACATCAGAAAAAAATCACCCTCTCATTGAGGGTGCAGGAGAAAAATACCTTCAGAACACCCAGTGCCCTCCTGTCCAGCACAAAACCACCTTCCCCACTGGGGCTACCTCAAGTTCAAGGTGTCTACAGATGGTCAAACAGTGCAAGTTAGAAGTGGAACTGACACAGGGGAATAATCAAACAAAAGGTCAGATCAGATCGCAGGAACGAGAGTTCAACAAGGCGGACAATATTGAACAGTGTAATAGGAATCAGCCTTCTAGTGTGTACTTTGTCTCCCCCTGCCTTCCTGCCCTCTTCATTTCTCTCACCTGCTCAGCAGATTGAAAACATGACACTGATCTGGTGGCTCCGGGGCTACTCTGTTCATGATGCCACTCTTTGGAGCTGGCACAGGGATTCCCCACTTGGAATTGTTTGGGGTTGCATTCAATAACCAATATTTACTTTACAGTGGCACCTATCCAGCTCTCGCTAAGCCCTATGCTCATCATCCTCACTGTCATAAAAACGCCTGGAGAGAGTATGTAGCAATTATGCCTCTCCACCCCTCTCAACCGCCAAAAAAAGAGGCAGCTTCAATAGATAACGAGAATAGAAATCCGTAGAAAGGAAGCAGTACCAGTACTCTCATTAGACAACCTCTGTTGCTGTTTTTCCCGTCTCCTATTGCCCATCAGCAGCCCTCAGGCTCAAGGCTCTGGGCCTTTTGTCCTTGCTTTGGCACATTCAACATGTGGAATTCATCGCCCTCATAAGGGTAGCATCTGCTTTTTACTGTGTAGGAATTCTATAAAGCATTGTTATCATTGCTCCAAGAGAGGAGAGCTATCAGCATGAATCACAGATGAACTGAAAGAAGATTTTCAGGATTAGTAGGTCTGAAATGTTTCTGACAGATCAGTTAAAAGATGCATTAAGGTAGAGTATAACACTCATCAAGCCCAAGTATTGCTTTTCTTTCCTTGACTTCTAGCCGTTGGAGCAAATTCTGAGCTGCTAAGTCAGCTTCTTGACATACTAGTGCAGGAATAACTGAAAACATTAGTAGAAACACAGAATTTTATTACAGAGCTTTTGTGATGCATCTTAACACTATTGGTATTTACAGCAGTTATCCTTCGCCATTACTCCCTAGAGTTGCTCAGTATTCTGGGGAGCCAGGAACAACATACATTTTAGTTCATTCTTACACAAGATACTAGTGCATCTCTATGGCCATCAACTTGGAAAACTGTATCCGGGGAACAACAAAAAAAAAATCAGCTCTACTTTCTACTGAATTAAAATTACCAAGATAACTGCAATATAGGATGATGACAGAGAGACTGCCATTGAAATATTCATATTATCATAAGAACAATTGCCTTCCTTCTGTGTTTTAATATACTTCAGGAGATAATTTTAAAGCAGAGAGGGGCATTGGACACCTTGGGAGAGCTACCACCGAGCCAAACCCCTTGCCAAGGTGCCAGCCTGGCCAGCAGCAGTGAAGGAGCTGTTCCATCTCCCAGGCACTGCATGGAGCAACGGGGAGAGGTTTGGGCTCTCAGCCCCCATCCCATGAGCTACTCTTCTGAGCTGTCTGAAGAGACTGGGGAAAAGCAGGCAAGGAAAAGTCCGCTGGGCTGGTGGTCCAGACTGGGGGCTAATTCATTAAATAAAGGGTGGAAACTGTACCAAAGCCTTCTTAGCTAAGCCACCCCAAAGTGCCTTAACTAAGGCAGCTGTGTGTGTCCTCTGCTATCAGCAGCTACTCATGTGCAGGCAGGACTTTGTAGCATTTCATCCTCCTTTGCTCATACAGGCTACACAGTCAGGCTTGAGATGGTCAAGCTGTCAACGCTTCTTCTCCCCTAAATAACACTACTTATCCTGTGCAGTTGAGTTTTGTATTATGGCATCATGGAATCCCTACCCACAAGACTGCATTGACTAATACTTCAGCCAATATTCCATACATACAGTTTGAAGTGAACTACATGACTGATTCACACTGAAGGAGGATGTCCTACTATCCATCCTGGGAATAAATGTATGTGCTACATAGACACACTTAGCTGCCAAATACAAACTGGATTATGGTTTTATTCTTATATAAATAAGACACTGACTCTTCACATAATGGTAAATATGAACAATGTTTAAAGGACCTAAAGTACACGATGAGCAGTCTCAACCATTTTGCTAAAGCAAATGTAATAATAGAGGAAGAGAGGGGTCTTACAAAAATATTATAATGAAAATGGCATTCAGAAATCCATTAGCAAGTGACTGTGCTTCATCACAGCACTGGGAAAGTATTTTAAATGTAAGCAAAGATCTTTGCTTTTAAAATCCTTAATGAAGATGTAAAGTATTAAAAGCCACTGGGAAGTCTTAGAAAACGAAAACAAGACCATGCAACAAAGCTAACACCTTGGTTCATAATGGATTACAAGTCGATACTGTTGTTCTTGCATACATTACTGCAGACTGCCATTATCCGAGTGAATGATACTAGAAAACTCACCTACATTTTTTCCTTGGCCTCCTTATTTCCAGGAAGATTCGCTTTATTTGTTGATCTCTCTGATGGGTACTATAGTAATGGATGAAAAGTGACTATTTATTTAAATTGCCTTTTATTAAGATAAACAACACGCATATGGGTAAATTCTCAGAGCACTAAGAAAATATAAAATAGGCACAGAAAAAAAGGTAAGGAGAGTACTTGCAGAAGATCAGATTTTGAAGCCTAGGTATACAGTCTGTACTTATGGCAGGAAAAGCAATGCAATTTCTAGAGGCAAAACTCCAACCATTTTAAAGGAGAAAATTGTTATTTACTAGGTGCAGAAGCTCCTAGCTGGGAAAAGGGATCCCGTGTCCTACAACATCTGCAGTTCAGGGCCTCCCAGTATGGGTGGAGAAGGCACTGCCCCTTAAAGACTTTTCAAAGCACCTTGCAGAAGAAGGGAGCATTTTGCCTAAAGATGTACAATTCAGGCAGAACCTGTGATTTTTTTTTTTTTTTATATGGCTGCAGTGTTTTTGACAAGCGCTTACCTTCTGTCATTTTGTTGTCAAGTATGGCACTGAAGAGCTCTAAGAAATGCAAGGGCAGTGCTTCACTGTGAACAACTATCCAGCAGCGCTGCTTACTCTGCCACACCAAAGAATAGAAGATGCCCTAGAAGCTGCAGACCCCTGTAGCTTACCCTTTGCCGAGAGATCAAGAGAGGAAAACCAAGCTGAATACTCATTTTTTTTAATGTGAGCCACAATTTCAGGCATGCTCGGTCTACAGCACACAGTTGGGCAAGTTGAGGAAAGCAGTTACACACCCAACAACTAAAAATTAACTACTTGGTAAGACTTGAGCCCTAGGACCTCTGCAATAGGAAATAAAATCCCTGGAAATAATCAGGTCTAAAAGAGCCCCCAAGGTCTCACCTTTGGCTGTCATTCCATCAGAAGGCCAACATGCCTCTGGCCTCCCAGGTCGCTCTCTGACACAGGCAGCATCTGCTCCTGTTTTACACTTTTTGAGTAAGTATGCAAGGAACACATCCTCCCTGCACCTGCTTGCGCTGCAGAAAAGGGTAATATTCAGCCCTGAATTGAAGTAATCTGACTTTGAGCTCTCAATTATCTTAGATACAACTAAGTACACATTTCTAAGGTAAGTGAAGCCAATGTAAGGACGCACAGCTGCAGAACAGATGAGTAATTCTCTTCCTTATGCTTGATCAAAAAGAAAAGCCAGTGTCCCAAGTGTAACAAAGTTGACGTATTATGGCATTAACGAACTGGGTCTCATATTTGAATACAAGAGACTGCAGCAGACATTAAGTGTTGTGAAACTACTGCTTACGCACTCCACAGCTTAATGAGTAGTGGAGTAACATATAGGCATTCACTGATTTTATAAGTTAATTTAATGATTTCATTCACTGTAGCTATTCTAAAGCAATGCAGTGCTTTGTTTCTGTCAGTGCCCAGCAGTTACTGATTATTGATCGATCCCTCCCTGCACAAGAGGCCAGTTAGCAGGAGACTTACCTGGGAGTCAGTCACATGACTATTTTTAAATGTTAAGAAGAAGCCCTCAAATGTACTACTTCAGTTTTAGGAATGTTAGCGTGCATTTCTTCTGAGATCTGAATGTCCAGTTAGTTTTTGTCATTCTGTTTGTTACTCCAGTTTACTTTAACAGCCCAGATTCTGAGGTCAGGTCAGGCAGAAAACTCATTTTTCTCACACAAAAGATATCTGCACACATCCAGTCTGACCAGATCCTCCAGTGCACAGGAAACTTGAGCTAGAGTAGAACATCTAGGATGCCCCATCCAGCCCTGTGCATCATCTCATACCATGCCTTTCATACACTTACCAGCCTCTCTTTTGGGAGGAGGTAGATGCTGCTCACACTTACCTAGCTACCAGCCTATGCAGATGATAAGCTAAACGTTAGATGGAATCTAGCTACCTATTAATTGCACCAACCTTAGCTTACGGCTTAAATGGCTTTTCTCCCTTGGGGCTCTCTTCCTCACCTGCTTCACTTTTCCATTCTCAGTTTGATAAGATGAGCGAGCAAGGCCAATAGCCTCTCGGAATCATAGACTCCCTGTTCCCCAACCTCCTCTAGCCCTTGGCTCACTTGTCCCACACCCCTTCTCCTTTGCAGCACACAGGCAATTACTTCCTTAGCAGTCACTCAAGCACACTGTCCCATGAGCTCCACATATGCACCATAACTGGCAAACACCTGGCAGCTATGTTCCACTAGGATCACAGTGACATTAACTGTAGGATTTTACCTTCATGCTTACCTTCCAGAAAGACACTGCTTGTTTAGAACCTAAAGGTTTTTATACAAAAATTGCTTATATGAAACAAATTAATACATAATCTAAGATGCTACAAGCTAGCCCAATAGTCAAGACAAAAGATCAAAAAGCACACACCAGTAACACAAGATCAGACAGAAACCAGTCAAACACACGAGTCACTAACCTGAGGAATGCTCAGATAAGGCTGATGTGAACTGAATGAAAATGCCCTCCCCCATGGGGCTGCTTTAAATACCAGCACACAGCAGAGTGCCCACAGGTGCAGTTAGGAGCCAGGGAAAGCTCTTTCTTCCCCAGTAATGGGTAGGTGACCTAAGCTGGGACAGACCTGCCCCCAGTCAAGGAGACCCATGCCCATCCATCTAGGAAAACAGCCACCCAAGAGCAGTGGGGTTCTGCATGCCTCTTTACAACAGCTGTCAGAGCCCCAGTTCTAGAGCTCATTTTTCACACCTCAGTCACACTGTTTGCTCCTTTTCTTTCTTCCCCTTTTTTAGATTTTTATCATTCTCTCCCCAAGCTGGACAAGGGATGGTTTTATTGGGGATGCAGTTAGTTTGTCAGCTATTGATGGTTTCTGAAGATTGCCCATAGGGAATGCACTACAATGCCTATATCTACATTAATAAACAAAAGAGGTCCAGGAGAAATCAGTGTTCCTAAAGACAAGGGGCTCAGGCTGGTTTGTATCCTTGCTGCTTCCGGACCTTTTCTTTTCATTCACAACGGCCCTACTGCTTTTTGGTGGTGGCAGAGAGGATTCATGATTTCAAAACATATTTATTTGTAAGATTTAATGCTTCTCCCATTATGCTGCTTACTCTTGTGGGTGCTGGTGAAACCAGAGCTGTGTTTGTTCCAACTCTGTAGCACCAAGGAACTGGCTTTTCCATGTAAAACCTTGGGTCCAAAAGGCTTGCTAGCTCATGCAAGCCAAGAAAACCACAGTGCCATTGGCAGAGCCATTCTGGTTGCTGGCTGTTGTGGCTCTGGTCAGATATTACCACATCACCAGAGAATTTGATGTTGCACCCTTGATGGTTTTCTATATTTTTAGCTTTTTCTTTGAAAAAAATAAAGCTTTAAAACTGCTAAAATATTGTTGGACTTGTCTTACTGTGTGTAATTTCGAGGCATTTGTTCCAGGCACACTACAATTTTTGCCATTTAGTGATTACCTTTAAATTCTGCGAAGCTTTTTCTCGTGTGCCCTTGTGTAGTGCTTTGGGAGATTGTCTGATGTGAAAAGCACTATTACACATTGAACTGATTATTGTTGTTTGTTGCTGTTAACACAGGCAAGAAACCCTCCTGGCAGGGAAACAACTTCTTTGCTAATAAGTATTCATAATTTGTATCTCAGCAAAAGATGTAAACATATATTATCATTAAATAGGCTGTAATTTTAATTGCCTATAAATGTTATTAATTCTGATTGTGATTATTCAATAGGTAATAAAGATAAAGGCTGTCAAAATTAATTAAGTACATATTCATTAAATTCAAGGTAGCTTCAGTTTCTTTATTGCACAAATACAATTAACACTTAATCTGAATCTCAGTAAGTTACATAATCATGTGACTCAAAATAAAGGGAGGATACAACCTTGGCCTTTTACTTTTTACATGGGAAAACATTAATGATGCTGACATTGGAGACAATTAGACAGTGTCGGCCAATTGTTTTTAGTCAGCTTTCTCTCACATCTGTGGTGTCTACAAGCAAGAAGGGCCATTGTTTCTGCAGGCCTCCGTCGCGCTTTGGCTCTTTGTGCTAACCGTCAATCTCTTGCTGAATATCAAAGCTGTGAGGAAATTAGAACAGACCAGCTCTACTGCACCACACTAAAGCTTAGCAGGGTGCATCCACTATGCTACTAATTAGGCAGTGGCCAACAAAATAACCTGTCAATGTGTGCTTGCCATTTCCCACACACCTGCATTTCATACACTAATAAGCGTACAGCCAGAGAGAGAAAGGGATAACTGCTGAAGTGTGAAAAATGAACAAAATATAACAATGTTTCTCTCCCCACCTATACTACTACCAATTACCATTTAACATTAGGTAGAATCAACATGTCGGAAGAAATACAATACAGTATCTGAAACTAAAGAGGGGGTAGGACAGGGCAAAGCCACACATAGAGTGTATTAATGTTTGCTGCAGAACACCACACTGTGGAATCTCTCGTTATTTATATGAACTGGGAGGCTGAAAATGATCGTGATTAGGGTTTTTCTATTCATGTCAACTGAGGGAAAAATCCATATTTTAGCTACGTACCAAAAATGAATGAATAAACACCACAGCAAATAGCATCCAGTGCTCTTCTAACATACCCCAACCTTCACACACATCAGTGCAGCTAAGCCAACACAGACTGTGCTCTTGGTCTCTCTCTTATTTGCTTTCATTCATCTGGTTGCACACCTCTCAGAAACTTTGTGCACCATCTTTCCAGAGTGTAAGTCCTTTTAGTCAAATCAATCAGGATGTCAGTACCAGGTTGCCTGGATGGCTTGTTACAGTCGTGCAGTTTTTATCTGTCATGAATCTCTTTCCTTCCAAACGCATGGTTAGAAAACTTCTAGAAATTACTTTTCATTCCGAGAGATAAAAATATGCAAAACTGCACTGCTATTACAGTCATGCATGGGGGAGGAGGGATGCTTATGCAGTGATTACAAATATTGTATTTGAAAAAGACTCATCCTCAACAAACAGAAATCAGTCTCATTACAATCTTTATAACATAGTATCGCTTAGAATTCACAAAACTCCCACTTACAAACCTTTGTAAATTACTGGGTCTTGTACAATAGTAATTCACACACCATATATTTCCTTCCCTTTCCCCGGATTTAATGCCTGATCAGATTGCAAGAGTGATGATTTAGAAGTGATAGGTGCCGAAAACAAAGCAGGGCATGAGTATAGATATTAAGTCAGGTGCAAAATACCCAGGGCCAAGCTGTGAAGTCCATTACCTCTGCTGAGGATCTGACTTGGCTGAATTCAACGGTTAGGATTTAAGCCCATTTTTTTCCCCTTTGCACAAACTGAAGGGGTGGAAATGCAAATTTACTTGCGTAAAACATGGAGATTCCCTTGTAGGTCTCCTTCCCACTCCATCCTGATGTATGTAGTTAAATTTGCCTTTTTTTTTTTTCCTATAGTCTTGAGCTTTGGTGGATCAAGAGGATGAATAGCAGAATTCCCCCTAGAAAGCACCGAGATATACGGATGTCTCCCACTCCTGAGCAGCCGCCCTGCCGACTGCCTTTAATGTATAGCTGATTTTAAAAGAAGAAATGAAAACTAGAATGGCCGATGCAACGTGTGGATTTAGCTGTTTTCCTCTACAAGAAAAATCACTCCATCTCAATATGTAGGAGAAATGACTATATTGTTACGCTATCCTTGATGGAAATCATACAATGAAGGCCAATATTCAAATGGTATTTGTTAGATACTTTTGAACACCACTCTGCCTTTCATTAGACTTTATCCAGGAGCAGCATTTTCAATTATAAATAAAAACTTTCTCCGCCTCTTCCCACTTGAGCTCAAGTACAGAAGGCCCCTATTTAAAATGCAGCTCCCGAGCAGGCCACCAGGCCGCCTGTTCAGCTGCCAGTGGCTTTTGTGTACAAAGATGTTAATTGGTCCTAATCCCCTCCTAGAAGCTGTTTTGGTAGCCTGACCTGGCACCCCAAAGGACACCTTGGTGTGAAAAACTAAAGGGCCCATTCAAAAGAGAGTGAAAAGCGGCACTGAGCATTCCAACACATTTTAATTTCAGGAATTAAAAAAAGGGAGGGTGTAGCTGGAGGGCTGTGGCAGCGGGGGGACGGCACACAACATCCTCCTGGTTCTGAGCTGGGCGTACAAAGCGGGAGGAGCGGTGAAGTAAGCTCAGCAAACACCCCTTCCTCACAGAAAGCTGCGGGCTGCATGCATGTCAGCCCCACATTTGGATTTTCCTCTTCCACGTTGGTGTTGCCAGTGAGCAGACTGCATTTGGGAAGGCTGGGGGCTGTGGAAGGAGAAATCCACACGCAATGTGAGGGCCCAACATGGCCTCTCCTATCACCCGCAGGGAGCTGCACAAGGCCAGGCTGAATAAGGGCCCAGTGTGGCCTCTCCTTCACTCGCAGGGAGCTGCACAATCCCAGGCCGAATACAGGCCCGATGTGGCCTCTCCATCACCCAAGCAGAGCAGCACAAGCCCAAGCCGAAGCATGCTTCCCTGTGCATTCCACTTGCCCTTTCTGGGCCACAAATAAGCATCCAGGGTATGAAGTAGAGAAGACGTTATTAGGCACTTCTAGATCAGCTGGAGGGGGGGTGGAGGAAGAGGTGAGGAAGGAAAAATGGAGAGAAAAACAACTATTAGGGCAAACTTATAATCAAATGTGCAGAAGAAATGTTAGATGTAAACAGTTCCCCTTAGGATGCTGTAAAATGCTATCTGTTCAGCATGCCATTGTACAAAGTGTACATTTACAGCTTGGGTGGTAAATTATGCTAATAGAATGCACAAACCTCAACCGCGAGGTTTTGAATTTTTTGACGCAGTTCACAGATCAACTTCATAGGTCAAAGGGGTTTGCCTCCCACAGCCTGATAAAGTAGAAAGATATGAAGTGTGTGTATTACTGTAATCTTGTTGAATGCAAGTTTTTAGACAGAATACATTTGGTATATTTTCATCTGTGCATTTGTTCGTAATGAATTTTTTTTTTAGACACTGCTCTAGGCAAGGGCAAAACACTCAGGAAAGTCTTTTCATGGAAGTGTTTCAAGGTGTTAAATGTAAAAACCTGGTAATAAAAGCTTCCATAGTACATCAATGTACGCAGAAAAGAAACTACAGTAGCAGTTCTTGCACCAAAGAACAACTACTCAGATGTACTTTTTCATGAGCATTTGCAACACAAGAAAAAACTCAAGGCATATAAAATGATAGATCCCTTAACCAGAAAACCTGTTATTTAAAGAACAAGGACTTGTAGTTAGAAATGAAAGGTGAGACAAAGACACAACCGTTGCACTAATTGTGTCAAACAAAGCTACCAGCACTTCAAAATACAATGTGCTGAAGAAATGCTGAGTGTACCCATTTGGACATAGCAGCGAAAAAGATCTCTAATGTTGGAAGGTCTGCAAATGAGATTGTCAGCATCTTACGTGCTTGTGTTTTGAAAAATGAATGGTTTTTAATGCCAAACAAAGAAATGGTAAAAACTAGAGTTTGATCATTTGTGGTTATCTCATGGTGCGTTTTCAGAATGAATGATTCACTGCTATCATCATCTCTGGCTTGGCTCTCTGTGCCAGCTGCTTTGAAATGTTGAGGTAAGGAATACATATATTGGGAACAGCGCAGGACCACAAAGGTACCTTAAAAGATGGGTGGAAAAGTAGATGATCAGGCTGAACAATTTTTTTCTCGGAAGCTGAACAATGAAGTGAATGGAAATGTCAAAAATTAATTGCCAATGCTGAAGTGCTGTTACCATTCCTTTGCCCTCAGCGTATTTGTCATTGTGAGGCATAGGCACATATGTCAATAACTTTGGATGTTTTACGGGATTATTTCTGTTTTAATGGACTTCTTCGTGGTACAAACAAAGGCAAGAAGAAGGAATTCAGAGTCACCCTGGAGCAGGGTGTTGGTGGGTGCTGCAACCATGTGCTGCCCTGAGACTTACCTGGGGAGCTGCCTACAAGCACTAAGTATCTGTCCCTGGAAAAAGAGCCATCTTTGAGGCATTTCAACAACAAAAAAAATCCTTGTTACAAACCAAGACTGAACTCAGCAGAACAGATGGAATGCACTGACTGAGGAGTGCTGCTGTGACCCCACCCGTGTCTCCCACAGACCTTGCAGGGCTCTTGAGTTGCATAAGATCCAGAGCATGAAGTTTAATGGAAAGCAAAGGCTTTCCCTGAGAAACAGACTGGATAATAAGGAAAACGAAAATCCAAATATTACTTATTTCCAGAGTGAGGGAAAAGTAACTGCTCTGAAGCACCAAGCAGTTCTTGGTTTTCCTTGGGCTTTCAGATGAAGCTTGTGGTCTGCTACCAGTCCAAGATATGCAAAGCTGTGCTTTCCCCTCACTATTACTGCACTAAAAAAATAACAGGGAGAGAAGTGGCCTCTGAACACCACTCTGGTGTCCTTGGGGAGGTGAGTGCATAGTGTGTACACTGAACTTTTTTTTCTCACCATTCCAATCATTTCCCTTCACTCCCCCTCACAGTCACAGCTCCAGTGGTATTTCAATCCAGTTAATGTATGTGTGTTGTAAATGTCACGGGGGTTAATCTCTACCGAGCTTTTAAGAAAATAAATCAGCATTCTGACTGATTTGATACTTAAAAAAAAAGTTTCCACCCACTCTTCCTTTCTTCTCTTGACGTGGCAGGAGGGGTATTAAACTCTGGGTGAGCCTATAGGAAACTATTGGGTATTTGTTGTTAGCCCTGCCAGGTGGCAAAGACCCACAAGAGTATACAGCTCATTTTTATGGCAGATTAACAAAGTAGAAGGATTCCTAAATGAGGGCCTGATCCTGCTGGGTCCTGTCTGTCCCTGCTGATCTCTACTGCAAATGCAAAAAAGATGAAGAATTTAAATGAAAGAAAGCAGCGGAGGCAGTGTGCCGTGAGATTCCAAAACTTTGAGCTGTGTGCTACGTAGCCTCTGTCAATTCCTAAACTTGTATTTTCCACCTTTGAATTTACATTCCAGCTTTTCTGGAAGGAAGGTTTCTACAGTCACACTCACACCTGCTTGTATCAACTCCCAGGATGCTAGGGCTGGCCCAAGACATGGGCAGAGCAGAGCCATGGAGGGCAGCACACTTCCAGGTGCAGAACAGCCCTTATTGCCTGCTTGTAGATGTCAGTGAGGCCAAAATTAGGCAGCTGTGCTGTGTTTGGGAAGGGGCGCTCACGGTGACCATGATGCCAGCTGCTGCAAAACTGACCTAGGCTTTCCGAAAGGATGCTAGATATTGTGCCTGTGGTTTTCTTGACAGATAAGCCACCAGCAGCCAAACAGGTTGCTGCAGGTAAATAATGCAGCTATGTTCCACACTCCTCGTCCGCATCAATGAATTTGACTCCTTCTCTTCATACTCAGAAAAGAAAATATTAGCACCTGTACTTTAGAGATGGGGAGGCTGAATTACGGGGCTGGCATACGACTTTTGGTGACAATCTGTCACAAATTCAGGAATGAAACATTGCAACTTCCTAAGTTGTCTGATTGTATGTTCAGCACGCCCCGTGATACTTGCTAGCATTGAGCCCTGGGCTGAGAAAACCCAGTAAGAGGAGGCATCACAAAACTCCAGACAGCTCAAGCTCCCAGATGGGGTACGCTGTCCCCCAGCTCAGTCCCAGATGATAACAGTGGTTTCTGTGAATCAACTAATTCATTCTTGAAACTTTCCATTCAGTTTACTCTTTACCTTTTTCTGCAGAACTCCGGCAGTATCAAGACGTGAAGCTTTTCTAAAGCAGATTGAGGATAAAGTGCCAAAAATAGACCCCAACTCATTCTCTCTAAACAACTCACATGCCCAGCAAACTGAATACGCAGTGAATACACAATTTAAGGAAAATTAATCTACTTCTGTCCCCAAAAGCACAGCAAACCTGGGGGACGTAGCTTGGCTTCCTGTATTTGCATTTCCTCCACACAATGAGTGGATCTAGTTACATTTGTTTCACCTTTCAGCTATTTCTCCAATTTTCTGTTCTGAATGGAGGAATTTATCCCTTTTTTTTCTCCCAGAGTCAATGCTGGGGAGGGAAGCAAAGAAGTTATCAAAGGGGGGAGGGTGGGGAGAACAGCCTCACCAGAGCTAAGGCTGTAATTACTTTAGAAACATAAAGGTCTATTCTCTCATTGCTGAAAAAGGGGAATTACACACATAACTTCCATTAGCATTAATGGGACTCACCTACATAAATCCCTGGTACATCAATGGGTGAATAGATCCCGTATAACTATAGGTACTGTTTACTCAAAGGAAGTGTGTACCAAAGCAGACTGCCTAAATCAGGATAGAGTGGGTGAAAGCTCTACCTTACTCATTTCATTGTCATTTGCTCTTGAAGGGCAATTATCAAGAAATTATTAGGTAGTGGCATCTTAATATCATGCTCTCCTGCCTTTTTACTTCTTGTCTGACAAAGGCAAAAGCTGACAGAATGTAAAATATTTTCCTAATGGGTTTTTTCCTTGTTGTTTTCCTGTTACCCCACCAGGTTAGTTTTTCTGCAAACAGTCATACATCATTTGCATTTGTTCTCCCCTGCTCTGTCTCTGCACGTGATTATCAAGGCTGGATGATTTATAGCCAGTAATGTACTCAAGGACTTTTTCTCTTTTTCTTTTCATGAATGTATGAGAGAACTAATTTGCTGGGGCTCTTTTTTGTTTGTTTGTTTGTTTTTTAAATTGGCTTGCTGTTCAGAGTGGCCAGGTGAATATCTTGCATGAGCATCTCTCCAGAGACAGCATACAGCAGAGGCTCAGTGTTTTCCATTACTGTTACACGTAGTGCAAACTCTCACTGGATGAGTGCAAGCATACGAAAGGAGAGAACTGGCAGCACCAGCTATCCATGAAAAGTTGCATTGCTCCTGATTTTACACCGATAGGACAAGAACAAAGAATATTTAGAATGATTTGGGAACTACAAATCCCTGCCTGAAATTTTATGGCTCTAAGAATTACCCTTCAGCTGCCTGCTCTGCTGCACGTCTCTCCTTCCTTCCTTGCTCTTCTGTGGTCTGCAGGGAGCTCACTGCCTGCTCAGATGCTTCTTTGCTGTGCGGATTTGGAGGTGAATATCGTTGCCTGCTTTACCGAGGACACTATCTCTCTGTGAGGGATTCTTTAGCCAGTCTGGGGGGCTATGCATCCCATCCAAGCATGTTAGCAGTCATCCTTTGCTCAAAGATTGACCAATTTCTATTGCTAAACATAAGGACAAAAGGAGGAGCAGCAGAAAATGAAATCTAGATCAGTTTGGGCCTTGTGCACACACCAGGGACCAGAGTAGATGGCAGGCTAGGATTTAAAAGGCAACACAGCTAATGTGAGTGGCATGAGTCAGATCAATATATCATATTTGGAGAGGGAAATCATTCAGGTCAGTCTTGCAGTTCTTTCAGGCGTCTGCAGAGATCATATCACATCTATTTAAAATGTGAAGCTCCTGGTTCTGCAAGTCAGAGGCAATAATCTCACTGACTTTGATGAGGGCAGGGTTTCACCCACTGTCAAGATGTAGTGTGAGGATGGGAGCTCTCATGTTGCCTTGTTTCATTCTTTGCAGCTGCCCTTTGGATGATTCCCCTTTGAAACAAAGGTATTGGCCTGACTGTACAAGTAACACCTGTACGGGTCAGTAACAGTGTGTCTAAGGACTGCACAGGTCACCCTGCCTGGTTCCCGTGTGCCATCCTGCGGGCAGCACAGCCAGGAGCAGGGTCAACAACGAGGGAGAGATTCTGGGAGAACCAAAACCTGCTATGGTTAGAAGCAAGCGTCCTGCAAAAGTCTTACAATTCATCTGCTTAGCACAGCAGGTAGCCATTTGAAGCATATAGTATTGACTTTTCTTGGAAGCATTAACTTACCTCTTGTATTGGGCTGTTTATTTTTATACCGAGCTTCTGCATCTCCTAAAAGCTCCTCATATAGGCACCTGTGCCAAGATTGTATCTATGTAAGCAGTGGTCAGGCAGGAACAATATTTTAGGTACGCTATTTTTGTCTTCTTAAGCATAGAAAACTGCTGTATCATCCAAGCTTGATCATAATAAGAATCAGATATAAAACAAAATTTGATTAATAGAAAGCAATTGTTTAGCTAGTTCAGCATCAGAGAAGTACCTTTCCTCATACAAAGCAGCTAACGAACCTTATCTTCTCTTCAACAAAATCGTGACACTGTTTGGTCACCAAATGATGTAGTGCTTTGTGTGTCAGATCCAGGAAACCTCCCAGGAGCAAGTAATGCAGGTTGGCTTTGTTGGTGACTATACATACCACATTTGTGCACAACTGCAGCAGACGCTTATCAGACACGTAACCCTCATCTCAAAGAGGTCACCTGAATAGACAAGGGTGGGCTGTTACACAGACACAGCTGTGAGAAAGCCCTTCTCTGAGGAGCAGAGCAGTGACTAGGAGGTGCTCACAGAGTGTTGTGCCCTAAGGGGTCAGAGGGTCTTGCTGTCATTGCTGTCAGACAGCTGTAGAGCTTGGGTTCATATCAGTTCCGTGGCTTCCAGGTCCAGTGCTGTGGTCACAAATCCATCTCCAAGTTACCACATGGAATTGAATAGTTTATAAACCCAAGAATTGAGTAATTAATTACATCCTCCCCCCATCCCCCCTTTTATTTTGTAATGGAGTTACCTCGTTTTAGATCTAAGTTCTGCAGAAAATGACCTGTCAATCTATGAGAAATAACAAGAGTCTAAAGCAAATATATGCACTATATGCACTAAAAAGCCCTCTTAAAAATACATGTAATTAGTTGGAAAAAAAATAAAGCTATTTAATTTTTCACTTATACAGTCATTTCAAAACAGTATTTAGACCATATGACATATTTTCCCATAATACAAATCCTATTGACAGAAATAAACCACAAATGTAACCTCTAATAAATCTCTTCTCCTCTGAGAATAGCTCCTGCCACCAGACGTCTCGCTGATGCCAGCTTGGGGCTTTTGATTCCTCCTAAAAATGAATGCTTGTGCCCTTTGCACACTACTACCACTCCTTAACATTTCTTCCAAGCGAGCAGAACCACTTCAATTTTGGGGTTTAACTCGTAAAGAAAAGCTGCCCCACTTTAGCAATATTCCTCAGCCAGCAAAGACTGTGATGCCAGTTGCTGGTCTCAGCCATAATTATTGAACCATTTTTTCCTTTAGAAACACACAATTATTGAATTCATTGTAGACATACTGTATGTACTAACTTAATTTTAGCCGTATAATCTCATAATGGACATCAATGAATAGAGGATTAGTCAAAACCTATTAATAAAGAGATATAACGGGCCCTTCGATATTTTCTTTCAAAAGGCACAGTAAGCTTCAAGTTCTGCTTCTGGAGCCAAGTCTAAGTACCCTGCCTGCGTAGTGGGCATTGCAGTAGGGGCAGGAGGGAGAAATCACTCCCTTTAAATTGTGGATTAGAAGAAAATTTACCTCGCAGTTCTGCCTGTAGTTTTAATTTTGCAGCAATAGCCTTGTCTTAGCATCTCCCTCCTTCAGCATCCCCAGAATCCTCCTGGGGGTGATGTGCAAACCATGTCCCAAGCCCCCATGATTTTGCATGGGAACATGGGGTCTATAAGGGTGTGAGGGCTGTGACTGTGTGGGACTGAACTGGGGCTATGATGGTGTGCCAGCAGCAGAGATGAGTAGGTCAACCTGTACCCTGAATGCTGGCAGTAGAGCACAGGTGTCCAAGTGTGCTGAACCTCCAAGGGCAATCTGCTCCACAGTGGAGCACACAGCAAACAGAAAATTTCTTTTATGTGTATGTGAACTCACATGTACATGTTTAGACCCTAGGATGAATAAAAGCTTCAAGTAATTCGCACAGCAACTTCCCCTGAAGGTCTGGTTCAGTGCATAAAAGCCTGCAAACCACAGGAACTGGACTGGAGTGTAGATGAGCTGTGTTTAAAATGTATTTCAAAATATATTGGATAGCGGTTTGGAAAATGGGGACCAAGAACAGAGAAGTAGCCACCATCCTTATTTTATACACTTTTCATTCATCATCCTTTCCAGCATCGAACGACTTCACCATACTCTGAAGTAGTCAGGACCCCTCCCACCCCTCTAATGCCATTCCAAGAACAGACCGGGGATTTCTTTGGGAAGATCACATGGTGCTGAAGAAACTCTCTGTCATACCCAGCCCATGCTCAGCAGTTCCATCCCAGCCTGGAAGAAACTGGAGGTGGAAGCCTTAAAAAACATCCTACAACACAAGGCAGGGCCAGAGGAGCATGTTATTCCCAAGGTCTGATGGCAGCTCCTCCACAGTGGCAGAGGCAGCCCTGTTAAGCATGTAGGAGTGCTGGCTGGACACTGCAGTACTTAAGAACTGCTGGCAGAGCTGAGGGGCAATAGCTGTCACTTTATTCTGCACACTTAACTCCTATTAGTATTAATAGAGCTGCACACAAGCAGTGAGAGCAGATCATGGCCTGCAGCTATTTATACATTTCTGCCTCATCTCTTGTACTTTATAGCATTGTTCATTGGTGTCACCCATAAGCTTGCAGTCATTGTCTTCCTATTTTGACATATAGAGGAGTGTGCATGGGAAATTTGATAAAGGTAAACGGGAAGCATACATTTTGAATTGAAGTGTAGTCTTCAATGAGGGAAGTGAATTTCCTTAAGTAAACGGTGCTGCTGCACAGCCCCCGCTCCCAGTCTCAGTGTGGCCCCAAGGGCTGCTTTTCGTAGGCTGCTGATGCCCTCACCATCTTGTGCAGAACTTGTTTATTTGTATTGCAGTGGCACTTAGAGCTTCCCAAGGAGTGAGATCCATTGTGCTGTGTGCTGGGCACACAGCTGAATTGGAACGAGCACTGCTTTCTCTGTGAGTGCTCTAGAGAGAGAATAGATCATTAAGGTCACTTGTTTTCCTTACAGAGGCCAAGGCAGGATTGATTCCTACATTATATTCTATCTGTGCATGTATTTTTCCTACCCAGTTTCAAATAGTCGAGGCGCCAAGATATTACTGACTTCTCTTAGGAGATTCTTCCACTACTCGGACACCTCTTTCACGCAAAGTTATGCCTGAATTTTTTAAGTCCACTTCAAAAAAATTCAGTCTATTATTTCCAGACGGTGAAAATTCATGCAGAGGAGGAAGCTTGTTGCAGACGGGAAGGAAACCTCGGCCCCGGCAAGAGCAAAGAAAGGATTGGAGGAGGCAGCCTGAGTCAACCACCAGAAGGGTCTCACCAGTTCTTTCTACCTCCACCCACTTCTAGACACTCCTGGACATGTTTGAGACAGAACCATTGAATCCATTCAGCACTACAGCATTGTATCCATTCAGAGAAATGCACTTCAACAGGGCAACCACCCTTAAAAACAGACCCATTGTTTCTTGTAAAAGCCTCATTGAAATCTGCGCATATAACTGGCTGCTGTTTTGTGAGTTAGCTATACTTGCATGTTACTGATTTGAAAGTGAATGCTCTTTGGAGGGTTATTTTACTTGAAATACAGCTTCTCAACAAAATGTTCCTCCTTTCTTCAATAATATCGTTGTGGAGATTCCTTCTTTTGGAAAGATGATCAATACAGCTTTGTGAGCCAGGATCTGATACGAATTTGTGTCATTAAGGGAATCAGATCACTGGTTTAAGGAATCTCACAATTCTTGCTCTTTGTGTTTGCACTTGTACTAAAAAGCAGTTTTACCTGACTTGCCCTACAGAAAAAGACACAATCGCACAAGAACTCATGCATACATTCGATAAAAGGCTACTCCTGCATGTGGTCAATAAACAGTAAGGACAGCAGGGCTAGCAAGAGTTGCTTCCCAAGGGACAAGGCAGAGGTATTCTGCACGCTGCATTTTTTGCCACCATAGAGTCTTGCAGTAGTAGCTTTGAAGTCCTTTGAATCCAAGCACAGAATGAAAACAATGGCAGAGCCTGCAACCGGACCCAGTGACACTCATTCCTCCAGGTGACAGTGCAAAGCAGAGCAGGAGGGAAAAACAGAGCAGGTATTTGAAGAATAGGTCACGTTTACATTTACCAAAGTCCTAGTTTGTTTCATTAGTGATACACAGAAGTCTCCCAAATTATCAAAATTATCAGACGTTGTAAATGAAGCCCAGCTAATACTTGTCATGTTTAAATAAATAAGGCACTGTGCCAGCCTTCCTTGTTTTGTTATACTAATCACAGTGATCAGCAACTTGCATTTAGCTTGCTTGGACCTTTGTCCAAGCTGGTCCTTCTTTCAAAATACAGCTGTAGTCTGGGGGTTACACACCACATGCCTACCCTGCAGCCCCCTAAAAGGGGTTGCACCTACAACCCATGGATCAGATACCTCTCCCTGCTCACCTCACATGGCTCCTAGATGAATAGGTTCTTTTCTAAAGAGCTATTTCTGTGCAGGATGGAGCCATGGGCTGAGACTGGTTTCCCAGGTGTGTTAGGAAAGCACATTCAGCCTTCAGTGAGGGAAGAAATTTCCATCTCCACTTTCAAATGAAGGGTTAAACAAACCTGTGGCAAACTTGAGTGCTTCACAGAATGTGGTAATGGAGTTGATGCCATGTGGATGGCAGAAAGTGTACACGATATTGGCCAGTTGTTTGATACTGCCACTCTAAAGGCCCCAAGAATTAGACCAATTTCACAGTAGAAGAGGTGCCTATTTCTCACATTTTCTTTCACAGTTGGAGTCCTGGTCACTTGTTGATCTTCTGTCCTCATAAAATCTTTCCAGTTCATTTAAAAGTTGGCTCTCTTGTGCATTTCCTAAACTCTTTTTGAAGCACGAGGTTTGAAATGCTTCCATACTTCTGAGACCCAAAGGGCAAAACTAGAAACGGAGCACCTTGACCCCAAAGGCCTTATGCTGCCAAATACAGTCGGACAGAATTTGTGGTAAATGGGGCTGCAGGATCATGCCCCAGTATTTAGAACCAGATAAACGGTAGCTAGTACTCCAAATTTCCCTTCAGCTTTCCCTACCACTGTTCTGCAATACATGTTTGAAGTTCTTCATTGCAAAATTCCTAAACATCTTTTTTAAAAATGTTATTCTCCTGGGAAAAATAACCAACCCTTAAGACCGGTAAATTATTTCCTGCTAAGAAGAATATTTCTTCTTTCTATGTAATTTTAGAAAATATTATTACTCTTTTTTTCTTTTTTTTCTAGCATGATCAATGAAAATAAAGGTGCTGACTGTGCTACTCTCTTTTTTTCCCTCTCTCAAAGCACACTGTGTTCAGCTATGCTTGGAGCTGTATATTTGTTACATAGTGATAGGCCACATTATATTAACTAATGATCATTAAGTGAGTATTCTACTTTAGCCAACGTCCAGTGTTTCAGCTGACCTGCAATTGGTAAGTTACAGAATATTTTGCTCCAAAAGCAAAATTCTTTGACATCTCTTAAAATTGGTGGGTAGACTAAAGCACAGCACCTCATATGTACTGAATCCCATTGAGTTCTGGACCTGAATCCTGAATGCAGAGGAAAATTCATCCAGTCTTAATAAACAGTTCCAACTATGGAAAAATGATGAATGCAAGTCCTATACTCCTTTGCAGTGCAGAACACACCAGCTCTAGAAAAGTACTTTAGAAATCCTCCAGCAGATTAACTCTTACATCAGTTGAGACTAAAGGTATTTCTTGCTAGTGTTGTTGCAAGATGTATTAAAAGGAAGTAACTCATTTGATCGGTATTCAAGAACAGGCTTTCAGGAGGTAATAGATTGTGCTGACTACTACTGCCTGCCAAGTCAAACTCTGCAAATACAGAAGTCCTCCACCTTCTTAATCTGCAGCTGTTAAACAGGGAGCACATCATATGTAAGAATTTCATCTTACATAAGCTGAATTTTGCTTTCTCTTTCTTCTGGTATTTGTGACCTCTTGCCTCTAAAACTAGAAATCTTCACACATCAAGAACTTCCAATAGGACATCTAATAATTCTGTATGAAAAGTCAAGAAAGTCTTAGCTGAAACTTTTGTTATCTCTGCCTTTGAATCTTAAGCAGTGAAGTTTAGAGTAACCAAGGTAAAAATACTTAGCTTTTCACCAAAGCTTACTGCACTAGAGCCATTTCAGGATCTTGATTGAAAGAAACCATACTTCCCATCTACACACTTTGGGAAGACACGTAAAAGGCTCCATGTTGATGCAGCTTACAGGAGATAAATTGCTTCATGCACTTATTCCTTTACTTTCACCTGTTTGTCCTGGATTTTTTCTGCTGTTGGAATTCTCACTGCTTTGGCCAACAGAAATGAACATGGCAAATTTTATTTGTTGCTGAAATTTTCTATCTTGTCTTCTGTGTTATCTGCATAAACACACCAATTAGTCATGAAGACTGGCCTGTTTCAAGGATTCTCTTAGCAGAAGCGTGCTTATGTATAAATATATTCAGCAAGTTAACTTCTTGGAAGCTCTCAAATAATTGAATTCCTTAAATCTCTTTTTCATTAATATAGTCTCATGGAAGTTAACAATGGTGTTTAATAGCGGTGTTGTATCCATTTGCATCTAGAAAGGGGTGTAGCTGCTCTCTAGGCTATGAAACCAAATGAACAGGTAGAAAATTATCATTTATCTTGGTTTTAATATAAACTAGCGTTACAGTTCATTAAAGGGCTTCATGTTCATGCTGTAGTTTTCAGCATTTACCATATGGTGAAGTATAGAAAAGCTGTTTATTGTTGTTATTCATATTTAAGCAGTGCTTACTGACTGGCCTAATTATGTAAATGCATAGCAGGGGAGAATTTATACCTGCAAATGGTATAAACAAG
Source organism: Numida meleagris (assembly GCF_002078875.1). Taxonomy (NCBI): domain Eukaryota; kingdom Metazoa; phylum Chordata; class Aves; order Galliformes; family Numididae; genus Numida; species Numida meleagris. The sequence continues at coordinate 6,506,151 of NC_034413.1, read as the reverse complement.
CGTGGGAGGAGTACATACAGGAAAAACATAGACAAAGTGCTAGAACCGGGGCTTTGTGAATGCCAACCTAGATCTGCACGGTCTGGCCTAACCGACTATCACAGTGTGATATTCCTAGCAGATTCCCAGATGCAACTGTAGGTCTGGAAAGATCAGTGGAGACTTCAGATTGAAGCCCCTTTGCTCCGCGCACACGCGGGGACACGGCCACGCGGCGGGTCGGGCGCTGTCCGCGGTGCTGAGCCCGTGCGGCGCCCGAGGTCCGCTCCTCTGCCACCACCGCGGCCCGGTGGGGCTCCGCTTCTCCCCGTGCGCGGATGAGAAGGCTTGCTTCACTGGCTCGCTTCTTGCACCTGCGTTTGGTGGAGCTGGCAGGCCATGGATACACTTTCAGCTCTCAAGTGAAGAGATGTCTGTGTCTTCATCATGCTCCTTGTGGAGGAAGACAACGCGAAGTCCAGAAGAAGCCTACTGGACATGGCTGGGCCTGCCACCCTGCATAGGAGCAGGCTTCTCTCTGAAGATACATAAAGGAGATATTATTGATATTGTTATTAATTTCTTTTCATAGCATCACTGGTGCTCAGTACACTTGCACAAGAAGCCTCTGTCTGAAAGTGTCGTACCTTCTGTCCTCACTGGCAGAGCTGGTGCTCTGAAGGATTGCATTGTGTCTTCCCCATCTAGATTCGTATGCCTGACTGTCCTACAGGTGAAAAGGCAGAGATAAAGCTCAAACCTCCGTTTTTATACCAATTATGTCTGGATGGATGCAAGGTTTGACTCACAGAAATGTTTTCAGTCAGTAACACCGTCTTATCATAGAAACAGCATTCACTGTTCCCCAATGCTCACAAAAGGTAATTACATACTCAGAACTGACTTTCAGAGAAAGACATTCCTAGGGACATAGTCTGAAGAGCACAATTTCAGCATCTTCCATTGAGATTAAAGTATTTCTTCATTGCTCGTTTTGAAGCAGATTTATAGCAAATGCTATATACATTGAGATATGTGTTGCATGCTGTTCTGGGCTCCACAATATAAAAGGGATGTTGAAGTCTTTGAAAGTATCCGGAGGAGGGCAACAAGGCTGGTAAAGGGCTGAGGACACTTGAGTTGTCTAGTCTGGAGAAGAGATGGCTGAGAGGCCTGTTGTATGATATTGTGTTGTGTTGCATTGTATTCTATTCTACCCTATTGTATCCCATTCATCTTTTCTCTGTTAATCCAGTCTGCTCAAACAACTTTCATGCGTTTGTTCTCAGTGTTGAACATATTTCTTGGGCACTGAAGCCATAGAAGAATTTCCACTGGCTGATTAGATGGTCGATAGAAATTTCTTCTTCCATATATAAATCTTGGGCCTTGCTTCTGTGAAGGTCTGAGTGAACAGTTCAAGGCTTTTCCCTGGAGCTTTCCTGGTAGATCTGACTGTCATGATTCTGGATAAAAACTTCATGATCTCATATTGGAAATCAAATACAGCCTAATGTATAAGCTGAAAATACAGCCTATATGGCTGATGTTTTCCCCTTGTAGTGAATAAATTTCCTGCTTATAAATTTAAATCAGTTCCCCTAGATTTTTACTCACTTGGATCTCCCAATGCACTCTAAAAAGAAAAGCGGTTATAAACACAAATTGCCTATATTAAGACAGAAGATTTAGTGTCATCTGTGTCGATCATCTGCTCATAAAACATTATTTAAATTCTATCTGACAAGGGATCTGATTTCATCAAATAAATTAATAGGAGAATTGGCAAGTGAGAGGGAAGCAGATAAGCACAGTGAGTTTCTCAGAATCTTGTACGTACTAAAGAGTAAGTAACTCATTTATCTCACACTATTTTCTGTAAGACTGCATCAGAGCCATGCCAATAGAATAAAGTATTAAGTATGTGTGAGAACATATTTAAGTGGGAGTATATATCAGCTCTCCTAGTAAATAATAATAATGACAGTAAGGATATCTAAAAAGGCACAATGCATTAAGAAAAAATAAACGTAATCCCTTTTCATTAAAAATGTTTCACTCCATGGGGCCAATAATCCAAGACTGTTTTCACAAGACTCTGTTGTTTTAACAGCTGTGGCCATGGTATGAAGTTTCACATTTGTAGCTCGAGCACAATTAAAATCCTCCTCAACACCTGATGAAATGGGTTCTTATTTACTAATTCATCTCAGTAATCAGGTGATCTTGAGGATGCTTGTAATGCTGTGTCCAGAGAAGTGTAGAGATTATCTTGGAGTGTGTACTCAGAATGGCTAGGATTGCCTGTTTATCCCCAGTTAGCTCTCTGTGGAAACAGACACTTTCTTCTACCTTATTCTGATTTCCATTTAGGATTAGGTTCATGAAATTGTTCAAAGGCCTCGAGGAGATTATGACCGTACAGCAGTAGGCACTGTTTAGAGGTTTTAATTTAAAGAGAACAGGCATGAAAAGAAGGAAAGGAAGAAAGACCAGGCCAGTGTCAGGAAATGACTGCAGATAGTGGATTGGAGCTGACTATTGTGGTTGTTAAATTTGTTTTGACTGAAACAAGGACTACTCTCTTCTTATTATTAATTTCTCCTGTCTCTTCTAGAGCCATGAAGACATCCTTCCATGCTTCTGCACACACAGTTTTGCCCTTCACTGACCACTCTCTGACAACATTTTTGTGTGCGGGGTGAGGACTTCTTTTGTTTGACCTTTTAAATGACTATCTTCAGCTTTTTCCTAGGTGTGATCTCAGTGATCTTCCTGAGTTCTGTCCTTTTTAGGTCGCTTCTTTCCCAAAGTCCACTCTAAATCCCTGAAGCCTCAGCTCCTGACTTGCCAACACAGTGCTTCCCAGAATGAGGTTTTTTTATGCTTCTGCATTTTCTGTGTTCTAAAATAAGACAAACAAAACTAGAGAAGGAAGTTTAAAAATATAGGAACGCCATGAGGTTTCCTTGCAAAATGTTCTGCGGATTCAGGGGTGTCACCCAGCACAGACAGGCTAATGGAAAGAGAATCAGAGAATGGCTTGGGTTGGAAGGGACCTTAAAGATCTAGCTGAAATCCCAGCGATTCAGAATCACTAAATACACAAGGAATACCCGATGGCCTAGCTTTGAGTGGATTGGGTTGTGTTATTTATCTTCCTGCTTCCTGGGCTAGCTGCTTCAGCTGGAAGTCAGAAATGCCATTTCCTACACTCCAGCTCTGGCAACTCAGATGATGTGCCCTGCGATCCAGTCCTCTTGTGCTGGTCCTAACACCATGTGTCAGGCAAAGGTTTGTGTTCTGGGTGAGTCCCTACCGATGAGATGTTTTCATCTTGGCTCACAGCAGGGGGATCAAATAGAAGAATGGGATGCAGAGTTGAAGAAAAAAAAAAAAAGGCTCTGGGAATTTTTTTTTTGTGGGATTATTTTTTCACTGAGAGAATAAAAAAGAAAAAGCAGCCCCTCTTGGAAAACAGTTATATTAAGTGCAGTTTGCAATAGCTCCGTATGAAAAGAAGTTGAAAGGATTTTGATTGTTCATATAGAAAGGAGACGAAGGAGAGGTAACGTGTAAAAGAGAATTAAAAAGGAAGGAAGTGATTTCAGAAGGTAGCTTGTGAAATCTGCATTGCCTGCTTCTAATGACAGAACAAGGGACTAGTCATGCTGATATAAAGTAGGAGATGGATATGCAACATGTAATAATTTTTCTTCTCTATACGATTGACCATGCAACTCACTGCCACTAGAAATGTTTAAGACAACATTCAAATTAGAGTTAATCACTCATACAGATACAAAGAATAGCATTAATTGTCACAACAACGCGTAGAAGCGATAACACCACACTTAAATTTCCTCAATACTTATCAGAAGAAAATTAACGTGGGGAATAAACTGCATATTAAAGGCTTCTTACCTCTGTGTCAGCAATGTTTCGTGTTGGCTTCTGCCAGGCAGTGCTCAGGACCACGGCTGTGATGCAGGGTCACGGTTCGTGTTATGGCTGCTGCATAGACAGCATTACATCGATGGATTTCACTTTCGCTTCCCTGGTAATTTTGTTAAACACTTGCCAGTGACTGCGATTTGATTCTGTTCAAGAGTTATTCTTTTGAAGTGTTTTTCTTTTCTCAAAAGAAATAAAATACTCTGAAGTTAATCAGGGACCTTGTGTGCTTTTTTACATGTCACAAGGTCATGTATCTCGGGCTGATGACAGGGTTGCAAATGGAGACAAAGTGGCCAGGGGCTGCACTAATCCCTGGCATGAGGGAAGTGGAGGAGCAGCAAATAAAGCAGGGCCTATGTTAAGTGGGTGGACAAATGCTTTTGAAAAACCCTTCTAAATAGACTAATTCCTCTTCCCCCTACACGGACCTGGCGAACATTGTCTTGTGTTCTCCCTTGGTGCCCTGGAGTCGATCCTGGGAGTTGTGCCCTCCTGAGAGCTACAGGACCAGACGCTGTGTGATGTACCTGTGAAATAGTCCTCAGATTCAGCAGAACCAGCCATGATAACCTGAGCAGCCCTTTCTTTTGTTGTTGCCTCATCACTCTGACTAAGTGCAGCTGCTGCTGCTGAAGTTTGACAAAGTCTGCCTTCTGCAAAACTCTTCCTTTATTTCCTTCAAAAAATCACACTGGAGATAAGTTTATATAGTGTTTACTTGCTTTACTACTAAATATTTCTTAGTTTGAACTCAGGTGCAGCGGGGATGGCCACAAATAATAATTCTGCACGAGATGTAGCAAAACGCTTTTAGCAGCAGGTATTTCCAGCTGGAAGGTTTTTGTTCATTGCTCCAGGAGAAAGAAATTCAACATATCAACACAAGCAGGCAGAGTGCCTGGCTCAGAACAGCGCTGATGCGGCTGGCAAAGAAAGGAAATGGGGCTATCGTTTGTCAGCAGTTTTGGTTCAGACATACACCACATATGGATGTGAGTGAGCATGACTTCTAACTTGCTCTATGCAACAACACAGCCACAGGTGGCATTCCCTCTCACTTTTTATGGAATTCAGGTGAATGTGCTCTAGTTTTTCCAGCTGCAAAACAGAGGAGAACCCCATGGATTTGAGGTGTGGGGAGTTTAAATACAAACAAATCGTCTCCTTCCCTGGTGGGGTGCAGTGCATGGCATTTCCTCCACCTCCAGCTCCAGTGCAGCCTCTATAAGAAAGCTGGGGCACTTGGGATTTGGAGCCAAGAAAAAAAAATAAAAATATATTAGGAAAAAAGAGGAATGTCTCAAAGTATTTCTTTTACTGGAATGCTTAGATAAGACTCCACTGCAGCTAGGGGCACATCCTTATTCAGAAATATTTATTAAAAAAAATAGTAATAGTAATAAAAAAAATGTTTACTTTTCATGTGTACACCGAGAGGACTGCAAAGCTGCAAAATAAGGATTGCGGCCGCCGTGTTGGTGCGGTCTATTGAGCTTGAAAGTGGCTTAAATGGTCCTAGGTGAGGAGCAGAGTGCTTTCACTGAGCGTGGCTCCAGCCCTCAGACTGGGGAGGAAAAGGGGCCTCGTGGAGCTGTGTGGGGGGGCAGGAACCCCCAGCTGAAAAACATCAAGTGGCGGAGAAATCCTTGCTTGGGCTGAAGGCACACGGGCAGCCCTGGCAGGGCGCTACCACTCGTGTCCCTGTGTGGCAGGAGGTTTGGGTGAGGAATCATCCCCCGACAAAGCAGACAGGTCCCTGTGGTACAAGCTGAACCCATCACACAGGTTTGGGGGCCCAGGGATGGTGGTAGCCTCCTCGGCCAAGGCAGCCAGGGCCAGGCTCCCCGTTCTGCATGGGACCGTGGTGACACTGCACTGACCACAGAGGCGAGGCTGAGCCCTAACACCACCATCTCCCGCAGGCAGCTCTGCTTTGCCACACTCCGCTCTTTTCTTAACGCTGCTTCCCCTTGCACTTTTTCAACCTTGGCCAGCGGTTGCAGCGTTGCCTCTTCAAATGTCACCTGCGAAACCCTCCTTTGCCCACGTTGCCTTTCCTCGGTTCATTAAAAAAAAAAAAAAGACACAAATAATAATAATAAAAAAATAACCACCGTGGCCACCACATCATTCCCTCTTCATCCTGTCCGGGACAGGCCCCAGAGCATCCCAGCAATGCCCTGCTGGTGGGACCCAGGGAGCTGCACGGTGATGCCCCACAGCGGCCCTGGGGGAGCCAGGAGCTGGGGTGGCTTTGAGAAACGTGGGTGCTGCCCGCAACCACTGCCCTGCCCCGCTCTCAGGGCTGGGCTGCCAAGCGGGACGGAAGCAGCAGCTGTTAAGGAAACCCTTCTAAATAGCCATCATTCCGCACGCCTGTAGACGTGGCTATGTGCGCGTATGTATTTCTATGCACTTAAAGAAAGAGAAATACACGCGTAGTGTTCCCAGGTCCAGCACCGTGGGGCAGGAGCCGCCCGTGGGCCGGGAGCACCGTGCCGCCGGAGCGAGACCGGAGAGGGAGCGGGGCCGGGGCCGCCGGGCGCTGCAGGCGGAGCGCGGTGTCCCCATCCGCCCCGGCTGCTCGCGGCTCCCGCATCTGCTTAAAAAAAAAAAAAAAAAAAAGTAAACAAAAAAAAGTAAACAAAAATACAAAATTAGGAGAGTTCCGTAGGGATAGGGTGGGTTGTTTGTTTTCTTGTGGCAGCGCGAGTGTTCGATCGAGGCAATTTGGGTGCTACAAATATAAGACGAAAATACACCTAATTCCGTCGTCATATAGATATAATATATTTCACTCTCACCACATAAATACAAAACATCCAAATATCCAAAACATTCAGAACAAAAGTTAGTAGCAAGGGCTCAGCGCTCGGTTCGTTCCGTATTTCCCGACTAGTTGCCTAGAGACTTCCGACGTCAATAATTTACAATAAAATTACTATTTTCTTTCTGTCCAGCTCTTTCTGTCCACTTCTGGTCTATTATTAATTCTATGCACTACAGCAACCGTTCCACTTGTTGTCAGTCTGTTTTTGGTTACAGTTTGATGGCACGCATTTATACAGTTTGTAAACGCCATGTGTTAAAGTTTAGAGAAAGAAACTTCAAACCAAAGCAAAGAAATATTACTGTTCTTTTTTTTTTCCCCGAAGAATTAAGTAAATACAGAATCCCTTTTCTGGCAAATTCAAGTACTGAAATCGAACGGGAGATCGATGCGGGACGTGGCCGGTGGGATACACGCGATGGTGGAGAAAACAGCAGCGGGAACGGGTGGGGGTAAGGCCGTTACAGAGATGTATCTTTAAGTACAAAAATAACAACAAAAGATGCGCTTTGTATATTTTACGTTCGTTTTAATTGAAGTGTGAGCGATATCCGAGAGGGTTATTTAGGAGGAAGAACGCTGACGGCTTTGTGATGCGCACTGAAATGATGTAGAAAAATGAAAAAAAAAAAAAAAAACAAAAAAACAAATCGAACAGAAGAAAAAAAAAATCGACCATCGCAACAGATCTGGGCTCAAATCGAGTCGCGATTCCG